>NW_027397068.1:54153496-54569986 GCF_003265705.2 Callorhinus ursinus | reverse complement strand
ACACCATTTCTGCTGGAGTATTTGAAAGCAAATGACAGACACTCTAGGAGGCCACGGTAAGAATAAGAACAAGGACCCGTTGGCAACCATGGCCACCGTCAATCGAGTCTTGTGCATATTCCTAAATGTTGCTACCATGGTCATTCCTTGGGTATTTTTCAGATCCATCCATTCGTGTAACAATTATTTATGGACTGCCTATGTGCCAGATGTCTACTTGAACTATACTGTCCATCCGTCTGATAGTTCTGAGGAGAAGCCAGTATTCTAAGGGAATGTTAAAAATTCACTGGCTAAAGCTTCTGAGTTTTGCAAAAACCAAACATCCCACTGTGGTAGGAAGGTGTTAGAGCCCCCAAGGTTCCATTTCATCCTCAAGGAGAAAGCAGCACTAGAAGATTCTGTTCATAAACCTTAAAATACCAATTGTTTTATTTGTTCCTTCTGGGGGGGAGGGGTGAAACCCTAGAATGTTATATAAACATTTTACTATATTTTATTTCCTTTAAGAACCAATGATAATTGCATCCTTAGGCTACATTTACCTTAACTGTGATTTGCTGCATCGTAAAAAAATCGTAAATAAGAATTCTTGACGTTGCTTGCTGGTCCAGAGGTCAAACCAATGACTTATAAGAGCAACTCTTTCCTGAAAGAGCTGTAAGGGGGAGAAAATATCATTTTCCTGTAGAGTTCAGTCTATTCTTAGTTGCTAACCAATCCTTTGGCAATCTCGCAACCTCACAGCTAATATTTGCACAGCACGTTACAGTTCACAAAGCACTTTTCACTACGTAGGAGGGGTCTCTTCCCTCAGCTTAAGGTGCTTTTATCTGGGGAGAGAGACAAGCCCAGGCTTGTTAGGTGGGCTGGTGGGAAAGGCTGGCCAGGGGATATGATTACAGTGGGGCCTTAGGAGGGCCCCTTTGGAAAACAAAGAGGTAATGAATCCTGGCTCTTGTTTCTACCTAAACGAATGTGGCCTGGGGAAACAGATTCCAAACATTTCATCTTGAAAACACATACAGGCTACACTTGAATTGTGAAAACAGGACCATTTGAAGTAGGTATGATTTTACTAACCCACGGTCCTACACCTTCATAGTTCCCACCAAAACCAAAGTCAATAAATATTGCTAAGTAGCCATTGTTAGATGCATCTCTAAGGAAGAGATACACCAAGGACCAGGGTCCCCCCAAACCTGGGTTTCAGTCCAGCGTTGCTCAGATGACATATACAAACCCACTGGCTTTCTTACTGGGTCAGGCTTGAGGCCCAGCCTGGCTAGTGTCCTTCCCTTGGGAACAGGCCTGAACCACGCAAGTGCTGTGGGCCTTCTCCATTAAGGGCTGGCAGAGCTGCCTAAGCCTAAGCCATTCAATGACTACTTCCTGACTACATTTCAAAAGAGTGGGCATCCCCAGGCCATCAAACTGAACTGTTGGCATGGGAAGGAAGAGAGGGTTAAAGAAATATGCAGAGAATTAATTACACATTAATACTCTCCACACCAAGCATTACCAAAAGCACCTCCCCTTGTCTCCTCCCCCAGTATACTGTGTGTTCTGGAGCCTTCTATTGTCCCTGGAGGTACAGAGGAAAAGGGAGGCAGACCTTGAGTCTCCCCATAAAGTAGGAGTTGGAGACTGGGGTGAGAAGAGACTGTTTGGGGGGCAGACAAGTGCTGGTTTATTTTTGTTGGAAGTGACTCCAAAACTAAATTCTTTAGAGGTTTCATTGTTGTTGTGTTATATGGCAACATGAGACCCAATATATCACAGTAAAATTGACCTTACAAATTAAACTTGTTTTGTTCTAGAGCATGTAATTTACCTGTCTATTTAATGACTTGTTGCTGAAAGGTGTCCAGGCACTGAATCTTGTGTGGAAGCACTCCATTTCCAAGGTTTTTCTAGAAGAATCCCCAGCTGACATCTCAGCAAATTATTTTCTTCCAGCCCTAAGAAGTATAGGTTCATTTCAATAGATGCTTAATGAAGATCACCTAGAAACATCCAGTATATTAGTGTTGTCCTTATAGGAATTATCTAATTGCAGCCATTCATTTACATCTCTATATTTATAGAGATAAAATTATAGCAAATCATATATATACATCTCCGTGGAGGATAATCCACACAAATATGCACAAGGAGTTCATGAACTCCAAGTCATTGCAATTTACTCTGTTCTCATCTGTTTGCACCCAAATATGAATCTAAACCAGAGTTGTGTTTCACTTTGCTGGGAAAATGACTCAGAAATTGGAACAATTCTTTACCAGCCAGGAATACTGATTTTTTTCTTCCCCGGAAAGCAATATTCTGAAGGGCTTAAAAAGGGCACTCCACCTACCTATCTTTTTAGGACACAAAGAGGACATAGAGAACAAACTTAGGCTGATGTATTAGTCATCCATTGCTGTGTAACAAATGACCCCAAAATTTAATAGCACAAAACAAAAAAACCTTATTATCTTGGAGTTCCCGTGGGTCAGGAATCTATGCACAGCATAGTGGAGTACCTAGTCAGTCTGCTAGGGCTGCCATAACTAAATATCACAAACTGAGTGCCTTGAACCACAAAAATTTATTTTCTCACAATTCTGGAAGCTAGAAGTCTGAGATCAAGGTGCTGTCAGGGCTGGTGTCTAATGGGACCGCTCGGCCTGGCCTGTCCACAACCACCTTCTCTCTGGGTTCTTACAAGGCCTTTCTTCTGTGCACAAACCAGGTGGGATGGGCGGGGGGTAGAGAGAGAGATCTTTGGTGTCTCTTCCTCTCCTTATAAAAATACCAGTCCTATTGGATTGAGCTCCCACCCTTATAACCTCACTTAACCTTCATTACCTCTTTATAGCCTCTGCCTCCAAATATAGTTACACTGGAGGTTAGGGATTCAACATGAAATTTGGGGGGGGGACCCAATTAAGGCCATAACAGGTATCAGGGTTTCTCATAAGGCTGCAGTCAAGACGTTGGCTAGGACTCCAAGCTCATTTGAAGGATCTGAAGCTCTTTCATGTGGTTGTTAGCAGAATTCAGTTGCTCGTGGTTTTAACCAAAGGATGTTGATAAAGTGAAGATGTGTGACTTCTGGGCCTAGGCCTTAAGAAAATTTGCAGTTTGTCTTTTTGTATTCTTAGGATGTAGCAGCCATGTAAATAAGCATGGGCTAGATTATAGCATAATGAGAGACCATATGGAGAAACAGAGGTTGAGCCAGCCCAAAGCTGTTTCAGCCAACCCAGTCAAAGCACCAGATGTGTGAATGACGCCATCTTAGGTATTCTGTTCCAACTGAGCTCCCAAGTGACTACAACCATATGAATGACCCAGACTATAACAGGCAGCAGAAGAAATGTCCAGGGGAGGCCAGAAAACCCACAGAATCATGAAAAATAATGATTTCTGTTTCAAGCTACCTAGAATTTTTTATCCAGCACAGACCGACAGAGCCATGTGCCGGTGAGCATCCAGAATAGTCACATACAGCTGGTGAAAATGCAAATTGGTGTAAGTACTTTGAAAAATGGTTTGGCATTATTTGCTAAAGTTGAACATGTGCATACAATTGACTCAACAGAAAAACATGAACATGTGGACCAAATATATCCACAAGCACATTCACAGTTACATTGGATAGCTCTAAACTGGAAACAGTGCAATCATTCACCAGCAGCCGAATAGATAAATATATTGTCATATATCCATGTGCTAGAATGCTGGATATCAATGAACAATCTGCCACTACACACAACAATATGTGTGAATCACACACATAAGACATTAAACAAAGAAGCTGGAAATAACAGACTACATTTTATATGGTTTAATTTATACAAAGTTCTACATGACAGTGTTAGAAGTCAAGATAGTAGTTACCCTTGGGAAGGAAAGAGAGGGTATGACTGGAGGGACATGAGACGTGACTCTGGGGTAGGGGTCCTGATCTAGCAGTAGGAACCCAGGAGAGTTCACTTTACAATTCATTGAGTTCTACACTTATGATTTGCATATTTTTCTACATCTTCTATTTTGATCAAGAAGCTTTAAAAAAGAATATCATTTATTGGAGTACCTGGGTAGCTCAATCACTTGAGCATCCAACTCTTGATTTTGGCTCAGGTCATGATCTCAGTGTTGTGAGATCGAGCCCTGCCTTGGCTCTGTGCTGGGCATGGAGCTTGCTTAAGATTCTCTCTCTCTCTCTCTCTCTCTCTCTCTGCCCCTCCCCCCAAACTCGCTCTTGCTCTCTCAAAAGAAGATATCACTTATAAAACACCAAACGCTATTAAGTATCTAGAAAAACAAATAAAAGTACAAACTTTATGAGTAAAATTATAAAATTTGGGGGGGCCTGGGTGGCTCAGCTGGCTAAGCACAACACTTGATTTCAGCTCAGCCAAATATATTAGTCATCTCAGGGTCGTGAGTTCAAGAACCAACCCCTACTTAAAAAAAAAAAAAGTCAAAAAAGAAAATTATAAAATTTTCTTTAAGAACATTTCTAAAGAACCTAAATAAATGGAGAGATATGTTTTATTCATGAATTAGAGAATTAAGAAGAATGAAGAGATTAATTTCCTCAAACAGATCCACTAATTCAATGCAATTTTAATTAAAAAAAATCCTAAGAGATATTGCGGTATGTGTGTGTAACTTGAAAAGCTGATTCTAAGATATTTATGGAAGTTTAAAGGGCCAAAAATAGTCAAGTCAGTCTGGAAGAACCAGGGAGGGAGATGTGTTTCTAGATATAAAAACTCACTATAAAGCTGGAACGACAACATGACGTGGCATTACTATGAAGACAAATATCTAATCCGGGGGAACAGAAGAAAGTCCAAAACAGACTCTTGTATACATGGGTACTTGTTAGAGGATAAGTCAAAGAAGAGATGGATTTTTCCATTTATAGAAAACAGAGCATCTGTTTAAAAAAAGAAATTGGACCCCTTTCCCACACTGTACATACACACATCAACTATCTGAGGGCTTTTTATATATAAAATCAATTACACATGGTTTGTGAATCCCCAGAAGATAAAATTAACAACAATGTATGTTGTCGGAGAGACAAGATTTTGGATCATCCTAAGTGGGAAAATAATCACTTCAGCAGTGTTAGCCATCTCAGGAGGCTATGTCCATTACCGGAGATATTAAAACACAAATTGGATGACCACTTGTCGGTGAAATTCTAGCTGGGATTCCAGCATCAGAAATGTCTCAGTTTCCAAGCGATCCTCTGTTGCTATAAATTCCAAGAAGAGAGAGAACAATGTGGCCCAGAGTAGCTGAAGAAATTTTATGGTGGAGCCAGAAGATTTTGAGAATAAGACAAACATTTGCAGGTCCTCTATTCTTACCATACTCGAGAGAGATGAAAGCGTGTTTTAAAAATGAATATGTTGGAAAGGCATGTACCAGATTAGGAACTATTTTATTTTATTTTTAAGATTTTATTTATTTATTTGAGAGAGAGAGAGAGAGAGCAGGGGGAGGGGCAGACGGAGAGGGAGAGAGAGAATCTCAAGCAGACTCTCCGCTGAGGGGGGAGCCTGACCCAGGGCTCGATCCCACAACCCTGAGATCGTGAGCCGAAATCAAGAGTTGGATGCTTAACCAACTTAGGCACCCAGGGACCCCAGAATAATTTTGGAAATATTACAAAGAGTTGCATGACAACACTAAATTTTGATCCCTGCTCTGGCTGTCCTTTCCTCTAAGTGAAGCTTTACAAATAATTTAGCCTCTGAGCCTCAGTTTCCTCATGTGTAAAGCAAAGCAGTGAAATGCTGTGCCTTGGCAAACTACAGTATAATAATGTGTTGTTCAGATAAAAACCTCATGGCAATGTGGGAAATTAAATACCTCCTTCTGAATCAACATTAAATCAAAACAAATCCTTAGTTTCCTAAGATGCCCAGCTGTTGTTATGTGAAATCCCTCCAAGAGCCAACATAAGGAGTTTTGATTTAGCAAGTTCTTAAAAGTGTTATTATCCTCTGTGTTAAAGGATTACTGAGTTACATAGTGAGCTGAACATTACAGAAAGAATAGTCACTATCTCTGCTGGCGGGCTTAAATATCCGAGTACAGTACGTCATGTAGGGATGGAAGAGATAGAGATAGGGGTATAAATTTCCATGGGATTATTTGCGTTCTTCTAAGATGTCAATTTTGCTGATTAGTTATTCAACCCAGGGAGAAATGGCATGTTGGCAAGCGCAACTTCTTTAAATTGAATGATTTTTTTTCATATTCCAGCATTTTATATTTCTCTAAACAGTAGCTCCATAAAATATTAATAGACACTTCCCAGAAAAACAGGATGCATGGTTAAATATGCTTGGGAAATGACTGATTGAACAAAATTAAACAAGTTTCTTTTTTATAAGATGTTTTGGAAACCTTAATATGTTGATACTCATTGTGAATCTCTAAGAGGAGGAAATAATAAGCAGCATTCCCCTTGTTCAGTCTTATAGGAGCCTATCATAATGTGTATTGGCTATGTGATATGGTTATCATGGTGGTTATCTAATGCTGTGTAACAAAGAGTCCCAAAACTTAGTGGCTTAAAATAACAAACATTTATTATTTCACAGTTTCTGTGTCAGGAGTCAAGGCATGGCTTGACTGGGTCCTTTGGCTCACAGTCTGACAACCAACTTTCAGTTGGGGTTATAGTCATCTAAAAGCTGGACTGGGGAAGGATCCACTTCAAGGCTCATGTAGGTGGTTGTTGGCAAGATTCAGTTCCCACAGACTACTGGAACAGGATCTCAGTTCCTTGCAGGCTGTTGGCTGGAGGATTCCCTCCCATGTGAGCTTCATACCTTATTAGCTTATAAAATGGCAGCCGGTTTCCACCCAGGTGAACAAGTGAAATGGCAAGACAGGGCAGGCAAGATGGAAGTTGGACTCTTTGTGTAACATAATCTCAGAAGCATTACACCATCACTTTTTGATTAGTCAGAACATAGGTCAGCAAATGTGGTTGGCAGCCCATATTCAGCCTGCCAACCACTTTTGTAAATAATTGGAATACAGCTAATCACATTTATTTACATATTGTGTATAGTTACTTTTACACTGTAACAGGAAGAATTGAGTAATTAGGGAGAGACCATATAGCCCACAAAGCCAAAAATATTTACTACCTGACGCTTTACAGAAAAAGTTTGGCAACCCCTGCATTAGAAACAAGTCTAGCCCTCACTCAAGGGGAGGGGATTCACAAGGGCATGGATATCAGGAAGCTGGGGTCATTGGGAGCCATTTTAGAACCTGCCTACCGCATAATGCCTGCATTGATTTGGCACTTGGCAAGTATTTGTTGAATGAGTAGATGAATAATTGTTCACATCCCCTAATTTTCCAAATTCAAGGACTGAAAAGCAAGTTACAAGCTAAGAAAAAGCCAGATTCCTTCACTGATTATTAGGATTTGACATCTGTGTCACAACTGTGACAATTATCAACTTGTGTAGATCTTATTAGTGATTTCCATCATGATGTTAAGTGAGGTAAATGGTAAAATAACCTTAGAACTGAATTAATATGTATATCTGACAGATTATTCTTTCACAACATCAGCAAATTGGAGGAAAGGGAAGTATTTTAGGGTGCTCATTTGGAATGTGAATTCTGGGGCAAGAATACTTCTTGTGAATTATGTTTACAATATGGTGGTCCCCAATATCTTCTATTACCAAGAGCAACTCAAAACCTAAGTGTACAAAACCAAATTCTCATCCATTCTTCATCTTTTCCCTGTGCCCCTTCTCCAAGAGCCAAAATACTATACCATGAAGTTCTTCCTTGATCATTTAGGATTTCTCTTGTTCTTACACAAAGCAGTGAGTCACACCTAGAAAAGTAAAGGTCCAGCCGCTGCCTTGCTTATGGCCCAGGTGTCCATTGAATTGAGGCCCCAGTGTGGGTGACACCAACTGGATGCCTCTTTCTTACATGACCCTGGAAAACAAGGGCTCTAAATGTTTCTGAAGTGTGTTGCAAGAAGGGAATGAAATAGGAGACCCCAATCTGTGGTTCTTCTCATTTAGAACTAGATCTATTGCTAATAGAACTAGATTTAACATACATACCATTACAAAATCAAAGTGGGGAGGGAGCCACGTAATAAATGCTGTACCTCTCTTAATTTGTGTTTGAGTGTTTACTCTGACCTGCACTGTGCTAGTAAATCTCTTCCCCACACACTAGCTCCTTCACTCCTCATCTTCACCCTGGGAGTTAGATTACAGAGGAGAAAAGCAGGCTAAAGAAAATCATCTGAGGTCAGACAGGGAATAATTAGTTACCAAGTTTAAAAATTATGCTGGATCTTCCCTAAAGAGTAAGTGTAACTTAAATTGGATGTATGACTGCTATGGGTTAATTTGGAAATACGATTTCTTTTGCATGGTTGACCATACCACTGGCTGTTGATGAGGAAATCAACAACTGACACTAGCTCTTCTTTGCTTAGCAAAAAAAAAAGGGGGGGGGGGGGGGGGTGGGCGAGGTGGGGAGGAGCCTGTTGTGCAACAACCAAAAGCAGATTAAGGGTTGAGATGGCTGGGCAATTGCCAGTCCACAGAGAGAGCTAAATTGTCACTGGGATAAAGCAGAATCTTACTGCCATTAACTGTTTCCTCAGGTGATTTCTTACACAGGTGGAGACACGTAAATTAGGCTAGTCCTGCTCCACTGTAGGAGACAAAACGACTTGAAAGGAAATTAGAAACAAAACACATTGTTCCCTGCCACAGAGGTACCTACATTTGTGTTCTCTTATGATCCACACATGCAAGTTGTACCATGATTCATTTATTCTCTACAGTTTAATCCCTTAAGCATGTTCTATATTTTCAACATTTCAGAGTCTATGCAAAGTCACTTAAACTTTTAAAATATGTACCTGACAATTACTTCCCTGAGAAACTTTTAGATTCTATGCACTTTTTAAAAATTCTATTATGTTAGTCACCATACAGTACATCATTAGTTTTTGATGCAGTGATCCACGATCCATTGTTTGCGTATAACACCCAGTGCTCCATGCAGTACGTGCCCTCTTTAATACCCATCACCAGGCTAACCCATCCTCCCGCCCCCTCCCCTCTAGAACCCTCAGTTTGTTTCTCAGAGTCCATCGTCTCTCATGGTTCCTCTCCCCCTCTGATTTCCCCCCCTTCATTTTTCCCTTCCTTCTCCTAATGTCCTCCATGTAATTCCTTATGTTCCACAAATAAGTGAAACCATATGATAATTGACTTTCTCTGCTTGACTTATTTCACTTAGCATCATCTCCTCCAGTCCCATCCATGTTGATGTAAAAGTTGGGTATTCATCCTTTCTGATGGCTGAGTCATATTCCTTTGTATATATGGACCACATCTTCTTTATTCATTCATCTGTTGAAGGGCATCTTGGCTCTTTCCACAGTTTGGCTATTGTGGACATTGCTGCTATGAACATTGGGTGCATATGGCCCTTCTTTTCACTACACTGAAAAAAAATTCTATAAAAAGTCTTCCTCTTGCAGTATGAAGAAGGAATAAACTACTAGGAATGAAGGAAGAAACCCCAGTTTAACCCCTTACGTATGCCTCTCAAGAGTTATCTGGGACTAGCTTGTGTCTGCTTGAGATTCTCTCTTTTTCAAATAAATAAATCAATACGATCTTTATAAAAAAGTTATCTGGCTCTAAAGATTGCAAAAAAGAACCAGAGTACAAGAAAAATTTGTGTGATTAGTGAAAAACAGAAATAAAAGACTATTCCCGATAAGTTAAATGTCTGTATTCAGGACATGTAGAAACATGACTTATTTTGAACATGAACTGGTCTATAATTTTTTTTAATGCACAAATAAGTAATGGATAGTGAAAGTGATGGCATGTTTTGAGGAAATCTGCACTATTGATAGCACAAGAGGTGTTAAGAAATGCCATGTTTGTGAGCCCAAACTGGACGTGATCAAATGCTGGATTGGCTGACTGATAAGTAAATCTAAAACTATAAAATTAGAGCTGCAACAAGAAGCAACTATTTAAACTCGTTCAGGAGAAATAAACAGTTACGGCTGTTCTAAAACTTTCAAGTCCCTAATCTCTACTTTCTCCTTCTGAAATAAGTTTTAGAGCATGAATTTTGAGGTTCCCCAGGTGCACAAATGTCAAGATGGGCCTGAAAACAGTGGCCTGGGCTGTGCTGAACTTTTGATACGGATGATGTCAGGATATTCTGTTCTGATATTTATGGCAAGAATTATTAAGCGCAGCATGAGTACTTTTAAAAAGAAAAAATATAAGTATCATGTCTTTAATTATTTGTTCTGTTCATCAAATCTTAGCATAGTACTAATTCCTAGAACGACACAATTCTAACCAGGGCCCGTATTCACAGCAGGTCTGTTATTTCCCCTTCACGCCCCGCGCCCCCCTTTCCGCCCCACGCCCCACTCCCCACTCCCCACTCCCCACACCGCTGGGACTCCATGGTAGGAAAGAGGGTGAGAACTGGCAGAAAGAGGGAAGGACTTGTTGTGAGCCAGTCTGGGGTCGAATGAAAATCCGTGTTTTCCAAAGTGCTCAATAACTTGACTTCATTTCTATCCCTAATGAATGCTCTGGAGGAGGTTCAGTTGCCTTGCCACCGCCCAACTCAAACCTACGCAGAATGATTTTGTTTCTCCGCAGAGCCACAGCAGGGTTTTCCGGATAATTGTGGGGCTGCGGAGGTTCTCAAGGTCATGGGGCGGGGGGGGGGGGGGGGGGGGGCGGCACCGCCCCCCCCCGCGCGGCTTAGGGTCTTCCAGGGGTTGCGTGGGGAAGCTAAGCCGGCCGGGGCGCTCTGCCCATGGGGTCCCAAGCAAAAGATGCGCGGCCCAGAAGCAACGGCTTTACCTCCCGGAGGTGGCCGAGGGACCGAGCCTGGAGCCGCTGCCTCCTCTTTGGACCGCGGAGTGAAAAGCAGGGGCTTGAGCACGTGGCCGCAGCGGGGCGCGGTCTCCATGGGGACGTACAACACCCCCCTCCCCTCCCGCCCAACCCGGTGCGTCAGCGCCTGCGGGCCCGGGACTGCTGGACCCGCGTGCGCCTCCCCCGCCTTCCCCGCGGCAGGACCCAGCAGCCGGGCTCCCGCGAGGTTGGGGTCCCGGCTCCTTCGCCGTCCCCCCGGGAGCCTAGGGTGGGACCCCTGAGGGCTTTGAGCAGAGGGGCCGACGCCAGGCAGCGGGACCCCAACCAAGAGGAGATGGGACACTGAAGCTAGCAATATTAAAGGCCTGTGATGGGAAAGGTGGGGTTTATCTTCAGCAAATCCTCAGACTATTTTGATACTTACTAACAATTTTAGCGTTCTACAGGAGGAACCAAAATCAAAGTAAACAAGTTTAAGGGATCTGGAAGTAACACAAAAAAGGGATAAATGGTTTGCTCTGCTAGAATTTTTTTTTTAATCATCGGTAATTAAAATTTGTCTACAAGGAATATATAACATCTACATAATAAATAAATTTTATTCTAAAAGTTTTTTTTTTTTTAAGATTTTATTTGTTTGAGAGAGAGAGAGTGCAGGAGCAGAGGGAGAGGGAAAAGCGGACTCCCCCCTGAGCAGGGAGCCGATGCGGGGCTTGATCCCAGGACGCTGGGATCATGACCTGAGCTGAAGGCAGATGCTTAACCGACTGAGCCACCAAGGCGTCCCTATTCTAAAGGTTTTATTTTAATCCAGGCACTTTTTTTTTCTGTTGCCTTTAATATGTTTAAGTTGTGTGAAAGGGTACAAATGAGATAACTAAAGTTTTATTACCTGAGGCTCACATGGGGCCCCTTGACACAAAGGACAAATGAACCAAATGAATAAACAACGTCAATCTGATGCTCTGTCACTAATCCACAGGAAACAGCTTTTGCTTTACTCTGTCTCAGGACCCATCCAAGAAAAACATGCCACATGGCAAAATTTCCTTTTGCTCTGTCGGGTCCTAGAATGCTAGTTTCCCCACCCTGGAATCCCTGTCCTCTCAACCCAAGTGAAAAGTTTAGACGATTGTATTTAATGTTCTGCTAATTTTCTCATTTTTAAAAGGGGTATCAAAAAGACCCATTAGATAAGTTGGCCAAAATTCTTGGAACTCAGAATGCCAAAAATTACTAAAATCGAGATTTATATCTTTCAGTGGGTTTCACCCTCCCACCAAATTAGATGCTTGTTTCTCTATCCTGGAAACAAGGAAGAAGCATGGGCCTCTTCTAAAATGTGAAGGCAACTGAGGTATGGTTGAATAAACAAAATGTGGCATATCCACACAATGGGATATGATCTGGTCATGAAAATGAATGAAGTACTGAGCCATGCTACAACATGGATAAACCCTGAAACCTTGAAAATATTAAGTAAAAGAAGCCAATCATAAAAAATCATGTGTGATTCCATTTATATGAAATGTCCAGAATGGGCAAACCCATAGACAGCAAGTAGATTACTGGTTGCCAATGGCTGGGGGGCTTGAGAAATGGGGAGTGACTGCCCATGTTTTTCTTTTTGGAAAGATGGAAGTGATGAAAATGTTCTACAGATTATGGTGACAGGTGCACAACTGTGAATCCAGTAAAACCACTGAGCTGTACACTTTAAAAGGTGTATTTTATGTGGTATGAGTTAATTATTTCAAAATAAGCTATGTAAAATGGGAAATTAAACTGTTTGCTGTACATTGTTGGTGTTAGCTGTTGTGATAAGCAATTTATACACTTCTCCTTTCTCCTCATAATCACTATGACTATGAGCTGGTTATTAATTTCATTTTCTGGATGAAAACCAGAAGTTAAACCCAAAGAAGTAAATGTGCATGAATAGAAAGCTAAGGGGCAGGATGGGGATTCAAATCAAGGTCTGACTTTAAAGCCCATGTTCTTTTCATGACGACACCAACACTGAAATGTGCACAAGGTGCAAAATCTGGAAGAAAATTACAGAACCCCCAATTTTATAAACACTGTACTTTTGAGGACTGAACTCTTGTATTCCCAGATTGAAGACTACAGGTTTCTTCAAAATGAAACAATAAAGACTAATTTAAAACAATCACTTTATTAAAAATAGCAAATTTCACAAACACTCATTTACCAATTTGTTGGCACTGGCCATTGGAAAACACACCAGTGTGTGTAATGATTGTCTAACGTAAACTGAAGCAGGGCTGCCACAAAAAGCCTGTGCATCATCAACTTATAACCAACATGGGAATAAGTTTGGTGAGCTCAGGAAGGATAAACCTTCAGCCCTATTAATAACATTTTGCACAATGCATTTCAAGTATAACCCCTGTAAGGCAACAATAGAAAGCATAGCAGCACAACTTCTACATCGCATTTCCTGATTAAGCCTTCAACAAGGCCTAGGCTCCAGTTATGGCAAATAACAGCAAGGCAAATTTACTAAAAGCAGGAGTGAAAACAATCATCACACTGGCACTTTAATTACTTTATTCCTTATTGTGGAAGATGATTCTGCTACTGGACTCAGCTGGAAAAGTAAGGAATGCTGCTTGTCTTCAAGCCACAAGAATGCGACCGCATGTCATTTTAGCTGGTAGAAGTATTTGGAACATCTTGGGCATCTGCCAAATGTAGTTTTTGTCTGAGTTCATCAGTTAAGAAGATTTTCATTCTGTAATGAGTACTTCTTTTAAATCATGGGAAATTACACTCAGGAGGAGCTAAAAGAGAGGTATTAAAATAAAGGAAATATGTTTAAAGGGAAAGTGCCTATGTCACTGAGAAACCTGGATGTGATAAGACAATTTTTAGATATAGTGAAGTAGTTATACCATATCCAGAATTTGAAGGCTTAAAAACAGTCACTAAATCAAGATTATGTTTCAGGTTCTAATAGAACACAGAATTATTTTAATGTGGTAAGAACGATTTTCATGGTAAGGAACTGGTGAGAGGCAAATATGAAAACTTACCAGATTAAAAAACAATCATTTGAGAGGACACCACTTTATCATCCTTGGGAAAACAATTTCTTTGTAAGAGTCAAAAATAGAATCATCATAGGTCTAAAACTTTTCTTACAGTCCTCTGAGTTATTCTTTTTTTAAACAAGATTTTATTCATTTATTTGTCAGAGAGTGACAAAAGCAGGGGGAGTGGCAGGCAGAGGGAGAAGCAGGCTTCCCGCTGAGCAAGGAGCCCGATGCGGGACTCGACCCCAGGACCCTGGGATCATGACCTGAACCAAAGGCAGATGCTCAACCGACTGAGCCACCCAGGGGTCCCCCTCTAAATTATTCTTTAAGAAGATTGTAAACAGGATGGAATTCCTGTTTAAGTTGTGTGAAAGGGTACAAATAAGATAAACTAAAGTTTTATTACCTGAGGCCCACGTGGGGCCCCTTGACACAAAGGACAAATGAACCAAATGAATAAACAAGGTAAATCTTATTGGTCAATAAGGTCAATATTATTCCCTTTCCTTCTTATCATCATTGCCTTTCATTTTCCTTTTTCATCTCTCTGTATGATCCACCTGCTATCCATTTTTTCAAGACCCAATTCAAACAATGCTATGGATACACTGAGAACAACTAAATGCTAGCAATACACATACAGCAGAGGTTGCTAAAATATAGACACGAGTATTGCCATCAAAGACACTGTTGTCCAGTTGGAAAGCTGAGATTTAACATATACAAAAATCAACAGATAATGAAGTAGAATGCTAGTTCAAAGTACAAATAAAATGCTTTATGGAAGTGGTCAGCTTTGGTGTTATTTGATAAGGGAAAGGGGGAGGCCAGAGCAACTCTAGGTAGGAAGTACAACCTGAACAAAGGCATTAAGATGAGCATGAACATGATGTGTTCTTAGACATCCAGAGAACCAGCTTAGTGGCAATGAAAAATAATGAAAAATACAAGAGGATATGTAGGTTGAGATCATACTACTGAGAGCCTTTAGAAAGTCTGACATGGGGGTGCCTGGGTGGCTCAGTCGTTAAGCATTTGCCTTCAGCTCCGGTCGTGATCCCAGAGTCCTGGGATCGAGGCCCGCATCGGGCTCCTTGCTCTGCGGGAAGCCTGCTTCTCCCTCTCCCACTCCCCCTGCCTGTGTTCCTTCTCTCACTGTGTCTCTCTCTGTCAAATAAATAAATAAAATGTTAAAAAAAAGAAAGTCTGACATGGTAAAAAACTTGGTCTGAAATAGGAATGGCAAGATGAGAGTGGTATTTTTAGGAAGAATAATTTAGTGGTATTGTCTAAAGTCTACAGCAGCACTGTCCAAAAGAAATATAATGCACATCATAGATACAATTTTTAAAATATATTTAATTTACACTAATATATCAAAAAACTATCATTTCAGCATATAATCATTATAAAAATATTGAGATATTTTACATTCTTTTTTCCATATTAAACCTTTGAAATCAGGTATACAAATTATAGTTCTAGCACATTCCAATCCATATTAGTTGCATTTCATGTGCTCAGTAGCTACATGGTTAGTGGCTGCCATATTAGTGCAGCTCTAGGGCTGGAACAGAAGACATTTGAAAGGTTATGGAATAAAGTTATGAGGATAAGGAATAAAGGAAGAATAAAAGGCAGAGCTGATGATGCCTGACAACTAACTGTAATTAAGAAATGGCAAATAATTTCCTGCCCACGTTCAGGCTCAATGGCAGATAGTGCCATGACTGAGTAGCAATGTCTGCTATAGTCACAGAAGGAATTTAAATAATCTTGGAGACTGAAATAACAGGGGCAACTGATGACAGAGAGGGAAGTTGGGAGGGAAAGTCTGAATACAGAGAGAACAATTGTTACAAATGAGGAAACTAGAGTTGCCAAACTTTTGCTCAAGGTTACACACATGCTTACCACGATTTGAAACCAAGCAATTCAAAGCCCATGCTCTTGTATTCTATCATGTAATCTTGTTCAACCGTGGTGATTGGATCAAGCAAAGTGGTAAGATAAATAAACTTAAATGTTTAACAAAAACTCAGAGGATAGGAGATACTGATGTGTCATACACACAGAAAGAATATAAAGCATAGAATATAAAGCTCAGAATAGATATAAGGAAAAGAAAAAAGAACTAGGAACTACTAAGAGAAGCCTCGTAGTTAACTCATATCTAATCCTCAAATTTAAGTCCTTCCTGGCAATGATATTTACGTTAATGTCTCTTACAGTTTATGTGGCTTCTCAAAACCCTATTTTCTTCATCTGTAAAATGATAAGTATAATACCACCTACTTACAAGGGTAGGACCAAATACGAAAATGCATGTAAAGCCCTTCATAAAATACTTGGCAAGTAGTAAGGACTCAAATAAGATTAATGGTTGTTATTACTAGATTTGTATATACCTCTCTATTTCTTCATTGTTGCTACTGCATAACTTAGCAATTAATAATAGTATATGTTATTAACAATAATAGTAATTTATATATATATATATATTCTACAGTTTGGAAAATTTCATGTACACATCATTACATGTAGCAATTACCCCATATTACAGAGGACACTCTGAGATGTTAAACAATTTACCCAAAGTTAATTATCAAAACCAAATTTCAAAAATCAAATCTCTTGACTCTACAACCAGTATCCTTTTTAGTATCCCATTATTTAGTCCAAAGGGACTAAACTCTCAAATTAAATTATTTTATAGGCAGGATCATTTCTTATTGTTCTTATAATCTCACACTATACCTAGGACCATGTCCAAAAATGCATTTTGAAAAGTTCCTGAAATAATTGCTCCAAACTGAAATGTCAAAACCTGGATATTTTACATGTGCCTTGGTGATTTCCTTTAAGCTAATCCTATAATACACTTTATATGCATCTAAAGTGTTCTATGTAATGATAGTAAAAAAAATTTTTTTAAAGATTTTATTTATTTGACAGAGAGAGACACAGCGAGAGAGGGAACACAAGCAGGGGGAGTGGGAGAGGGAGAAGCAGACTCCCTGCTGAGCAGGGAGCCTGATGCGGGGCTCGATCCCAAGACCCTGGGATCATGACCTGAGCCGAAGGCAGACACTTAATGACTGAGCTACCCAGGTGCCCCTGTAATGATAGTAAATTAAGTATGGCATTTTATGTCTGCATATCCAACTGCTATTTAACTTAAAGAATGCAAGATTCAAAATTTCTATGGCAATAGCCTAATCCTCAATTCTCCTGATTAATTTTTTTAAAAATTGTTTTAAAAATCCAAAAACAATACAAAGCAAGGCAGAACAAGCCAGAAACACAAAATGGGGGGCAGCATACAAAACAACTAAAAGTTCCATTTGGAAACCAAAGGGGAAGAGAAATGGCCCCCGTAAATAAGAGTAGGTGTCTTTGTTCACTTGATCGAGCTATTCACCAGAAGTTACAATTTGTAAACTTTTCACTGTTGATATTAGGCCAAAAGGATACATGGAAGAATTCAGTTCTTCTAACTGTAACACAAAGAAACAAATTTAATTTTAATTTTTTTAAGAAAAATATCTTAAGTAGATAATTGTTTACACATTTTAAAATAAACTATTTTTCATTTAAGCTTTCTTAAATGAAAAAGTAAAATATTGAAAAAACTTTCCAAAAATATCCAGGCTGGGAAATTCACTTACACAAAATAATTATAAAGTAACTTTAGCATTTATTAAACACAAATATGAGAAGAGACTGAAACCAGATAATAAAAAACGGAGTTTTATAAGGATTCTTTAAAACCATGAATAATTGTAATCATCTTTATTAATAGTTTTAAAAAAGTTGCCATTTTAATGATTAAAATCTTTGGATTACAAAAAGATTTCACATTTCATTGAGTTTTCAGGATGAGGTAGAATTAATCACACCTATTTTACAGAGGAAAAAATCAAAATTACAGAAATGTTAACTAAATTGACAAAGTTATACAGATATAACCAGAATGCAAACCCCAGACTAAACGAAGGCTTTCTGGTTTCAAATTCAGTGTTCTCACCATACCATAATCATTTTCCTAAATGTACTGCAAAATAAGCTTGCACTTATTTATTAAGAGGGACTAGTAAAAGGAAATACTGGCAAGACTGAACACAGTAGATGTGAAATAAAATACACAGGCTTGAAACTTTAAAAGTATGGGCATATCATTTGCCACACATTTACTTATTCAAAGGATAAAGAGAAGCAACAGAAATGAAACCTTTTTGTCATTAGTGAATATGGAAACTATTCTGAAACTAAAGTACCAATTTTTCTTTATGTTTAAAGAGGCAAATTTCATTAACACCTTTCAGTTTAATAATCATACCCCGTGGTGTTATAGATGGGATTATGTCCTCCCAAAACTCATACGTTTTAGTCCTAATCCTTCATACCTCAGAATGTGAGTGTATTTGGAGACAGGGTCTTACAAAGATGCAGTAAGTTAAAATGAGGTCATTAGGGAGGGCCCTAATCCTGTATGATTGCTGTCTTTACCAGAAGAGGAAATTTGGACATGGGCACCCACTCATACAAGGTGAATACCATGTAAAGATGAAGATGGATGGCCATCTACAAGCCTAGAGAGAGGCCTCAGGAGAAACCAACCCTGATGACATCTTGATCTTCATCTTTGGGCTTCCAGAACTGTGAATAAACTTCAGGTGTAGCCTGTCTATAGCACTCTGTTATGGCAGCTTTAGCAAGCTAATACACATAGCAATGTACTAAATTACTTTAAATACCAAATACAGTTCTGTATTTAGAAATAAGTAACCATCTGAGTGAATAACACAAAATGTATTAGTCATGTCATGATCTTCTATATATTAAGATCTTATCATCTATGTACAGAAGTGGGGAATCTTTCACTTTTAGATTTGCCAGCATTCTCAGAATATATGCTTAGATGTAAATATGGCAATTTCTTTGAAATACATTTCTTTAAAAAAAAAGTAGAATACAACATGTGTGAAACTTGAAAATACTACACTAAGTGAAAGAACCCAGTCATAAGAGGCCACATAGTGTGTGATTCTCTTTATATGAAATATCCAGAATAGGCAAATCCATACAGATGGACAGTAGATTAGTGGCTGCTAAGGGACGAAGAGAAGGGAGAATTAAGAGGTATAGGGTTTCTTTTGTGGGTGATGAACATGTTCTGGAATTAGACAGTGGTGATATCTGCAAAACACTGTGAATGTACCAAAAACCACTAAACGGTATACTTTAAAATGATTAAAATGATGAACTTTCTTTCAATAAAAAATTTTTATGAAAGGAATAAAGAAAAAGAATTACACTCACGTCAGACAGAAGCCTGTCCAGATTGGAGTCACTGGCTGTTTTTCTCTTATCCTCAGGAAGTTCCTCTAACTCCCCATAGAGCTCCAAATTCAAGCGAGCTAATTTCTCCTGCATTCCCCGAACATGTTCCATCTGTTCAATGGAACATTCATTTCCTGAGGGAACATCCCAGAACGTTAATGAAGATTAGGACAGTTCAAACTAACTGCCTTGAGGAAAAACTTTTAAATTCAAGGTGCTCACAAGAAATTAGCTTTCTTTCTGTTGTAAATTGCATTGTTAATAACTCAATGTTTTCTGTGTATAATCACAAATCAAATCCTGTTTTCACAGGAAAACAATGATAATCTAAGAAATGACTGTGGGCACTAAGAAAGTCAGATAGGAAAGTTTTCTGTAAAAAACAAAATCATCAGGGCACTTGGCTGGCTCAGTCGGTGCAGCCTGCCACTCTTGGTCTCACGGTTAGGAGTACAAGACCCATGGTGGGGGTGGACATTGCTTGAAAGTAAAATCTTTTAAAAATTAAAAACAAAACAAAACCCCCAAAACCAAAAATCATCCCTTAGGAAAAGAAAATTCTTTTTTTCAGTAGTAATATCATTTCTAGAAGCAATAGCATCATCTAATCATGTTCAATTTGACAACTGCCATTTGAACTGAGTGACCTAACATTTTATAATAATAAGTGAACTTGAGAGTCCTATAAGAATGTGAACCATGAATCATTTTTGCCACCAATTATATATGCCTCCTTTAAGAAATATAAACGAAAATATTTATGATGAATGTTATGATACATGAGAAACCGTGTAATATTTCCAGTTGTATACTCATTACTGCAAGACAGCTTAATTGCTAAAGGACAGGTCTTACATTATTTATTGACCAGAGTTCTCTGAGGTGGCATTATCTGCTCAGGGTAGCTAATATATACACAGTACATGATAAATTACATATTTTCATACAGATAAGTACAGCCTCTACAACCTCTTTTTTTTTTTAAGATTTATTTTTTTAAGTAATTTCTATACCCAACGTGGAGCTTGAACCCACAACCCTGGGTACAAGAGCCACACACTCCACTGACTGAGCCAGCCAGGTGCCCCTTGTCTCTATAACCTCTTGATACTAAAATATTTTTCTAAAAAACCTTGGTTTTCTCAAAGGTATACTACAGCTCAGCTAAAGTTGAAGTATCTTGAATCAATTAGAATTTATGTAAATTATAATTTCCTCCAGCTAGCTCTGTATCTTCATAAATCAACAATATTAAATTATGTTGACTACTGATAATTTTGAAGCTAGTTACAGCTCTTTAAAAGTCATCCTTTCCTCACAGAAAATATCTCGTATTTCCTTTGTTTTTCAACAATTAGTAGTAATCTGGAAGGTCAAGTGGAAGAAAATGTGTGTGTGTATGTGTGTGTGTGTGTACATATGTATATACTGGCAGACATATAAATGTATCAATATACAACATATATATATAGAGAGAGAAAAGGTGGGGGACAACATAAGAGTAGAAATATAAAGAAGCAGAAATCATAAGGGATCCAGGTGATCTAACATGAGAACAGAAGCTCCAAAAGGATAAAAAGGAACAGATGGAGGAGAAATCAATTAACAATAGAAAAAAATGTTCCTTCAGATGAAAATGAGTCGGTAGATATGAAGGACTCACTGATTCCCAGGAAAGATTAATGAGAAGAGTTAAAGAAAAAAACTTTCAAACATGGACCCTTCTAGTTTCATCAGCAATTTATGAAAGAACTCTTCTCTGAATTCCACCAGTAATAGGTATTACCAGTCTTTTAATTTTGCCGGTCTGTTCGTATGAGGTAATATTTCTTTTATTACTATTGCATGTGTGTTTGTTAAGCAGTTGAATTGCTCTTTTCAGGGGCTTTACCCAGTTTTATATGTGGTTATTTACCCTTGTGTTGGTGGTCGAGGCTTCAAAAAACCAGCAAGTATGTTGATGACATTTATGCATTTGTGTGAGATTCTGTATGTACGCATTCAATAATTTTCAAATTGCTTTATAAAAAATACAGGACATAATTTTATCAGGTAAGACTTATAAAGTAAGTTGCAATCTGAATACAAAAACTCTGACTATATACTTTGTGAACTCATATCTAAAAATATCTACTTGTTTTAATATAACAATCAGTTAACTGTTCTCTATCTTCATGGAAGAACAAGAAAATTGGATTCTTTTAAATTCAAAAGTAAGGAATGGTGGGTAAGAATTAAGTTTAGGCTTAAAAGGTAAAGAAAAATGATCTTGAGACTTTCCCAAACTAAAACATTAAGTCTAAAATATTTAACTGATGAAGAATATTCCTTTTATTTGTTACTTTTAGGATAGTTATTCCATAATAGTAATCCTACTTTAACATTTCAACCAACCTTCCCTTCTTAAAAAAACTTTTTCCTGGAGCCTGAGTGGCTCAGTTGGCTAAACGTCTGACTCTTGATTTTGGCTCAGGTCCTCATCTCAGGGTTGTGAGATCGAGCCCTGCATGGGGCTCCATGTTGGGCATGGAGCCTGCTGAAGATTCTCTCTCTCCCTCTCCCTCTGTCCTTCCCACCTCTCTCTCTCTCTCTCTCTCTCTCTCTCAAAAATAAATAAATAAATAAATAAATAAATAACCCTTTTTCCTGAAATTTTAGAAAACAAATTATAATCCTTGACAAATGAAATCTAGGATGATTGTATTTTATGCCTCTGGACTTTTTTTTTTTTAATAAAAGAAAATGATACTTTTAAAATGAATGGCAAAACAAATTCAGAAAACAGGATGCAAACATCTTGAAGAGAAAAACAAAGGGGAAATATCTATGGCTTGCCGAACGCTTGAAGTTTTCCAGAGTGGAAATCATTCAAAAGGCTGAGAAGCCCTCTCTCCATCTCCTGAACGTCTGAGACATCGGTGAGGAAAGAGTGCTGAATGGGAGCTGGTTGTGCACCTTTTCCTTCTCCACCCTGGGGTCTGGTCTTTTCTTTCATCACTCTGCAAAGATGATGCAATAAAAACATTAACTGCATACGATTATCTTTTAAAAAGTGAGAATTATACATATATATAATATATATATTATCTTGCTTTCCAAATATCTTAATAGTACAGAATACTCACATACATGTAGCAGTATTATATATCACATTTAAATTTGTTGCTCCTGTTTCCTTTAGAGCCTCAAGAATAATGATGTTCACCAAATATTAATAACATGTAGTTCTAGGTGGTAGGATTTTAATGTTTTAACTTTCTTCTTTGAACTTTTCCTGTGTTTGAATTTTTACAATAAATACAAATCATTTCTATGACAACAATGAAGCCACCCTTTTTTAAAAAAATAAAATTAACAAAGCACTCTCAGCTTAGTTAAAAAAAAAAAAAAAACCTGTATATTTTGTTCCCTTTTCTGGCTAGTGCATCAACAGTGTCCATAAGTTTTCTCATTCTATTTTAATAGGAGACAAAGTAAGGGCCTTCAAACCGATCATTCATTCTGCATGTTCTAATCCCTACACACTGTTACCTTCATAACGTTTTTTCTAAATCACATATAATATGTGCCTCAACTGTTTTAAAAGTTAAGCCAAGAGAAAAAAAGTGTTACAAGAATTACTGGATTTAGTATTTACTTTGATAGCATGTTGCTGTGATAATATGAAAGAAAAAAAAATTCACCTTTTTAACTTTGGTCGCTGTGAAGTTGACTGTGATGCAGGATTTGAAAACCCTGTGCTTTTACTAACTGGAATGGCATTTTTTTTGGCATTAACAACCTGAGTAGAGTGGACACTGAAAGACTTAGGACTCCTCCTCTTCACTTTCCGCTCCTCCATTGTTCTAAGTTCCCTATTGCACCAAGGCCAGCTTCCTGTGACCTAAGGAAATACAGCAAAATTATACATACATGCTAGAATATACAAAAATGAAAGAGGTTTAAAGACCCATTTCATAGGCTGATAGCAATATATCAAGAATTTATTCACTCATCCCACAAATATTTACTCTATTCCACCTGCCAGGCACTATTCTGGATATTGGGAAGAAGGTAGTGAACATGACAAAGTTCCTGTCCTCAAAAAGCCTACATTATAGAAGGGGAACAATACATAAAAATATGAACAAAATAGCCATGTGATATTCTCAGCCTGACTCAAGCTCTAGGTGGTCTTTAGATCTCCCTGCTTAAATTTATTCTTAGAAGAACCAACTAGATTCAAACAGATGTATAACTGAAAGGGGTATCTGCATTTTAACTAATAACTAGAAATCTTATTTCAACCACCATGCAGAAACTCAGTCTCTGCCTAAGGATAAAACTGATCCTAGGTCCTTGATCAATTTAAGTTCTATAAAATTAAATTTGTTTCATGACTATTTTGAATATACTTTCTCTACCTATTTCCAAGGATACACGAAAATGTATTATATATGTTTAGGTTTGCTAGTATCAAAAAAGTTACACTATGAAGTTCCAGCTGGCCCTTCCATAGAGAACACAGGTCCAATATTCCCCCCTTCCTTCATGTATTGATCAGCTTTATTTTCCTAAGAGCCATCTATCAAAAAATACCCTTCTACATTTTCTTTTTACTTATGCACACTATTAAATTCTTAATTATATTGTTTTCCGTATCATGAGATGAGAAATTTACATGGCTATTTACCTCATCAGACTGTAAAGTGCCTTAGCAGTATTAGCCCTTTCTGTGTACATTGTGTGGAATCTAACCATGCTATGACCATTCCAAAAGATTCAAATCCACTGATTACACTCCTAACATAATTGAGAATTTTAATGAAAACAGATTTTTTGCCCTTATCTAAACTTGGTGCCACTAGCACTGGAATTTAAACCATTTCAGCTCAGTTGACTCAGGCTGACTCTAGACAATCACAACTGGAACTATGATACTTCCAGAGAAGAAAAGGTTTTAAAGGAAAGGCTGTAATGACCAGTCTTTAATCCTAGATACCAAGTGTAAATTCATTCAAATCCTGGCTAACAATTTTTCCTTTAGTAACAGAACAGACATTTTGGCATTGTTTCAGCATGCAACACAAATTAAATGGAATTTTAATAAGCAACTGAATAGAGACAATGGGTATCAGTTCTCCAAAGAGGTAAGGATCTGTATAAACTTGTGTTACACATAAACACATTAACCTTCGAATTTAGTGATGCTAATGAACATTTGGTGATATAAGAAAAAGAAAAAAAAACCCCTAGGAAGTAAAGTAATGCAAATAAACCAACAGTGGCTTAAACTATGATGTATTGAAGGGCCAAGGCCCGAAATTTATCCGTTTTTGGAAGGCAAATCACTGCCACAAGAGAACCGAAATCTTTCCTGTCACGTAGCAAGGAAGCTTTTAAAGAAGGCCTTCGCAGACTGCTCATAGTTACTCACACACTTGGTTTTGACTGCCAGGAACCTACAGCCTCCAAACAGGACCACTAGGAGCCCCTCTTGACTTCACCTCATTCCCTCTCCCCAATCAGCCGACACGGTGACCCTTCAGCTCTCCGAATTCAGCAATGGCCAGAGCGGGTGGTGGAAGGGGCCTAACAGGGACACTGCGGGAGCGCTTTTCCTTCCACTTCATACCTGAGGAAGGAGAAGATCGGGGTCCTGTTCCTCAACCTGCAAAGACCCCGGAGCCTCCGAAGCCGCCGCCGCAGCTGCAGCCGCCGACGCTACTGCTGCAGCTTGAGCCGGGGTCACATCCCGGCCCCAGGTCCTCCACAGCTCCTTTTGTTTACGGAAGTGATGTGAGGAGGCGGAGCCTCCGTGCCCCTGGCTGGAGCCTCGCCTCTTCCTGGCCCGCCAGTGCGGCTCCCGTCTCCGCCCTTGGTATCTCATTGCTTCCACTCTCCTGCCCTCAACTGTACTTTAGGCGGACCATGGAAAGGGAGACTCATAGTTGGGCTTTTATTTTGGGTTCTGTGGCCCAGACGCACAGAGCGCTAAGGGATGGCAGTAGAGGCAGGAACGGGAAACTCAGGGCCCTTTCCGGAAGCTGCCCCGCCCCCTGGGTGAGTGTCAGTTCCCACGCACTACAATTCCCAGCATGCTATTCGAGCAAGCCCGGAGGTGGAACCGGAGTGTCGCCATAGCAACTGAATCAACTACCTCGCCGGGACGTCTCAAGGTAAACCAACTTTAGCTTGGAAGGCAGCGTGGAAAACCGCGATTCTGTCTAGCGACCCGGCCAAGCCCCTAAATGAGATTTTATTACTATTAAAAGCTACTCTGTTCAGGCCCTAGGCATACGTTATCTCTCACCCTCACTATAGTTGTACGAGGTAGGTGTTAATAATCCCCGTTTTAGAGACGAGGACTCTTGACACTCGGAAAGGCTTAATAAATCCACCTCTGTCTGTCACCAAGACAGTTCTTCCATTATACATATTTCTTCTGGAGAAGGAATTGTGGGTTGTGAGAGATGGACTATCCTAAATGAGGGGAGAAATCCATGTTTCATTCCCTAGTCTGGATATTATTTACCGTGTGGTGTTAGAGTTGGGGAGGTTTTAGGTTTGTAGATCTTTAGAGACTCTGGATAGTTTTAGGTTTATAGATCTTGTAGATAGTACCACATATTTCTCCTGAATTTGCTACTGAGGAAACTGTATCTAGAGACTGATATCAATATATCAATGCTAGAGAGGCAGAGTAAAGGAGAAGCCAAGTATTCTAGTTTGGGATGTTTTGCCACCACCACTCCCTCCATTTTTAAAAATTTGGAAATGTTTTTTTTTTTTTTTTTTTTTTAAAGATTTTATTTATTTATTTGAGAGAGAGAGAATGAGAGACAGAGAGCACGAGAGGGAAGAGGGTCAGAGGGAGAAGCAGACTCCCTGCCGAGCAGGGAGCCCGATGTGGGACTCGATCCCGGGACTCCAGGATCATGACCTGAGCCGAAGGCAGTTGCTTAACCAACTGAGCCACCCAGGCGCCCCTGGAAATGTTTTAAAAAGAAAAACAGAATGAACATTCATGTATACCATCAGAATGGTAAGATGTTATATTTTGTCCTTTTATATTTTTAAATGAAAGAAATAGAACATTACAGAATAAGTGGGTGCCCCTATTCCCTGTACCACTCTACTTCCCTTCTGAGAGGCAACTATGATCTTAAATTTGATAAGCAGCTTGTTAATCTAGGTTTGCTTTCACTATTACTATGTGTTTATAAGCAATATATAGAATGACTGGGCTTTTGAAGTTTTACACGAATATTTTGTGTATTGATCTACAGCGTGGCTTTTTCATTCAACTCTGTTTTTGAGATCTATCCACATCGATACATATGGCTAGACTTCATTTGTTTTGGCTATAGAGTATTCTGTCAAATAAGTTTCCCACACATTATTTGGGAATTCCTCTAGTGATGGATAAATTTAGTTTGTTTCCCATTTCTCACCATTACAAACAGTGTTGTAGGGTACAATCTTCTCGGTATCTTTTCTCAATGTATCTTAACTAATCTCTGAATTATTTTATCTGTATGAGCAGAGCTTGCAAACTGGTGATTCACATGCTATTCTAATTTTTTTCAGATTGGTTGCTAACAGTTAAAATGGAAGGAATACAATAAATGGATGTCTTCTCATTCATTTGGCATTCTAATCATAATGGGAAGATCTGAGCACACTAGATCGGCACTGTAACCTGGCATCAATAGGTCAAGCTGCCAAGTGACTCTTTCCTTTGGATCATTTCAATTGCTTTCTAGTTTTTCTCTAAGTCCTTCTGCCTTTAGTATTCATCTGAAGTCTCTGGTATTTACATTTGCAACCCCTAATATAATGTAGGGACACAAGAAGATATCCATACAAATGTACATATTTCAGGTCTTCAGAGTTCTGTATGAGTCCCTTTTTTGGCCAGAGACTGTTGTAGGAGGTCAGAGGGCATCTATGAACCAGATGGATAAAAGCCCTATCGTGAGATATGAGGAATTCTTAATCTCAGGAAACAAACTGAGTGTTACTGGAGTGGTTGGGGGTGGGAGGGATGGGGTGGCTGGGTGATAGACATTGGGGAGGGTATGTGCTACGGTGAGCGCTGTGAATTGTGCAAGACTGTTGAATCACAGATCTGTACTTCTGAAACAAATAACGCAACATATTTTAAGAAAAAAGAAAAAGAAGAAGATAACAGGAGAGGAAGAAAAGGGGAGTATGTCAGAGGGGGAGATGAACCATGAGAGATGATGGACTCTGAAAAACAAACTGAGGGTTCTAGAGGGGAGGGGGGGAGGGGGATGGGTTATCCTGGTGATGGGTATTGAGGAGGGCACGTTCTGCATGGAGCACTGGGTGTTATGAACAAACAATGAATCATGGAACACTGCACCAAAAACTAATGATGTAATATATGGTGATTAACATAACAATAAAAAAATTTAAAAAAAAAGCCCTATAGTGAGAGAGCTTATAATCTTGATAAAGGAGATGAACAATAAATTAGTAAACAAACAAGAGAGTTTCAGTTAGGGAAAAGTTCTCTGAAATAACAGCTTAAGATTATAGGGTGTTACTGTAAGGTGTGGGGTACTGAAGAGGGAGTGTCAGGGAAGGCCCTTCTGAAAAAGCAACTTTAAGGGTTGAGATATGAATGTATTTTACGGCTGGCTGCTTTGGAAAAACAAACAAGGAGCCAGCCGTGGAATGATCTGGAGGAAGACCATCCTTGGGCAAAATATATGGTTAAACCACAGGTCTTTAGGCACAAACGAGCTTGGCATGTTTGAGGAAGCAAGAGGTCTGTGTGGCAGATTGTACTGATTAAGAGATAGAGTGCATGAGATAGCGCCACAGAGGTACAATTTGGAGTGTGATATCTTTTAATTTTTATTTTTTTTTAAATTAGTTTTATTTGATTTAAATTCAGTTAACTAACATATAGTGTATTATCAGTTTCAGAGGTAGAGTTCAGTAATTCATCAGTTATATATAACACCCAGTGCTCATTACATCAGGTCCTTCCTTGATGTCCATCACCCAGTTACCCCATGCCCCCATCCCTTCCCTCCAGCAATCCTCAGTTTGTTTCCTGAGATTAAGAGTCTCTTATGGTTTGTCTCCCTCTCTGATTTCGTCTTGTTTTATTTTTCCCTCTCTTCCCCTGTGCTCCTGTGTTTTGTTTCTTAAATTCCACATAGGAGTGAAATCATGTGATAAATGGCTTTCTCTGGTTGACTTATTTCATTTAGCATAATACCCTCTGTTCCATTCATGTTGTTGCAGATGGTAAGATTTCATTTTTTTTTGATGGCTGAGTTGTATTCCATTGTGTGTGTGTGTGTGTGTGTGTGTGTATACACACACACACACACACACACACATCACATCTTCTTTATCCATTCATCTGTCGATGGACATCTGGGCTCTTTCCATAGTTTGGCTATTGTGAGTATTGCTGCTATAAACATTGAGGTGCAGGTGCCCCTTCAGATCACTATGCTTGCATCTTTTGGGTAAATAGTAGTACAATTGCTGGGTCATAGGGTAGCTCTATTTTTAATTTTTTGAGGAACTGCCATACTCTTTTCCAGAGTGGCTGTACCAGCTTGGAGTATGATTTCTTTTACCTGAAATCTAGAGTTCTTCCCTAAGAGAAATTTTGTTCTTTGAGATTTACTAGAATTTCCTTTAAGCTGCAAAAATCCCTCCTTTGGAATTACTGTTAAATGGACATCTTTTGTAAATTATGCTAATAAGATGCCTTCTTCCTAAGGACAATATTTAAAGGATAAGAGCTTTGATCAACAACACTCTCTAGCCCCACCACTAATATACTCTGTAGCATAGGTAGGCAAGGAGGAGTGCTATTGGTGAATTTCCTGGTAGTGACGGTGATGCCAACATAGCGGTTCACAGGCTCTGGACATAATAAGCCAGAATCTCTTGGGAACTCAGGAATCTCTCTTTTTAAAAAAAAAATATTTTTCTTATGGAAAATTTCAAACATGTATCAAAGAAGACAGAATAGCACAATGAACCCATTGTACCCATCATCCACCTATTGACTCATGACCAATCTTGTTTCACTTAAACCACTCCCCCTACATTTTCTCCTCTTCTCTATTATATTGAAGCAAATCCCAGACATCATTTAATTCATAATATTTCAGTATTGATCCCTAAAAGATAGAAAAAAACATAACCATAATATCACTGTTATTCCAACAGTAATAATTACTCAATATTATTAAACATCCAGTCAATGTTCAAATTTGCAATAGCATCATAAATGTCATCAGTTTTTTTTCACATTTCATTTGAATCAGGAATATTTTTTGTAAGTCCTCAGGTGATGAATGGGTTTGGAGGCCAGTGTTTTACATCCTCATTTCCTAATTTCTTGACATACAAACATGCATTGTCCTTCCCCTTGAGAAGGTCACATTCTAAAGGAAAAGGCAGGTATCTCAACCCAAAGCAAATGGCTATTCTACCTTAGTGCCTGGAAAAGAGTCATCCCGTTGTTGTCCCTATGGTTCTTATAGGGAAGAGGTTTTGTTTTGTTTTTGTTTGGAAGCCTATTCATCATTTGCTAAGTGTTCCTCCCCCTACTTTTCCGCCATACCAGAATGCATAGGCCAGGATAGGTCAGGCTCAATGCTTCTTTGCATGCTTGGCTCTGGAAACAGCTAAGCCCTAAAACAAATGAGCTCGCCATATTCATGAAACTGAAAGAATGCCAGGGTATACTCTAAGATGTACATGTTAGGCATTAGTGAAGGGCTCAAGAATAAACACAGAGATGCTTATAATTGTATTTTACTGCTAGCTGCTTTGGAAAAACAAACAAGGGGTAAACAGCAGACCTGAAAAATTACAAAGACTTAGACATTTACAGAATTCTTACATACATGGCCTTTGATTTATTTGTCTTCTTCATTAGACCATAAGTTCCTGGAGGGCAGATATCATGTTTTTATTTTGTATCTTAAGCACATTGCATAGAATGTGACACAAAGTAGATCCTGGATAAATGTGTGTGTTGTGAATTGATGAAGTTCTCTAATTTTATTTCTGAAAGGAAGGTGATTTCCACAATTCCTCTTTAAACTCCAGAGTCCAAAGATCTAGGCCTAGTCTCAGTGTCAATCAGATAACATCACTAATGCCCAGGAAAATGCTCTTTTTTAGGTGGGCAATTTGTGTTTTGGTATACCAGCCTTCATACCAAGGAGATCTGATGAAGAAACTAATCCAAAAGTTTTGGGAAATTGTTATTTGAGTAATTATCTTTCAACTTAATATTTCGGATAGTTTTAGTTTATGATTTTCCACCAAAATTAAGGTTTTAATGCAATTTCACATTCACACTTCCTTTTTATGGCCAAGAGTAGTTAACAGGATTAGGGAATGGTTACCAGCAAGATACCAGCAAGAGGACAATTCATCTTTCCAATATCTTTTCTCCAAGTTCTTGTCCTAGGAACACTCCAACTTTAGAAGAAGGCTTGTGTTATAGGCTGAACCAGAAAACAAAGTATACCATGGACCAGCGAATTAGCTGTACTGCATGACAGCCCTTCCATCCAGTTTTCTCTCTTTGGTTGAATTTTAATTTAAGTGTAGCAGTATTACCAAAGAGTACCACAAGACTGGTAAGAAATGCTTGTAGGGATAGCTTACAGTACAGAAGAAAAAATAGAAGGTGGGAATGGAGGGAAGGAGGCAAGGAAGAAGGGAAGAGTAGAAGGGACCCTCATAGCACTTTGTTTATATCTCTAACAAGGACATCTTAAAATGTTATTTAAAACCTTAATTGCTACCACTCTGTCTTTTAAGAGTTGTCATAATTCCTGTCAAAGAGAAATAAATTTTATACAGGGGGAAAGGGGGGATGAAGCTCTAGGCAGATGGCCCACTGTGTGTCATAATACAGCAATGAGAGTTGGACATGCACAGGTGGGCAGGAGTCAGAGTTTCGGGATATGAAACTGAGAAAGTTGAATTGTTCTATATAGTAAAGTGGGAAGAATTGTTCACCGTGGTAGGGGGTAGGGGTTGGGAAATGTTGAGAAAAAGGACAGCAAAGAAGGGAGCAGAGTGAGAAAGGAGAGTCAAAGTGGTGGGAGGGAGAGGACTTTAAAAAGATCAATGAAGTCTGTTGTCCAATTTGTAATTGTTAGTGTTGCTGTAGTTACACACACACACACACACACACACACACACACACACACACACCCCTTCCATGCTTCCAAACTTCAGGATAAATCCCCTTCAAGCTCAAAGCTTGAATGAATTAATCATTATGAAAATCAAGGAAAAAGCATTGTATTCTCCATCTTTGGGAAATTTACGGAGAGCAAGAACAATATGTGTGTAACAATAAAGTGATCTATAAACTGCACCATGTCAGGTGAAGCAGGAGCTTAGAGTCCAAGGTGATGGGGAAAATTATAAACCATAGTCTATGTTATAATCTTAGAAAGAATGAGAGAGAGAAGTTTTCCACTACATGAAGACAACTATTCAATTTCGCTTCACTCTTTTTTTAAAGATTTTATTTATTTATTTATTTGAGAGAGAGAGAGAGAGAGAGAGAGAGAGAGCATGAGTGGGGGAAGGGGCAAAGGGAAAAGGAGAGAATCTGAAGCAGACTCCATGCTGAGTCCCAAGCCTGTCACGGGGCTGGATATCACGACCCTGAGATCATGACCTGAGCCAAACCGGAAGTCCGTTGCCCAACTGACTGAGCCACCAGGCATCCCTCAGTTTTGCTTCACTCTTAAAGGGTAAGGGGTACATGGGATGACACCTGATAATATGCTAGTGTCTTCTACTAGTCTTAGCTACTCAAGGAATGAACTAGGTTTTGTACATTTTTATATTACCAAAGCCTAGCATAGTGTCTGGCATACAATAGAAGATTAGAAAATATTCATTAAATTAATGAATAAATGAGGAAAAATTAGACCCATATGATGGCAAGTGGCAGAATGGCATTATTATTAAATCAAGTGTCACCATTAACTCAGATTACTTTCAAGAATTAGAATTTAGATTGAGTCTTTGTCATACCTGCCTCTGATCTCCAGGTGGCAGTATTATCTCATATTAAATTGTTTTGAGACCAGATGCCATTTAACTTTTGAGACTATAAATTAATTAAAATAAAAACCCAATTCTTAGTTTATTTCTATAATTGTACAGAGCCAAAGAAGAAATAAAATATAACTACATGAGATTATGGCCTTTTCTTCCAGTTGCAACACACGAGAATTACTGGGAGTTCCCTATTTCAAGCAGTTTCCAAAACATTGATGGTAAATACAAATTTGGGTACTTTGTTTACAAAACACATGTATTCCTTCAAAGTATGAAAATGTGTGTGTGTGTGGTGGGGAGAAAGTGAGTGGGCAATAATATGTCTAGAAATAAATCATCTCCCAACAAATAGGGTGATGAGATTAAATGCAAAATGGTCAGTTAAATGTGAATTTCAAATACACAAAAAATACTTTATTTGTATAAGTCCCATGCAATATTTGGGACATCCTGATACTAAATATTCCTTGTCTATCTGAAAATCACCTTCAACTGGTCATTCTGCATTTTTCTCTGCTAAATCTGGCAATTGTACTAACAAATATTCTGTTGTTTTTAATTCCAAAATAAGCAGAACTTCACCAGGTCTGCAGGACACAGTGGTGTTTCCTTATTTGGAGAGATGGAAAGGAAGTAGCTGGTAGGATCGGCTTCCTTGTCCAACTTTCTGCTCGTGTGCAGATCAGAGTTCTTTAGCTGAGTAGCTTATTTTCAGGAAACTGACCCCTCAGGCAAGTGCAGATGGTATAGTCTAAACAGGTTATTTTATACAAACACGGTGTTTTTTAGCATTTGCAAGTCTGGTTGTAAAAGCCAAGCTCTGTGAATAAGCAAGGAGATCCTTGGATCCCTTCACCTCTGATTTATACTTTTCGGAGGTACCTGATGCATACCTGATGCATACCAGTTATATCAATAGGAATAGATGAATTATTTATGGAATAAACCCTATTTCAAAAAAGTAAAGAATTTTCTGGTAAATTAAATCATATGTCATAGTTTTATGCACATTTGCATTTTTAAAAAGTATTTATTTGAGAGAGAAAGCTCTAAAATACACACGTGTGCACACGAGCCAGGGAGGGGGCAGAGGGAGAAAAAGAGAATCTCCAGCAGACTCCCCACTGAGTGTGGAGCCCAACATGGGGCTCGATCTCAGGACTCTGAGCCGAAATCGAGTGGACTGTCTAACTGACTGAGCCACCCAGGTGCCCCACACATTTGCATTTTTAATGTAAGCATTCCCTATCGTCCAGATAAAATGTGCTTCAAAATTTCATTTGCAAATATTTCTGAATTCAAAATAAGCTTTCCATAGAAACGTTATTGTGAGTATTAGTCAGATCTTCAGGTTACCTAGTAAAAGTTTATTTAATTGGTTATATGACTGAAATACTATTTGTAGTTAAATTCTCTCTAAAGCTTAAAGTAATAAAAGTATTATACTTTATTTTATTTTAAGATTTTATTCATCCATTTTTTAAAAAGATTTTATTTATTTGACAGAGAGAGACACAGCGAGAGAGGGAACACAAGCAGGGGGAGCGGGAGAGGGAGAAGCAGGCTTCCCGCCGAGCAGGGAGCGCGATGCGGGGCTCGATCCCAGGACCCTGGGATCATGACCTGAGCCAAAGGCAGACATTTAACCAACTGAGCCACCCAGGCATCCAAAAAAAGTATTCTAAAGAGCAAGAAATTGAAAATGTTTTTAAAATATTGAATATTCATATTTGAGGAAATACCAATGACCCAGGTTTATCTTACTCTTTCTCTGTGCCAGAAGCCATTCTAAAGACTTTAAATGGATTAACTCATTTAACCCTCATAATAACCCTAGGTGTAGATTCCATTATGATCCCACTTCACAGATGAGGAAACCGGGACAAAGGATAAATAGTTGCCCGAAGTCACACAGCTACTGAATAGAACTGGGATTTGAGGCAGCCTGCGGCCACCTTAACCACTGTCCACCACAGCTACATTAACTTCTAATAAAGAGTTAAGGGAATTGTCTGAGAAGATTCTGAAGGCAACACCTATCTGATCACTGTCTAGGAGGGTACACAGTATCGTTCACTGAGCCTGGAACAGTTCAAAGTGAATGGTGGGTCTTTTCTTAATTTCGATGCAGTATGAATACTACTTTGGTGCTTACCAACCATAATGGAGTTATTTGGGAATTTATAAATGGAATGAAGGATGTCAGAAAGAGGAAGAAAGGTTTACCGGAGGTAACTGGATGAGAGTTAATGAGAAGTGGAAGTGGATTGAAGGGTACATCTCTGTGGGGTATGAGAAAGAGATTTCTGGGGTGGAAATGAGTTATCGAGCTGAGAGCTGACTAGAAGAATAAGAAGGAGGAGAGTCTGACTTTGCATGAATCGGGAAGCAGAGGTGGGAGGGATATTGCCCTGTATTATTGTTAATTCTCTCTAACTTGCTTAGATTTGTGACTACCTGGGTGGTTCTTGTGCCCCCCAATTGTGGCAGTAGTGGACTTGCCAAAGGCCCCCGCTCTAGGTGGTGGTCTTCCACGTGCTGAAGGCAGAATCAAACTTCCCTTTCCAGTTGGTTGCCTTTAGACACTCTGTCTACCCTTTACCCTTCCCAAAGAGATAAGAGAGAGTGAGAGTGGAGGGGAAGAGCCCTGAACTTACTATTTAGGGAGCAGGGTTCTGACTCTCCTACCTAACTAGTTCTCTAACCGTTGGCCTCTGTTTCCTAAGCTGTGAAAATGGTGATGATTTTACCCACTTCGTGATGTAAGCACCTGGCAAATATTAGCTCTGGTCCCATTTAATCTTCACGACCGTATGAGGGTTCATTCCCATTTTCCAGATGTGGAAAAGGAGGCTCAGAGAGGTGAAAGCCCTTGTTTGAGAGCACACAAGGGCTAACAGTGAAGATAGGCACCCCTGTTGTTTAGTGCTGATGCTGCTGATCTTGCCTTTGCTGTGCAGCCTGCAGCAGAAAAGGAAACAGTGGAATGAAATGGTTTACAGTGTTTTTCCAGAGCAAAAGTTTTAAAAGCCTTTTGCTACTGCAGTCCTGATAAATAGGAAAAAAGTAAGTAAAACCTAGAACTGTATTTCCCTAGGATAACAAAAATGGAAAGGTTTTTTAACAGAAGATATAATGTTTATACACATTCAAGAAAGCTTTCAAACTATGATTAAGTATACACTTGCAGCAATCATTCATTATAATGATTTTTATTTGAAAAATTTTTCCCTACTGCATGGGTAATGCAAACTTATTCAGCATGTATTTATTGAGCGTCCACTTTATGCCATGTATTTTCTAGGCTAAGTGAACAATACAGACAAAAATCCCCGTTTTCATGGAGCTTGTATTCAAACGTGAGCATGGCCAATTATGCATGAATTAACCAAATCATCGTTACAGAATAGCAAGGGATGAGTGTTAGGGGAAAAGATTGAGCTGGGAAAGGGAGTAGTGTTGTGGGTGGGTGGTTGCAGTTTTGGATGGGGCGTTCCAGGAAGGTCTAATTGCGCAGGTGAGTTTTGAGCAAAGACTTGAAGGAAGGGAGGAAATGGATCTTGAGAATACCTGGGGTCACAGCAGAGGAAGGACCAGCACCATGGTGTAAGACAGGAGTATGCCCTGTGTGTGAAAGCCAGTAGAGGCCAGGCTGGCTGGAGGGGGATGAGGGAGGGAAAGGGCGAGAAGTGGTGGGGTGAAGAGGCGAGGCTATATGGGCGCAGGGTGGGGAGGGCTATGCAGATTACGTGGGGCCTTGCAGGCTACTTTAAGGGTTTGGGCTTTTTCTCTTTGAGAAGTGGAAGCACCTGGAGAGTTTTGAGTGGAAGAGCGACATGATCAGGTCCATATTTTGATAGATCACTACATCATGTTGCTGTTGGGGATAGACTGTAGAAGGTAAAGGGGAGAAGCAGGGAAGCCAATTTGGAGAGCATTGAGGTCACCCATGGGAGAGATGATGGTGCCTGGACCAGGGAGGCAGCTGCCACAGAGGTGAGAAGTGGTCAAAACCCAGATGAGTTTTGAAGGTAAAACTAACAAGGTTTACTGAGAGATTGGGTGGGGGCTTGAGAAGTAAGTCAGGAATGACCCCCAAGTCTTTAGCCTGAGCAATTGCAAGAAGGATTTTCCATAGACTAAGATGGGAAGATTTGTGTGTGTGGGAGGGGGCAGGAAGTTCACTTTTGGTTGTGTTATGTTTGAAATGATGTAAACATCCAAGTGGAGGTGTTGAATAAACATTGTATATTTAAGTCTGGGGCCCAGATCTTGCCTGCAAATATAAATTTGTCCAACATATTATTGGTATTTAAAGCTATGAAGTTCTGTGAGATCATCAAAAAAACACGGGCAGAGAAAACTACTAAGGACTGAGCTCTGGGATAAAGGAGGAACAGCAAAATTAGAAAATGGAAACAGAAAAGACTAGAAAAGGAGAAAATGAAAAATATCCACAGAATGTGTACCATTCACATTTTGACACGTATCATTCCAGATCTTTTTTCCTTGTATGTATATGGCTACCTCTTCTAAAAGTTAGTCTTAGAAATGTATTCTAAAATATCACTTTATAGATCTCTTTAAAAATAAATTTTGAGTAGATTAATGTACATATGTGGTATTAAAGTAAAAGGTAGTGACCGTTTTCTGATGAAAAGGAACTCTCCTGTCCAGAGACAACCTGTGTTGTTGGTTCCATCTCATTCACGTACAAGTATATGAAGATACACGTGTGTCTGTGTGTACAGGCGTGTTTCCCGCCCCCCACAGATAGGCTATGCACATCGTTCTGTGACTTCCTTTTTTCACTTAACAATGGGTCTTAGATTTTGTTCCACATTGACCATAGAGAGCTGCCACTTTCTAAATGTTATAGTATATTAAGAGTTGATTAATATGATAGCTACCCAGGTTTTTGCAGTCAAACCTGTCAAGTGAACATGCCCCGACGGCCGCCACGCCCACTCGAGGGTCGGGCGGAGCCTTCGGTCTGTCTGTTCTCTTACCCTGTTCCCCCTTAGGATCCCTCCGTCCTTGGTTTCTTCCTTTTCTCCTTATGGAAACATATCTACCAGGAATTGCATCCTCCCACAGTTTTTCTTGCTTTCTTTTTTGTCCTGAGAAAACATAGCTGTTCATTCACTAAATATGTAAGCATTTCCTACCTCTTTGGAATATAATGTGAGCTAGGGAACAGGGTCTCCGGGAGCGCCTGCCCAACGGGAAATGCAGGCTGGTAAACCACACCACGTGCTACGTTTGGCGCCATAGAGAGGAACGGAATGCTTTGGAAGCATGGGGAGTAGAAGGGGCAAAGGGCAGACTAACCTGGCATAAAAGGTGTAAGACAGATAAGCAGAAGTACGATATATATGGCCAAACAAAATGGTTTCTGTCCTCGGGCCTAAGATAAGGAACCAATTCCCTTGGCCTGGGTGAGCGGGTCCTTTATGACCCAGCTCTAAGGTGTTTGCCTTCTTTCCTTCAGACCCTACTTGCTGTTCTCTGTCCTTGGAGGCACTTCCATGACTCGGCTCTCACACATTCTGTTTTCTTAGCCTAGAACGGCCTTCCCTACCTTCCACCCCTCCAGAGTTCAGTATTCTTAGTGATAGCATCATCATGAGAATGAGAATAGCCAAGTAAGCAGTACAAATAATTTTAGTAGCTAAAACCTGTTATGCACAAATTTACGGTCTCATCTAATCCTTTTGACAACTGTATGAGACAGGTGCTGGGCTAGCTCTATTTTCAAAGGATATTAAGGGTAAAAGATATTAAGTAGACTACTGAAGTCACACAACTAGTCAGTAGTGCAGCCGGGATTCATACCTAGCCCTAGCTAATCCTAGAGCCCACCTCTTAACTTCTGCTGCTACTCAGAATTAACTCTTTAGTAAAATAATTCTGCAACTTAAATATCTTAAGCAAAAATTTCTTCATCAGTACTCCAGTAGCATTATCTCCTCACTTACTATACAATTATGTTTTACTTTTATTTTTCTAAATAGCAAAAGTTATGTCTATCATAGAGAACTTAAAAATGCAAATAAGCAAGGTTTGAAGAAAAAGGAAATTATTACCCATAGTCCCACATTCTGGGGGAAAAAAACAATTTTAATCAACAGAGTTCATCCTGTATGATTCCATTTATATGGATTCTGGAAAAGGCAAAGGCAAAAGGAACAGTGGTTGCCAGAGGTTGGGCTACAAAGGGCATTAGGGCTGATAGAAATGTCCTGTATCTTGATTATGGTGGTTGTTACATGACTGTGTATATTAAGATTAACAGAACTATACACGAAGAAAAGTACATTTTACTGTATGTAAATTATACCTCAATAAATCTGACTGAAAAAAAGTAACACCTTGAGGTATAGCTTTCCTCACTTTTCCCTATGCATATATAATAAATATATATCTTGAAAGCTGATTTATTTTTTATTAATATATTTTTGAGAACATTTTAGATTTACAGAAAAATTGCAAAGTTCTCAAATCGCGTTATTAAATGTTCCATTAATTGATACATTTGTTGTAATTAATGAGCCAGTATTGATACACTTATTTTAACTAAAGTTCACAGATTATTCAGATAACCTTAGTTTTTACCTAGTGTTGTCTTTCTGTTGCAGGATCCCATCCAGGATATTATATTTATTTGTCATGTCGCCTGAGACTCCTCTTGGTTCTGACAGTTTCTCAGACTTCCTTGCTTTGATGACCTTGACAGTGTTATTATTTATTTATTTATTTCTTATTAAAGACTGTATTTATTTACTTGATAGAGAGAGAGACAGCGGGAGAGGGAACACAAGCGGGGGGAGTGGAAGCGGCAGAAGCAGGCTTCCCGCTGAGCAGGGAGCCCGATGCGGGACTCGATCCCGACCTGAGCCGAAGGCAGCCGCTTAACGACTGGCACCACGCAGGTGCCCGACCTTGACAGTTTTAAAGTACTGGTCAGAGATACTGTAAGATGTCTCACTGTTGGAATTTGTCTGATTTTTTTCTCATGATTAGACTGGAGTTACGGGTTTTGCAGAGTAAGACCACGGGGACTAAATGCCATTTTTATCACATTGGTGTGATACTTTATCACCTGCTTTTCACTCAAAAATATATCAAAAACATATTTTTATTCACTTCATAAATCTGTAGCTGTCTTAATGGTGATAGCAATATTCTGTTGTATGGATGTGGCAAAATTCATTTAACCAATCACCTGTTATTGGACACTATAGTATTTTACCATTACAACAAATGCTTCACTATATATATTTGTGCAAACATGTTTACAAACTTGTCTGGTGGTTTCCTTAGGGTGAATCTTGAGCTCTCAGGATCTGCTGAGGTGAAATGTATTCACTTGCTGTTATTGTTGTTGTTGTTTAAGGTATTTGGCACATAGTACCACATGTCCTCCAGGAAACTTGGTACCAATTCCAGCTTCTAGCAATGGTGTTTCCGTGCTCTGTGTCCTTACCTTCTAGCTAATGCTGGGTATTATTCTTTTCAACCTTTGTCAATTGTAGTCGAAAATGTATCATGTTGCATTGTATTTGTTTTCCTGTTGGTGTCTTCTGCCAGACAAGGAACTCCTAAAGGAAAAAGACTATATCCTATTCATTTTCCGATACCCACAGTCTGAGTTACAGTCTGAAAGAAACAGGAACACCGCAGAAGGGAGGGCGGAGGGCGGGCTGGAATCCATCCGCGACTGTGTGATCTGACAAGAGAATCCATGCTAAGGAGAGCGTTTTCACTATCACTGGGTGCAAGTGTATACTCTGGGCCAATGCCCTATATACATTATGTAACCTAAAGGCGTGGCTCTAGTAGTGTGAGCTTCAGACCAAGTAGGAGAGAAATCAACACTAGACCGAAAGAGGGTAAACAGGATCTTGCTGTGTTCCTCAAATAACAAGTGTGATGGCTGGGGATTTATTTTACCGACTCTGAAAAGGAGGATCACCTGATAGTTCTTTTAAGCTGTAATGCCATTAATATATTCCCATATCACAGCTTTTTGAAAAAAAATTTTGTGAGTTCCAGATCTTTTTCTTTTAGTCAATACCTTATGTATCAGTCATAACTGCCCCAAATTTTATTATTCTTTTCTTCTATACACTTCTCTAATATTTTATTTACATCCTTTCTTGTAAAACCTTGAATTTCTCCCCCTTTTCATACTCTGCTCTTCCCAAATCTCGGTGTCACTTATAAATGTGTTACATAACCATACTGATAAATGCTATTGTTTCAATTTGTCACTAGAAGAGGACACTATAGAAAAAGAAAAGGGAACATTTTTTTCATATTAAATATTTTTAGTTTTGTTTTCTAATTTTGCAAGGTTGACTCACTACTTATTAGCGTCTGAAAAAAGAAAAATGTTTTCAAGCTCTGTTTGTAACTCAGCAGACTTTTATGATTAAATTTTTCAATTTTAGTGGGAGATTTTCTCAAGGTGATGCTATTTGGAGTATACATCACATCTAAGAATTTCCATATGTTGTTTGCAGAGACTTCCCTACCCTTTCCAGTTATCACTTAAACTCTCCCAGGATGTAGGAGTGCCCCTCCAATCTATGCTACAAACAGTGGGGCCAAATTGTAAGATGGGATGGGAGAGAGACAGAGAGAGAGAGAGATCATAACATATATTAGGACACAATGAAGGGAAATTCAAAGATCCAGACAAGTTCCTGGAATAAGAAATGCTACAGTATTAAAATTAACTTTACACTTTGGATCTTTTTGTGAACTATAATCTCTTAGTAGCTAAATCTATCAGCAGAGGAAAATAATTGATGCTCTTTTTTCTAAGTAATCGCTACATCCAATGTGGGGCTTGAACTCAGGACCCCAGATCAAGAGTCACATGCTCTACCAACCGAATCAGCCAGGTGCCCCTAGTTGATGCTGTTTTATTATGTAAAAGAGAGAGGTTTACAAGATGGTGACAAAATATCTAAAACAAGTACTCTCTAGTGAAACAGACCTAAGCATTGCTCCTTTCTGTTTATTAGTTTATCATAAAATTATTTTTCCTTTATATATACGTGGAGGTATAGGCATTTAAGTTGAATGCTTTAAAAATATGCCTTTAGTTTTATCTCCTGTCCTTAGTTATTGTCACATTAATTGTCTTGGTTGGATGACATAGAAATTATATTCAATAATTCCTTTCATGAAAACATTATCAATAATTATGGCATTTGAAAAGGTAATAGTCTCTAAGTTAAATTAGTTGATGTTTTAATAGCATATTTTTGTTGCTATGAATAAATTATATTTATTATCCAACTAACAGTGCTTCAACAACTTTACTCTTAATTCCTGTAATCTAGAATTCAGAATTGAGTTAAGGTAAATAGAAGCCAGAAGAATAGAAGGTGGGAAACACTGAGGAAATTAAACATCATTTAAATTATCAACATTTGTTTATACCTGAGACTGTAACTGAGAGAGAAGGAAGAGGAGCAGAATTGAGTTACAAGAAGTAGCTTCATACTGTTTCTATCTTTAAAGGATCAAACTTGATAAGGGTTCTAGAATGTTTCCTTGACAATCTGAGGAAAGGAAATGTGGGCTGTAAGTCTCCTCTGTCACACTAGAGTTTAGGCATAGCTGGTAATCATCAGACATTTAGGGAAACTAAAATGAACATATCAGACTGAGTCCCATGACTTTAATCCCAGAATGTTAAGTCTTTTAGAATAGACAGAATATTATAGCTGCTTTAAACCTTTCATACATGAAGTTAGACATAGAGATTTCCCAATAAAGTATTTTAGAAGTTTCCTAGACCCTATTAAGGTCTTTGGCAGCAAAGCCTGCAGAATGATGTCAGCCTAGTCAAATGTCTTGATAAAACAAGACCTTCGGATGGAGTGATAAATTTAGCCATATAAATCAGTTAAGATTTTTTGAACAGCTGTGCAAACTGAATATGGCAGAGGCAGCCTTGCCCACATTAACAATAAGAAAACAGTATTAGTGTTCTCTGTTGCCATCAGGTTTCTGCCCTGCTCAGAAGCCTTCTGTCTGTCCCTACTTCTTAGAGAAGCAGCTCTCCAAATCTGTGCCATGGAACACTGGGGCATTCTGTAAGTCAGTAATAGATCTTACTGAAGAATTAGATGCCTGCGGAAAAACTTTTTTTTAAATGTATTTTAAATTCTGTATATGTAAGAAAACTTCTGAACACCTCTAAAATTATTAGCAGGGGATAATCTTTGTTTAAGAATTGGAGTGCCAACTTCTGTGCAACCAAAGTCACTTTTAAAAAGTTAAAAGACAATAGAGACTGAAGTTACATGCCACACGTGTAACAGACAAAAGACCGGATCCAGAATATATAAAACATGTGGACCAAAGATACGAACAGGTAATTCACAAAGGAGAAAATCCAAATGATCAACAAATACGTGATGTTCAAATCACCAGTAATCGGGTGAATGTAAACTAAAATTAAATAAATGCCATTGAATTCACAAAAACTGAAAAGTCTGACAATGTTGGATGTTGCCAAGAATGTGAAACAGGAGTCTCACACTGCATACGGGAATATAGTAAAGTCCACTTTGGAGTGTTGATTGGCAATATATCTGGCAAATTAACGATGTGCTTAATGCATGGTGCAGTAGTTCTACTTCTTCTTTTTTTTTTTTTTTTCCAGTAGTTCTACTTCTAGGTACACTCACAGACGTGTTACTTCTAGCACAGAGGTGTTACTTCTCGTACAGACGTGTTACTTCTAGGTACAGTCACACAGTGTTCATTGCAACATTGTAACAACAAGAATTAGAAGAAATATACATGTATAAATGTGCCTAAATTGAAGAATGGATATACCGGGAAATATTCATTCATTGATGGAAGGAGCATTTATTGAGCACCTATGGTATGCCAGTTCTGTTCTGGATATCAAGGATGCATCACTAAACAAACCAAAAATATGTGCTCTCACAGAACTTACAATTCATTGAGGGGGAGAGTGTGGGGTGGGGAGGAGAGATAGGAAAAATATGATATATGGGAGATAGTGAGATGTGTTATGGAGAAAAATAAAGCAGAGAAGAGAAGTGGGGGAAGTTCTTGGGTCATCAGGAGAATCCTACAGTGCAGATGCCATCTGAGTAAGCCCTGGACAGTTGAGGGAGTGAGCCATGGGAGGCACGTCAGAGGCATAGGAGGCTACACATGTGAACACCTTGATGCAGGTGGTTCCTCGCGAGTTTGAGAGACAGCATTGGTGGGGACGGGGGTGGGTGAGGAGGTGGCCAGTGCCTAGAGCCAGGTAGGCCTGAGATCACTTTGAAGATTTTATTTATTTATTTGAGAGAGAGAGAGAGAGAGTGCATGCGAGTGCAAGCGGGGGAGGTGGAAAGGGAGAGGGACAAGAAGACTCCCTGCTGAGCGCGGAGCCTGATGCAGGGCTTGATCTCATGACCCTGAGATCATGACCTGAGCTGAAATCAAGAGTCAGAGGCTTAACTGCCTCAGCCACCCAGGCGCCCCAGGCCTGAGATCACTTTGAAAACCACCGCTCTCATCACTGGGGCACAGGTTTGGAGCACTCACAATATGCCCAGCACCACTTCAAGCTTTTTAACACATATTTTGTTACTTAACACTCACACTCGTCTTAAGTCTGCTTTAGATATCCAGTCTCATTTCATAGATGAGGAAACTGAGTCATGAAGAGGATAACTTGATTTGGATCAGTAGATTGTAGTGTGTTGACTCAAACCCAAGCCGATTAGCAGACTGTCTCAGCTGCTAGGTGGGCTGCCTCTTGCCTTTGTTTTGTCTGGTGCCGTGTGTCTTTCCCACCATCCTCAGTGATGCTTCAGGTCACCCACTGGCCTTGTTCACTGTCACTACCCTGAATTTTAGTCTCCTGTCTTCTGGAATCTGGGAAGAAATGGGATAGCACAGTGAACTTTTCCCTGGCCTTTCCATCCTTTCCATCTGCCCAGGACCAGCACGGCAGGGTGTACTCGTCTACGATAACTTCCTAAGGAAGGGCTGGGGCAATTTCACAAGAGAGTTTCACAAGTTGGGCTTTTCACTTGATTCTCAAAAGGGAGGGCAAAGTAGGACATAGGCCCTTACAAGAACGTCCCCCTTACCACTTATCCCTATTCTAACCTGGTTCCTCTCTATTCCTTTTAGGCACCTCCTTCTGTGTGGAATCTTGAATATTCTCTTTCTTATCTGGGCAAGAGCTTCAAACCTCATTACCTCCTCATCACTAGTTTCTTCTGATTTGTTAGTGGTAGTAATGGTGGTTTCATTTTCCATCTGCCACACGTATTTATGATGTTATTCTATTTCCACTATAAATTAAACTTTTCTAACTACACTCATTTTCCACAAATCTGAGGCCGAAAGAGGCCACTTAAAAAAAAAAAAACCATCTTGGGTGTCTCACACTTTCTGAATCCAAAAGCAAATCTCTAAATACTTCAAAGTGAAGCTGAACAAATGGCACCAACAGTTTTTAAAAAACTGGGAAGTGAGGGGCACCTGGGTGGCCCAGTCGGTTCGACATCTGCCTTCCACTCAGGTCATGATCCCGGGGTCCTGGGATCGAGTCCTGCATCGGGCTCCCTGCTCAGCGGGGAGTCTGCTTCTCCCTCTGCTACTCCCCTCTTTCTCTCTCTGTCAAATAAATAAAAATAAAATCTTAAAAAATTTTTTTAAAAAGCTGGGAAGTGAATCACAAAAGCAAGATAGGGGAATGTTTTTGGAATATGCTACCATTTGGGGTGTAAAGAGACTGTCTGTAAGGACACTTGAAACACTGACAAAAGCAGCGGTCTCTGGGGGAGGTGCACTAGGACATCATGGCTCAAGGTTAGCAGGTGGAGAAACTGGCTTTTCACTCTCAACCTTTTCGTACAGTTAGAAATCTGCTTGTTGTTTTTTTTTTAACCAATATACATAATACATTTTTTAAGAAAGTAATAAAAAACTAAAATTACCAGTCTGGAAGTGAACTATTGAAAATATGCAGTGATTTTTGTTACAGCCTCTTTCAAAAGTACTTGGATATCGCAATCTATGCAATATTTGTTTTGCTCTGATGCACCTTGTGAAATGCAGCTTTGTTTTGTGAGGACAAAATGAAGGAGTAGACTTGATGCAGCACCTGATATGAGGACTTGACTTGCAGCATGACTCTCAACATCAAGTGGCCACATTATGGGGAGAAAGAACCCTTTCTCATTTAATATTTATGCATATTACTTTATATATTAAAAATATGAGAGATATTTAATAGTAGATATCATTTGTTCTTAATAAGCAGCTTTGATTTTTCTCTGGATGAGTGAAAAATGGGGCAAGAGCCAAATTTGATCATTTCTTGCTGTTCATCTGAGGGACAGTTTTGGCTGCCTACTTTAATTCAGGCAGGCACTGTACCTACTGATTTCCTGATGGTGTTTCATCAAGATGTTATTACAGTAAAAAGCATTTAACTTTTGATGTCATCCATGAATACATCATAATTATAAAAAGCACTTTGGGGTCAATTAGCTTTGGGAAAGGATGAGTATGAAAGTCCTCAGTCCTTCTCTCTTTCTGGTTCCCATTCACTCTCCCCGTTTGTGAACCTTTGCTTTAGCCAGAATATTCTACTTCTTGTCTCCTGATTCCACTTCATTTTTTTAAGATTTTATTTATTTAACAGAGAGATAGAGAGAGAGCACAAGTAGGCAGAGCAGCAGGAAGAGAGGGAGGGAGAAGCAGGCTCTCCACCGAACAGGGAGCCCGATGTGGGGCTCGAACCCAGGACCCGAGAACATGACCTGAGCCGAAGGCAGACGCTTAACCGACTGAGCCACCCAGGCGTCCCTCCACTTCATTTCTTACATTTTCCAGACCTTGTTCTTATTCTTGCTCTCATCTGGAACCCTTCCCCTCCACCTTTATTAATTATTATTATTATTTAAGATTTTATTTATTTATGTGTGTGAGAGAGAGAGAGCGCAAGCAGGGGGAGGAGGAGGGACAAGCAGACTCTGCGCAGAGCCCTATGGGGTCTTGACCCCGAGGTCATGACCTGAGCCAAAATCAAGAGTAGGACACTTAACCGACTGAGCCACTCAGGCAGCACCCCCTCCCTTCCACTTTTAAACCTATGCTTTTAGGACCAGAAGAAACCTACCTTTTCCTTTAAGATTTCCCTGACCATCCCCAGCGGCAGTGACATTAGACTCCACCAAACTCCTATCAAGTACCATTTCTTTACTTCACTTGATCATTATCATTTACTAGGAGCATTATACAGAGGATACTACCCCACCCCCAAGATGTCCATGTCCTAATCCTTGAAACCTATGAATATGTTAGGTTCCTCATGGTAAAGAGGAATTAAGATTACAGGTGGAATTAAACTTGCTAATCAGTTGATTTTAAGGTAGGGAGATTATCCTGGATTATCCGGGTATGCCCAGTGGGATTTTAAGAGTCCTTAAAGGGGGAAGAGGGAGGCAGTAGAGATAACCAGAAAGATGCAGCTTGGGAAGGACTCAGCCTAGACATTGCTGGCTTTGAAGGGCGCCATGAGCAAGGAATGTGGGTGGTCTTAGAAGCTGGAAAAGGCAAGGATACAGATCTTCCGATGAGAGCCTCCAGGAGGAGTGAAGCCCTGCTGACACCTTGATTTTAGCCCAGTGAGATTCATTTCGGATTTCTGATCTCCCAAGCTGTAAGATAATAAATTTGTATTGTTTAAGCCACTAAATTTGTGGTAATTTGTTACAGCAACAATAGAAAATTGGGGCACCTGTGTGGCTCAGTTGTTTGAGTGTCTGACTCTTGGTTTCAGCTCAAGTCTTCATCCCAGGGTCGTGAGTTCAGGCCCTGCGTGGAGCCAACTTAAAAAAAAAAAGAAAATTAATATACTAGGATTGCTTAGTTATTTTTTAGGTATTTTGACATCATCCTTTTAAGTGATTTTTAAGTTCTGAGAAGATGGCTATCAAGCCTTAAATATCTTGATAGGTCAACATCAAAAGGTATATTGAGCATAGAAAGTATCATTATCCCAATTCTAAGAATCCAGGAAGGAGAGGGGAGAGTCAATCCACTGAGACACTGTATATTGACTTTGAGATGCCATATATACACACACAGTCTCTAACCAGTAGGGCAGTCATTCTCTGCTTTAATAAAGTTCTGATAGTGACCATGAGTATTTAAACTGGTATTAAAAAACTCTCCTGAGCAAACTTGAAAGACAAGAATGTAATGTGTACAGCTTCATACTGAGTCATTTATTCAATACACATGATGTGAAGGCTTTCAGATAGTTATTTTATTTTTATTTATTTTTTGAGAAAGAGAACAGAGCAGGTGCACAGTGGGGCAGGGGTGGGGGGGCAGAGGGCAGAAGGAGAGGGAGAGAGAAAAATCTTAAGCAGGTTCCATGCCCAGCACAAAGCCCAACCCGGGGGTTAGTCTCATGACCCTGAGACCATGATCTGAGCCAAAATCAAGAGTCTGAGGCTCAACGACTGAGCCCCCCAGGTGCCCCTCAGATAGCTATTTCAGAAGGTGGTCCCATTGCTTGACTAATGTTTGTAAAGCCCGTAGTTAACATTTACAGGGTGCTCATTAAGAACCAGCAACTGTTCTAAATGCTTTACATATATTATCTCATTTCACCTCACAACCCCCAAAGTAGGGTCCATTATCATCCCCATTCTGAGGAAACCAAAGGACAGAGACATTGTGTTGCCTGGTGACCTAGTGCTTGTAAGTAGTGGAATGGTGATTCAACCCTAGGCAGTGAGTCTCCAGAGCCCAAGCTTTGAATTTTAACTTGTGCCCTCTTACTGGGGCACTTGAGGGCCTGTGGTGGTTAGATAAAAGTTTAAAAATCAATGTTAACTAAAGGTGGCTCTTATTCCATTCATTTTTTCTACGTCTTTTCAATTGGATTTGTTTTCTAATCCGTATTTGGAAATTTTTACCTTATTTGTATCTCAGTTTTTCTGCATTATTAGCTCTGTCAAAGTTCAGATGGGTGCAGGAAGTAATCCATCATAAAAGGTAAATAGTACATATTGGGTTTACTCATTTGTGAATACTCGGATTAGAAATTAAATTTGACATTTGCGTTCCCAAAGACCATGTTTTTGTTCCATTTGTTTACATTAGATTCTCCTCCATATAACCAACATTAAACTATAAACTGAATATATCTGTTTGGTGAAATTTTGGGTGATTTCTATGTTCTTTGATCTTTGTTTTCCAAATCCTTTTAATGAATGTGAAACTCTTATGATCCAAAATACTATATGTAAATGTTAGATCACAAAATTATTCCTACTACACGAATTTTATGTTTTTCCACTTTACTATATTTAAACACATTCCCATCTTATTGATGCTACATTCATATTATTCTATAATATGAATGTATTACAGTTCACTTTGCTGAGATCTAATCACCTTTTCTCATTTCAGTTGTAAGAAACACTGCTACAGTAAACACTTTTTAACTAAATTTTGTAGACTTGATTGTTTCCTTAAGATATATTTCTAAATGTGAAAGTGCTGTGACAAGGATTTATAGGCTTTTAGAGCAGATTTTCATGGCATTTTAAATATAGGCCAAATTTCCCTCCAGAACATTTGTACCACATTTCCCTCCCCCTCTAGCAGTGATTGAGAGGTTAGATTTTCCCCTTCCTTGACAAGGAGATTTTACCTTGTATTATTTGTGAGCTTAAACATTTCCTTGTTTTATATGTGTGTCTTCTTTTATTAATTGCCTGCTTTAATTTTTTGCCTATTTAAAAAATCTGTTTATTGTCCTTGTTGATGGCTAAAAGCTTCTTTTGTATCAAAGAAATTGACTCTTTGCCAATTTTTTTACATATTTTCCCTAGCTTTTCATTTGCTTTTGCATTTTGTTCATGGCGGGGGTCTTTGGTTTATTTGAACTTGAATCAGCAGGATGAACTATGCATACTTCTCAGTTCATGGCTCACCTTCCTTACTGCTTCATTTAAGGCCCCTCTCATATGGTAGCTAATTTTTTCTGTTTTCCAACCTCCTTCCCCAACCCTGTTGTCCTACACCTACCCCTGGCCCTGGGCTCCTACTCTAGAGTATGACTCTAATACTGAGACCTGTAATACAGGTTCTTGAATGCATATGTGTTCTTTCAATATATAAATATAGAAATGCATATAGTGTTTTATGTGTGCAACTATTTTAAATATTTCTGAATTACACGGTGCTGTGTAGACCACATAGATTTTGCTGTGTCCCTTTTCTTTTTCACTCGATGCTGTGATTTGAAGATGAATTCATGTTTTAGTATGTTTATCTATAGTAGTCCATAGTATAAAACTACAGCATTTAACTTATCCATTCTAGCAATGGATACATAGCTCCCCGTGTGATAGACAATTTTGGCATGACTATCCCTACATATGCCCGTAGACACTGCTGGGTGAGATTTTTTCTGGACCCGATTCTCAGTTACTTTTGTGCTATAACCTCGGTAGCAATGTGGTGAAGCCAGTGGACTCCTCAAAATAGTGCTTTTAAATGCATAAGATAAAATACATGGGATTATAAAAGAAATTACTTATATTAATACACAGTAAACGTGTGCTTCTTTATTGATGACTTAAATATGTAGTAACAAATAACTGACAATTTCAAAGTAGTGATAGCCATAAATAACATGAACGTATTTATTATTTTTATTTACCCCAATGTCACAGATATTGTCAGTCTTCGTGTGGTTTGTTGTCTACATACGTAGTCAAAGAAAATGCTAGATCTCATTGGCACAGAGAGCTCTGTCTCTGGGAGGACTTGCCCCCATCTGTTTGTGTGCAGCTGTGTGTAGCAGCAGTGCCTTTTGGGCTCTCACTCCACATAGTGAGGGAACCTGTCTGACAGCCAAGCCTGAGTTTTATCTTCCCCCGTCAGTTGGCCAGAGGTATGAAGTGAGGCATTAATGTACTAGGAGTAGGAGGTAGGGGAGCTTGGGCCACCTGTTTCTGTCACCTACCTGAACCCTGGGGCCATGCTAGACCTTATCCTGTGTGTATCACTTACCTTTTATGACAGATGACTGCTACACCTATCTGAACTTACTGTTTGATGAGTCTTACCATCTCGAATTCATGATGGCTTGCCTTGGTTGCATAGTTGCTTGATGCCCCATGTTAGGAGCTCAGTCTATACTGAGACCTACTAGCATACCAGGAGCCACTTTTCTTTTCTTTTTTAAGATTTTATTTATAGGAGCCTCTTTTCAAATAACAACTAGTTCTCTGCCACCAAAGCACCAGTTTGCACCATAATCCTAGGGTCTGAGTTGCAACTCTTCTATTGAGGTTTGCCAGTGATTCTTAATATCTTTAAATCCTTACATATCAAGGATACTTCTAATACTATTGCTTCTTCGTTAGCATATGACTTGAGTGACCTAAAATTGCTAATACACTTTCTCTTCTTCTAGGCCCCACTTGAAGCTAGCAGCCCTCTGAATTGCTTAATAATTAGGTTGGAGGAGTATTCCTAAATTCAATAGATGCTGCCTCTGAAATCTAAAGAGGCCCACCAAGCCCTGTGCCTCCTAGCACTCGTGGTGCAAGGTACAATGATTTGTCCTATTCTTTAGGTGGCCTGTCTGTGACATCTTGGACTGCTGGACCTCTAAAAGTCTCACACAAGTAGCAGGCCTCTGAATCTTTGTGGCATGCAGGGGTCTTACTAGAGCATCCAGAGTACTTGTCACTTTCTATTTACCAAGTCTCCTTATGATGTCATACCAGCTTGATTTTCTGGAGAATGTCACGATGATCAGGAATTTTGCAGACAATCTTACGATGAAAGCAGAAGACTTTATATGGCCCTGAGTGAAGAGAGTAAAATGTACTACCATCCTTCTCATGTAAAGGTAAACTTTTTTGACCCTCTTTACTCTTGGATATTGAAAAAAACATGTTTGTAAGATCAAGAGCTGTATGTATACCATATACCAGAGCTTATATTGATCTTCTATTTTAAAGATATTATGTCCAGCCCATCAGCTAAAGTTGGAGCTACTGAGTGGTTAAGTTTGATATATCACCATTAACCATCATAATCTGTCTGGTTTTTGCAAAGGTCATACAGGTAAATTAAACAGGGATGTGATGGAAACCAACACTACAGCATCCTTTAAATATTTGCAAGTTGTGTGAATTCCTGAAATTCTTCTTGGGACATGTTTGATTTACTGTCTTGGCAGTTTGACTCTAGTGGGGATGGAAGGGGTCATTTTCAAGGATTTCTTCATAGCCCTTCTTATCATGATGACTTTCACACAGTTGGTCAGGGAGTGTGAACGTTCTCCCAAATGATAAATGCATCCATTCAAATATCACACTGGGGAACTGGGAAGATAACCACAAAATAAGTTATTTTGTGTCTTCAAGATTCAATTCTGCAGCATTTTGGGGCTCAGTAACATGGACTTCTGCCATTTATCACTTGACATCCATAAGTCCTGTCTCTACCCAGTTGTCTATGATGGGATTTTGGGTTTGATTGTTTCAGTGGCAGTTCAGAACCTATTATGTAACAGTCCTCAAGAAGTCTGGGAAAACTCCTTTCTCCAGTGTTCAGTTTCTATAGGAAATGGCTGCAAGATTGGGAGAATATTTATTGTGCAAACTTGAGGAGGTATTCTAAAGTCCTTCCTCAAAGAGACCCATAATCCCCTTTTATCCTAGGCTCCAGTCTATGAGCTAGTTTAAAAATGGATGAGAGACCACAATATTTTTCCATTTTGTAGCTGTTGTCAATCTTCTCAGCAGTTGTTTGTTGTTGTTGCTGTGTTCGTTGTTGCTGTCTTACAAGGTGAGTAAGTCAAGTAACACCTTGATTGGATATCTGTCTTGCTCCTAGGAATATCATAATCTATTAATCATCAACACAATTTCTGTAGGCAAATATACTTCGATTGCCCTTCCAGCCTTGCTGTATATTATAGTAGTTATGTCCATATTGACTCTGCTGGTAGGTGCCATTCCCTGGCCTCTGCCATTCTAGAATTCTATCATCTCTTTTGAAGGCTCATTTCAAGGCTGCATTTCTTCAACATATAGAGGAAATGTGTCATTGAGTTTCTTAAATGACCCACTGCAAACTTCTTGGTGCATTTCTCATTCCCCTAGTGCAATCAGTGCTCTCTAGGGCTGCCTGGGGAATATAGTCAGATCAAGGGTTCTCTAATCATATGTAATAAGTGTAACAAATCTGTTTTAACATTTTTATCTCCCTGAGCCTTAAGACCCCTTCCTCACTATTCTGCCAAAGTAGTTCTGGCCTCTCAACCTCATTTACAGCAAGAAATCTGTCTGGTCAACCTTCAGGAGCCTATCTCAGCAGCAAAAAGATGACTGGAGATTTCCTTTCCAGGAGGCATAACCCCAAGTCACAGGAGAATGCTTCAATGTCAACAAGTTCCCCACTATGCAGATTTATTTTCTTTCCCCTTACCACCACCCTGATTGAACATTCTCGAAATATGCTCCCACACATGTTCTTCCAGTTCTTGCCAGTACTTATTATTCTGGTCCTGTAATTGTTTTGATTGTATAAGCTATTTCCTCCCGGAGTAGGAAATGTATTTTCCCAGTAGACACTTGTTATTCCTGAGGCAATGGAGGATGTGGTGGCAGATCTTAGAAAAAAAAGCATTGTCTTGCAAGACGCCTGACTCAGGTGAGGTTTTTGCAAAGCTTCCAGCCATTGTGAAATTTGTCTCTCTAGCAAGGGGGAAAGGACTGCTTCTCCTGATGAAAGATTGATGGGAATCTGGGGATTCAAGATATTTTCGTTTGTCCACCCAAATGTCACCATCCTAGATGTCGGGATACCACAGCTCCTACCAGGGCCTTGACATAGGCACAGAAGACCGAAGCCATGCATTCACTCTCCTTTGCAGTTTTGCTGCCCTTACAATTAAATCTTGGGCCTGATTTTTTCAGCATGTATTTCCCTACAGCCACAGGAAATGAAGGACATTTTATTTATTTTTTATTTTTACCCTTTTTTTCTTTTTCTTTACTTTTTATCAAGGTGTGATTGATATAGACCAAAGTATATACATATCAAGCATAGTGCTTAATATATATTGACCTTTGTGTACACCCTTATAACTGTTACCCAATCAAGACACAGACCATTTCCAGCACTCCAGAAGGCTTGCTTCTTCATGACCCCCTCCCAGTCAACATTTTCCCCTCAAGGATATCACTATTTGGCCTCATTCATCATAAATGCATTTTTCCTGTTCTTTCACTTCACATAAAATAATTTGTGGTTTGTACTCTCGTTCACCATTGTATCTGTGAGACGCATTCATGTGTTGTGTGAAGCAGTAGTTTGTGTTCATTGCTGTTCAGCATTCCACAGCATACCACAATTCATTTATCCACTCTCCTGTTGATGGACATTTGAGTCATTTCCAGTTTGTGCTATTATGATACAACTACAGTGCACATTCTTATATATGACTTTTGGTGGACATAAACACTCATTTCTTTTGAGATTAGAATTTTCCAGGAGTAGTAGAGTTGCTTCGTTATTGGCCATATGTACATAAAACTTTAATACTATCAATCAGTTTTCCAAAGTGGTTGTACTGATTTAAATGCCCCCACCAGCAACAAATAAGATTCCAGTTGCTCCATATCCTCACCAGTTAATTACTTCTCACTGACAGCCCTTTTCATTTAAGTCATTCTTGTGGGACTGTGGCAATATCAAATTGTAGTTTCAATGTGTATTTCCTTGATGAATAATGACATTAATCATCTTTTCATATGCATTTTTGCCATTTGTTTATCCTCTGTGTGAAAGAGTTTTGAAGGCAGTTTTTAAAAATCCAACCATATAGGTTTCCTTTTCTCTTATTGATATGTAAGAATTCTTTATATATTCTGGATCAAACTGCTTTGTTGAATAGATGCTCCAAGTCTTGGCTTCAAGCCTTTTAACTTTTTTTTTTTTAAGTGATCTCCACACCCAACATGGGGCTCGAACTCATGACCCTGAGATCAAGATTTGCATGCTTTACTGACTGAGCCAGCCAGACTCCTTGCCTTTTAACTCTCTTAATGGTGTATTTGGTGACCAGAAGTTAATTTTAATGAAGTCCATTTATCAATCTTTTCTTACAGTTAGTGCTCTTTATGTTCTGTTTAGCCCCAAGGTCATGAATATGTTCTCCTGTGTTTTTTCCTAGAAGCTTTATTGTTTTATTATTTACATTTAAGTCCATGATCCATCTAGAATTAATTTTAGGGTATGGTATGAACTAAAGATCAAAATTCATTTTTTTCCATATGGATATCCAGTGGATCCAGCACCAATTATCAAAAAGATGCTGCCATGGGGCGCCTGGGTGGCTCAGTTGGTTAAGCGACTGCCTTCAGCTCAGGTCATGATCCTGGAGTCCCAGGATCGAGTCCCACATCGGGCTCCCTGCTCGGCAGGGAGTCTGCTTCTCCCTCTGACCCTCTTCCTCTTGTGCTCTCTATCTCGCATTCTCTCTCTCTCAAATAAATAAATAAAAATCTGTAAAAAAAAAAAAAAAGATGCTGCCATGAAGGACTTCTTATTTTTACAGTGGGCTTTGAGTTAGTAGTTGGATGACATGAATATGTTGTTTTCTTTTATCAAGACTTGAAAAACAGCTAACAAATGCCAAACCATTCTATAATTCTTAAAATTACTATTGCCATCTATACTACTGCCAAATTACCACATAACCCATGCTTTGCCTTCTACTTTCATCATCTTCCAATCCAACATAGATGATTGCAATTCATGAAACCATTGTTATCAGAGATTATAACCGTCCTACGTACTACCAACAATGGGGTTCTTTTTGCGGCATGACCAGTGGGCTATCCAGGTTTAGAATCCTGTCTTGAGGGTTTTCTTTCCATGGCCACTTCTGATATCAACTTGCTTATTCTGGGTTTCCCCCAAAGCACAACCTGGTCTAGGGTTGCATAGTGGTGGTTAATTTGGGATGTGATTCCAGGAAGTAGAAATGAGAAACCAAGGAAAGTGAACTAGGGAAGGAGGGAAATGTAACACGAGACTGCATTACTAAGAGATTAGTGCTTATTCCTACTGAGAACTTCTGCAGACCTCTGTGGAAGGTACAGAATGAGAAGCATTTCCCCCCACTGCTGGTGCGCTCTTCTGCGTGCACTGTGTTGGTACCCGTGGGCTCCCGTGTTGTCCTATACACAATGCCCGAGAAGCCCTGGGCAGGAAACAAGAATGTGAGACCCACTCTTGGGGTGAGATGCTGAGAGAGAAAATGAGTCAAAGCTTGTGTGGAATCATTTGTAACACAATCAGATGTAAGAAAGGGAGATGTACACAAAAAGTTTCTTATAGGTATTTTTTTTTATTGAAGTATAGTTGACACACAATGTAACCTTAGTTTCAGGTGTACAACATAGTGATTCAACAAGTCTATACATTGTGTTGTGCTCGTCACAAGTGTAGCTACCATCCGTCACCATACAACACAATTATAATACCATTGACTATACTCCCTGTGCTGTACCTTTAAAAATTTTTTTAAAATTTCTAAAGTAATCTCTACACCCAATGTGGGGCTTCAGCTCACAACCTGGAGATCAAGAGTCGCATGCTGTACCAACTGAGCAAGCCAGATGCCCCCCCTGCTATACCCTTCATCCCCATGACTTATTCATTCCACAGGTGGAAGCCTGTACCTCCCACCCAACGCATATGTTGATATAGCTCATGAGACCCAAGGGAAACAATGCAGCCAGGTATCAAAAACTGTGTGAAGCCCAGTATTTGAAATCCCCTCTTATTATCTGCTTTTTTCTGTACATCTGCTTCATTGACAATCATGTTTTGAATAATTATCAGCTGAGCAGATCTGGTTCAGATAGATATCTTTTATAATAACTTGAAGAAGTTGTCAAGCTTCTTCTCTATCTGTAATTTCTGATTTTTAATGCCTTCAGCTTGCTCCTAAGTTTAGTTTGCTCCTGGGTCCTTCTAGGACGTCTTTGAAGTATCAGCTCCCAATATTAGTTTCCTCATCTATACTCTCCCATTTCAAATTCTTGATAGGATGGTTTTGTTTGTCCCAGCTCTAGTGGGTTAAATAGTATCCACCACCACCCCCCCACCAAAAAAAATCATGTCCACCCAGAATCTCAGAATGTGACCTTATTTGGAATAAGGGTTTTTGCAGATATGGTTAAAGTATAGCTAATGAGATGAGATCATCTTAGAGTTTGATGACCCCTAAGTCCAATGATGAGTGTTATTATAAAAGACAAAAAAGGAGAAGACAAAGACACAGAGGGGAAAAGGCCCTGGGAAGATGGAGGCAGAGATTAAAGGGCAGCCACAAGCCAAGAATGCTAAGGATTGTCAGCCCCCAGAAGCTGGGAGAGAGGCATGGAATGGATTTTCCCTCAGGGCCTCGAGAGGGAAGCAACCCTATCAACACCTTGATTTCAAACTCCTGGCCCCCAGAACACAGAGTAAGTACATTTCTGTTGTTTTAAATCATCCAGTTGGTAGCAATTTGTTATGGCAACTTTTGGAAAGTAATACTTATCATCATCTCTGAGGGCCTTGAATGTTTATAGGCCATTGGTTGGGCTATGGATTGGGCACCCCTGGGTGAAGTGCTTGGAGCCAGATCACTGGCAGGGTTGTGGACAAGGTGGTTTGCTTTGAAGATACTGCACATAGGAGACGTGTAGCTGACGTATCTAAAATAATTTAATGCTTGGCTGCCAGACATCCATACTCTCTTCCCTTATGGACAGAAGTGTCTCACCTGAGGTCCTCCAACTCTCCCACATGGAGACACTGCCTGTGTCTGATGGGATGAATATCTGGGGATGATGTCATAGGAGCATTTCAAAATGTACTTGTCATTATTAGAATTCTTATTTTCTAGGCAATGTCCATTTCTCTTTTATTTAATTGAACTCCTACTTAGTGTTACATCTTTGATATTTAGTATCCAAAGCTGAAACTGAAGTTCTCAAATGTGAGTGTGATCTACTTTAAAAGGACATAGATGGCTGTAGACCCTGAGTCTTGACTTAAATCATTTTAATAATAATGCTCCCTTACAATGTGTGTGGGTTTTTTTAAAAGATTTTATTTATTTACTTGACAGAGAGAGCAGAAGCAGGGGGGAACAGCAGAGAGAGAGGGAGAAGCAGGCTCCCCGCTGAACAGGGAGCCTGATGTGGGACTCGATCCCAGGACCCCAGGATCATGACCTGAGCCGAAGGTAGTCGCTTAACTGACTGAGCCACTCAGGTGCCCCTTCCCTTGTGATGTATTAAAAAAATGTGTTAAAAGATATAAACCTATAGAGCAAGGGTTGGCAAAGTGTTTCTTAAAGGGTCAAATAGTAAATTTTTTAGGCTTTGTGGGCCATGTCATCTCCATTGTGACTATTGGAGCATGAAAGCAGTCATAGACAGTACATAAATGAATGAGTATGGCTGTGTTCTAATAAGATTTTATTTGGGGAACAGTGAAATTTGAATTTCATATAATTTTCACATGTCATTAACTATTATTCTTTTTAAAATCTCCCCCTCACAAACGCATTATTTAAAAATGGAAAAACCATGGGGTGCCTGGGTGGCTCAGTATGTTAAGCATCTGTCTTCGGCTCAGGTCATGATCCCAGGGTCCTGGGATCGAGTTCCCCATCGGGCTCCCTGCTCAGCAGGAGCCTGCTTCTCTCCCTCCGCCTGCCACTCCCTTTGCTTGTGCTCTCTCTCTCTCTGTTTGACAAATAAATAAAACCTTTAAAAAAAATGGAAAAACCATTCTTTGCTAGTGGCTGTATAAACACAGGCCATAGGATATATGTGGCCCAGGGACTGAGGTTTGCTGACTTTTGTTATAGAAGATGCTTGATCTTCCTTATCCACCCAAAGTCACCCCTTATTTTATTAGTAGGACTTTCATTTCCTTTGGGGAAACTTCCCCCACCCCCACCTCTCATTGAAAATTGTCTGTATGCCTCAGGTTGTGCTAGAGGAGCTCCTGGCCTTGGCTACAGTGATTGCTTCCATCGGTGTGAATACTGCAGTTGTATGGGGTCTCCTTTCTCTCTATCCACAGGAACTTGTAGCAATAAGGAAGACGTGAGCCTGGAGATGCCAGAGGCTGCCATGTGAATCTTAAGAATGAAGCTTACACAGCAGAATGCTGAGCCAAGAAACTAAGAGAAATTGAATTTTTATTACATTTTTGGAGCTCCTGGATCAAGCCACTCATGACACTAAACAACTCCAAGGCTTTTCCACTACATGAATAAATAAATTTTCTTTTCTATTTAAGTGAGCTTGTGTTTGGATTCTGTCACAATAACAAGATACGAACTGTGGCAAACCTCTTACCTCTAACGCTTATTATAACTGTAAAACAAAAACAAAAATTAAGTGCCAACATAACTACCAAACCAGAAGAGCTCAGATCAACAATGTTATTTTTTGTTTTCTGAAACTCAGTTTCTCCTCCCCAAATGCCAAAGAACATGTCATTGATGAATATGTTGTGGGTTGTTTGGAGTTCGGCATACCTTTGTGTCCTGCACATAAGGTGTGTGCTATGTCATGAGTCATTTCTTCACTGCTTTTCTCTTTTTGAGTTATTGCAAAACCTTCGTTCACAGTTTGCTATGACAACATTCAGCCTTCTCTTGGTACAAATGTGTAATTTACATAATAAGTCTGTTTCTGTACTTTGCTTAGTTGCTAAAACAAAGAAGAATATCATTGTGCTTGCCTTTCTAATTATATTGATATCAAATTAAAGTCTCATTTTATTAAATTACTGAAGGCAAAGTCTTTGACCTATGAAAGTGTGTTTCAACTATGAATTGAAAAGAGAAGCTTTGTGTTTTCAACAGGTGTTGAATTCAATTCAACTGTGGTGATTGTGTTAGTTTATCATTGGGACATACCGACTCTCAGGGACTAAACAAGCCTGTGATGTCTAGACCTGCTTCATTCATTCTGGGCCCAGTTTCTGCACCTTCCTCTGACTCCTACCTATGTCCCATAATTCTACTCACTAGTGTGGTCTGTTACTTCCATTGGAGATTTTAAACTAATTGCACAATTTGTCTGAGTCTCTTTATCTCCAATTGCATATAAAGTCCTCTTACTAGTTTTTAGTTGGATTACTAGAATCTGTACATGTACTGCCTATTTTAACTAGGACTGGTGAATTAGTACTTACTGCTCCAGAAATCCAACAAAGATCTCACAACCACTCTGGCTTATAACAGGAAGCCTATATATAGGCTGCAGGACGCTGGCTCTTGGCTTTAGGTAAAGTGTAGGACTGCCTGTGTATCTCATTTCGGGGCCCAGACTGAAGGGACAGCAGCTAATTGGCATAGTCAGTTTTCATGGCAATCACGGGAATGCGAGACATTGAGCCAAAGGCCGCAAGGACATTTAAGGTTTTGTGTGTGTCATGTTTACTGACATTCTGTTGACTAGAACAAGTTATATGGCACAATATCAGTAAGGTGGGGGAACACCCATCCACTCTGGTGTGCTGTAGGTTTCCATGGCTGAGGGATTGAGGGGAAAATTGTGAACAACAATCCAGTCTGGTACATATGGCTTCACTCTGTATGAACTTTGTCTCTGTTCCTCCAACCCTCTGATCTCAATTTCTATTACTAATATGCCCTGTGGGAGTGGAAGGGCTTTCTATAGCTAGTTTGACTTTTAAAGGAAGAGAATGGTTTCCAGATAGCTTAATGGCCATAAATCCAGTAGCTGTTATAGCTGAGTTTTCATTTTGGCTCAACCTTGTGGCTTTGTTGATTTTTTTTAAAGATTTTATTTATTTATTGGAGAGAGAGAGAAAACATGAGTGAGAACAAGAGAGCACAACCCCGGGGAGCGGAGAGGAGCAGAGGCAGAGGGAGGAGCAGGCTTCCCGCTGAGCAGGGAGCCCTATGCAGGGCTGGATCCCAGGACCCTGGGACCATGACCTGAGCCAAAGGCAGACGCTTAACCGATTGAGCCACCCAGGCTCCCCTTTGTTGATTTATTTAATGATAAAATATTTTAAAATCTATTAAGCTTCAATTTTTGTGTTTTCATGCAGTAAAAAATAAAAACCTACATGATTCTATCATTTGATGTATCCTTAAAAGTACCATGTAACTAGTAAGAGATAAGGGGTTTCTTCACAGCCAGATTTGTAGGACCTAGCATAGTGCTGGGCATATAATATATGCTTAGTAAATATTTGTTGACTGACGTGCATTGTTTTCTTATTTACTAATGATTAGTAAATTGTACCTGAATAGACATTTTCTTTTTTAACCTCATTGGTGCCTGTGAACCACACCAAAAAGGTGTTTGTAATGTGATGCATTGAAAAAATGCTAAGTTTGTGTTTGCTCTTTTCCAGAACCAAATTATTGGTTCCTGTTTTTCTCAGGTTTGTTTTATTTTTTTTAAGATTTTATTTATTTATTTGAGAGAGAGAGAAACCATGAGAGGGGGGAGGGCCAGAGGAAGAAGCAGATTCCCTGCTCAGCAGGGAGCCCGATGTGGGACTCGATCCCAGGTCTCCAGGACCATGACCTGAGCCAAAGGCAGACGCTTAACCAACTGAGCCGCCTAGGTGCCCTCTCAAGTTTGTTTTTAAAAAAGTATCTATTTACATAACTTTTTTTTGTGCTAAGAGCCCTTAGAAGAATAACTACATGGATAGTTAGAAATATGTACAAATATAGACAAAAATCTAATTTTCAAGTTTATCAATTTCAAACAGTGAAAATGCCATTTAAAATTAACTTTAAAAAGCATTTAAAATTAAAATGATGTGTAATGTAGATACAAAAAGATCATGAATGAGAAAGGTAGTAAAGAATACATGCTCTTGGGGCGCCTGGGTGGCTCAGTCGTTAAGCATCTGCCTTCGGCTCAGGTCATGATCCCAAGGTCCTGGGATCGAGTCCTGCATTGGGCTCCCTGCTTGGCAGGAAGCCTGCTTCTCCCTCTCGCATCCCCCCTGCTTGTGTTCCCTCTCTCACTGTGTCTCTCTCTGTCAAATAAATAAATAAAATCTTAAAAAAAATAGAATACATGCTCTTAAAGGGTTATTTCCTTCTTGAAAGGAAATAAATTAATTCCTATAGTTGATTTTATGAAAAATACTTCATAAAACAAAAAGAACTTAATTGAGAGATAGTTTACTTTTCATAATAGGTCATCTACTTTGGGTAAGAGCAAGACCAAAGTAACAAAATGCTTTCTTGGGCTTTCTTCAATGATTCTGAAAGTTGAAGCTATTTCCTTTGCTTTCTTACAGGAAACATTTATTAGAGCTTAAACATGCATTAATGTCTCAAGTTATAATCATCCTGCCAGATATACTTATGGCATAAAGAGAGGAAGGAAACTAATATTCATGAAGTGTCTACTATACGCCTGATAAGGTGCTAGAAGCAAAGACTTGTTAAGATGAGAAATACTGTCATTTCAGAAAAGAGGAAACTGGTCTCTGAAAGTTTAAGTGACAGAATTTTTTGACTCCAAAGTCATGTTCTTTGGAATGAACCAAAACCCAAGAAAATGGTCTATTTGATAGTGTGGTAAACTGGCATGAACTCCACTTGCAAGTTCAATAATCACAGTGTAGTAAAACCAAGTTTTATTTAAAGATAAACAAGTGACAACTATGTACATGTGTTTTGCAATAGACAAATCACAGTGGTCCAAAGTCCTACAGTGGGTATTCCCCAATGCCACATAAGAGGCCCCGAGGAATGGTTCAAATGTGGATCTACCCAACAGACATTCCCCAGTCCTGGGCCTAAGTTGACACGTTGACTCCTCCTGGCTGGAATTTCTCCTTGTGGTTGTCCCTGCAGTGCTGACCTTCCCCCAGCCTCAAAATCCACTTCCTCTTCTGGTGCTGTCTCGTTCTTCTCATGCTTCTAGACCCATTTTCAGGTCTGGTGGAGCCTCTAGACATCATTCTTTGACATTTCTTGATTTAGAAGACTTCCAAATTCCTTCTAATGCAGGCAGGAGTTCTCTTTCATCAAATATTTTTCCTATATAAGGGGGTCCCCCTCCTGATTATCAATTATAATCATTTAGCAAGTGCTTATTGTCTTTACAGTCTGTTTCTAATGCCGTCTGTCCTGTTTTCAAAGCATTTATCATCTACCTAAAAGCTATCACATAAAAATAGAAGCTGCCAAGTGAGAGCTACAGACAAGAATAGTAAGCACGACTTCATAGGAGGGAAGAATGAACATGGACTAACATTCTGAGGGAGTTGAGACTAGAGTAGGCCTTGAAAGCATGAGGTGACCACAGATCCTCCACCTCTAAGTCTATCATGCTCTGGCTAGCATGAAAGGACACATCAAAGGCTTGAGGAACACAATGGGGCTCCATTCTGGAGGAACAAAAGCATCAACTGCTCTTTCTCCGATGCTGAGTCATCTCCCCTCTCCCCCTGAGAACTTGAAGAGGGTTTGCTTTCTTCTTGGTCCAAGACTTCACTCTCAGAGCCTGGGCTTATGAGAAAACACGAGCTGGCTCTGTGCTGGGACCAAGGGGGAGACATACTTGCGGCTTTTATGTTGTCTAGCCCAACTCACAAAGTAGGAGATAAATATCAGGCAGATACTCTGGTCATAGGAAAAACAAAGGTGCATTTCCCTCAAAAGAGCTCACATCATATCTCTCTAGAGATCCTTATGGTAGGATGAGGCAGTATAGCAATAAAAAATGGCTAATGGCGCCTGGGTAGCTCAGTCGGTTAAGCGTCGGACTCTTGGTTTCTGCTCAGGTCATGATCTCAGGGTTGGGATATTGAGCCACTCCCTGGGCTCTGTGCTTAGTGGGGAGTCTGCCTGAAGTTTCTCTCCCTCTGCCCCTCACCCACGTGTGCGTGTGCACATGCTCTCTCTCTCTCTAAAATAAATCTTTTTTTTTTTAAAAAAATGGCTAATGGCTCAGATTTGGCGATAAAAAATATTGTCCCTAAAAAAACAACCCTAAAATAGTTGTTCTAAGTATAACAATATGAATTTAGATAGGTCCAGAAGGCTTCAACTGAGCTAAATGCAGAATTTGGAAAAGTATCAGATTATTATTCCATTGCTCCAGGTAAGTTGATAGTACTCAGTCCTCAGGATAGTTGATCAGAGGTCTTCTGTGCTTCTAGGTGCTTTATACGTGTTTGTGGCAGCACCTACTTGGTGAGGTGGTAGCTCTATTACAACGGCCTAGAGAAGTTAACTTGCCCACATTTATGAAACTATTAAGTGACTGATTAAACATTTGTTGGGATATGAATGTCAGTTCATGGATTAAGCTAATTTTTATTTAATGCAATTGAAGAATTAACCACCCGAGAGTCAAATGAATAGTTCCAGAGTGCTCCACTACTCTAATTCACTAATTTGCTAACTTAGCTAATTTTTAATGTGTCTGAGAATGGTGATGACTTAATGTTACCTCTCCCAAGTAATGTATTTTCATTTAAAACTGGCACTAGGATGGGGTGCCTGCCTGGGCTCAGTCAGTGGAGCATACAACTCTTGATCTGGGGTTTGTAAGTTTGAGCCCCACATTGGGTGTAAAGATTACTTAAAAATAAAATCTTTTTTAAAAATTTAGACAGGGACCCCTGGGTGGCTCAGTCGTTAAGCGGCTGCCTTAGGTTCAGGTCATGATCCCAGGGTCCTGGGATCGAACCCTGCATCGGGCTCCCTGCTCATTGGGAAGCCTGCCTCTCCCTCTCCCAACTCCCCCTGCTTGTGTTCCCTCTCTCGCTGTGTCTCTCTGTCTCAAATAAATAAATAAAATCTTTTTAAAAATTTAAACAAAACTGGCACTAGCATATATCTTAATGCAGTAATTCTTTTTTCTTTTTTTTTTAATGCAATATAAACTTGCCGCAAATGAAAACTTATTGCAAAGCCCCTTGAGTAGATGTGTGTACAGCACAGCAGCTTAGGCTCAGATGTGATGGTGTGGGGAGAAGTGGTAGACTTATAGGGTCTTTTCTTCCTTCCATTTCTTTTTTCCCCAGGTTGTCCCTGAGTAACCTCAGTGGAACTCCATGCCCTAAATTATACCTATGATGACCAACCCCTAATTTAATCATAGGGGGTTGAGAACTCTGATCTGGTGGATCTACAGAGGTCTTCGAGTGTACACCCCACGGTGGACATGGAGACCTTTTGTGGCAGCTAAAACCTTGCTTATAGTTCAAAAGTCTCTTTCTTTTAGAGGAGATTGACCTAACTTAGATAGGAGAAATTTCCTCCAGCTCAAGGTTCAATTGTGTCATTTTGATTATAACAATTAGAAATAGCCAAGAGCTGTCTCCAAAATCCACATCATCTCACGGGTAGGGGGTTCGGGAAGGGAGTGGTTGAGCCCACTTATCTATGTTTGGTTCTGAGAGTTGCCATATTGATTTACTTCCTCTACTCCTCCCCAGCCCCAGAATGAAAAACATGTAATTGTTATATTGCGATAGTTCATCTTAGTAGGGAGGAATGTTTTTAACATCTTTGGGAAAAAAACTGGAAAGACTGACTCTATTACATATCCACATATCACAATTCCATTGATATTGTCTTTTTTTAAAGAAAGATTTTATTTCTTTGAAAGAGAGAGAGAGCATGAGCAGGGGGAGGGGCAGTGGGAGAGGGAGAAGCAGACTCCCCACTGAGCAGGGAGCCTGACGTGGGGCTTGATCCCAAGACCCTGAGATCACGACCTGAGCTGAAGGCAGATACTCAACTGACTGAGCCACCTGGGTGCCTCCATATTGCCTGTCTTTAAATTATATATTCATTCTCCATGATAGTGAAAAATTTTTAAATGTTAGCTTTACTTAAATGTTTCTGTCATTAAGTTTATTTTGGTAATAAGCTCAAGGAAGCAAAATTCACATTGCCCATTACATAAAGTTTCTCGGGCTTTCCTAGTGCAATTTGATAAAACATTTTTTTCTTACGTCCTTTACAGTCTCTGGAAAAAGAAATTACTAATGTCAGAGAACAATCCATTTTTCCCTGATGTGTTACTTTTATCAGTTATAAATGTGTTGCCTGCAAGCAACTGAAAACCCAAGTAAGAGAGGCTTAAACAGGGGAAAGATGTTTGCTTCAGGCAACAAGATATCTGGGGGTAAGCTTCCAGAGCTAGGATGATAGCTTAGCAAGGTCTAAGGTCTTCATGTAGCTGTCATTTTCAACATTGAACGATACCTTCATTTCAGGCATCATGTTAGTTACAAGTGGGAGAAGGAGGAAGAAGGAAGAGCAAAGTGCAAAGGAAACTGTCAGCCCAGTCTTTAAAAAAGCTTTTCTAGAAGCCACAAGTAGAGACTTCTGTTTATACTGTATTGGCTGGAATTGAATCACATGGCCACCCTACTTATATTCAGCCAATCTAGGAAAGCAAGTATCTCTCTTTTCAACCAGCATACTAGTAGAAGAGGCTGGTTGGAAAGGCAGTGAACCAGGAGATAAGGGAGCCAGCTTACATGATCTGCCACCACTGATTGGGGATTCTTCTCTTAACCGATACCTTGTCATGTGGAATTATTTTAAACAAAAAGTTTTCAGTTCAGAAGTTCCAGTTGAAGAATGCAATGTCCTTACCACTTATTTCCTCTTTTAAATGATAGATTTGGTCTGTCTTGTCTCTAAATAGCTACTTACTGTAGCTTGTGTTTTGAAAGCAGCATATCTAAGATCAAATGACAAAATGAAGGGAAACATCTTGTGACCTTTTTGGTTTTAGTCATTTGGGATGTATTTCTTCCCAGGACAGACAGTTCAGTATTTTTAAATATTCTGGTGTTTATTTGTTCAAGACCAAGACAGAACTATCATGAATAATGAATATATGAAAAAAGAGCCAAACAATGAGATACACACTTTTGAAATTCACTTGAGTCTATGAGCTAAAACAGTTCCCATTAAGGAACTGTATTATGTTTGTCTAGGAGGCAAAAAGTTTGCTAATATCGATGGATAAGATTTCACATTGTAGCTCTTAAACTCTAAACATTGTTGATTGATCATAAAAATACTAATTTTGAGTTCCAGATCCTATATAATTCTAGTCATCAGATTATTACAACTCAGAGCTTAAAAAATATTTCTTTTTACAATTAGTAGAAAACACTCATTAGAGTAACTCTGTAAGAGGAGAGAAGATTTTTTTCATACATCCACTATTATGACTACTTAACATTTTGGTATATTTCTGTTCACGAAGAGGAAATAATAATAGCCAGTGTCCCTGAATACAAACTCTATGCTGGTAATTTTATGTGTATTATATAACTTAATCCTCTCAAAAGCTCTAGAAGCCAGGTATAGTTTTATCCCATGTTTATAGATGAAGGTAGTTATGGTTAAATAACTTGCTCAAAGTCACATGGTTAGTAAGTAACATAACTGGAATGTGAGCTCAGAAAGTCTTCAGAAACCTCAAAATTCTCAGGATGTGAATAGGCAGTGTCAAATAGCCAGGAGGCTGAAACACACTCCAGGGCTTGCCAATGCTTTTCTGTCCTTGTATCACGAGATTCAGGACTCCAGTTTCCAAGACTGGTGGCTCAGCTGTCCATCAGCAGCCTAGATCCAAGAACCACTTGGTTCTTGTTCTTCCTGAGTGCTGAAGTTGCATGTCTCCTTAGATTCCGTGAGCTCCTCTGTAGTGTGCAATAAATTTTTGCCTTAATTTCCAGAGTATCTCTGATGCTTCCTATCAAGGAACACGGATACAACAGGTTTTGTGAAAACCTAAACATTTGTCGCATTGGAGAATGCATGGTTTCCAACAAGAAATCTATAGACGAGCTTAAAAACAATTCATTAGAAAATCTGATATTCTATTCATAAATACGTCATGTTATTATGTTCCTTATAGCCTATCCTAATCAATCCTTAAAACAGTTCTCTTTCTTAGTACTATTTGGTCATTTTATTGCTGGAAGTTAAGTGCACTGGCCCCTAATACATTGACCCTAAAATTGTGTACATTTAGCCATTTCCATTTGGCAGGGACCTTACCTCTTTTACATAGCTAGTACACTGTTTATGCTTAGTAAAAATTATTCCTACTCTTTCACTTGTTTTAGTTCAACAAGTTCTGTTGGGTTCATTCATGTGTAAAAACTTTAGGCAAAACAGGCCAACCGAAAATCCCCTTTTAACTCCTCCCAGTCCTCGTCTCCTCCCTGGATGTGAACTCAATTATCCACTGAAGGGGTGCCTGGGTGGCTCAGTTGGTTAAGCGACTGCCTTCAGCTCAGGTCATGATCCTGGACTCCCAGGATCGAGTCCCGCATCGGGCTCCCTGCTCAGCGGGGAGTCTGCTTCTCCCTCTGACCCTCCCCCCTCTCATGTGCTCTTTCTCGCTCTCTCAAATAAATAAATAAAATCTTTAAAAAAAAATTATCCACTGAAGGCAGGACCTTCTTGTTGTCCTCTATACATTTACCTACATGCATGTCCACATATAGAACTAGAGAGGTTTGCTTCGTATGTTTTATTTTTTTTTAAAGACTTAAATATACTAAAGAATGCAGTTTTCTCCTTTCATAACGTGTCCTGGAGCTCTTTCGCATGTCAGTGCCGATGGCTCCGTCTTATGCTTTGAAACTCCTGCCAGGTATTCCATGATGTGGGTCTACAGTGGGTTATTTAACTACTCCTCTTCTGCTGGACAAGTCAGTTGTTCGTGATTATCATTACACGAAACTGTGGTAAATATCCTTTCTACGCTTCTCCTTGTGAACACGTGCCAGTAGTTCTCTAGGAGGAACATCTAGCAGTTGAGTTCTTGGATTGAAATAGGTGTGCTTTAAAATTTTTAACCGATGGTAAAAAATGAACTCCTAGCTAACTACCACAATCATGACCATATACTACTAGTTCCTTGTGATCACACCAAATTTTTTATTTCTCAACAGTTACCCTTTTTTTAACATTTTTATTTGTTTATTAGAGAGTGAGGGAGAGAGCGCACACACGAGCAGGGGGGAGGGGCAGAGGAAGAGGGAGAAGCAGGCTTCCCGATGAGCAGGGAGCCCAATGCTGAGCTCGATCCCAGGACCCTGCGATCATGACCTGAGCTGAAGGCAGACGCTTAACCGAATGAGCCACCCAGGTGCCCCTCTCGACAGTTATTCTTACAATCATTCTTACATTCCTTCTTTTGGCTTCTCTCTCTTATACTTCGATTCCTCTAAGTGACTCATACTGAAGACACATACTTGGTTGCAAGGAATGGAAAACTTACTCACACCAGCTCAGACAGGAAGGGTAACTTATTTAGCCCATGTAACCAGAGTGTGGGGAAGGCCCCAGTCTAACTGTCTCTCAGGTCCAACAGCACTTGAGGCCAGGATACCACCAAGACTCATGCTTCTCAGTTTCACTTTTTTACCGCAGAGCTATAAAAGGAATAAAATAATATAAGGATTTCTTTATATTCTGATACAGTCCTTTATCAGATAGATATCCATGGCTTGTCTTCTAATTCTCTCTCTCTCTCTTTTTTTTTTTTTTGGTGGGCAACAAAGCAAAGTTAAAGCTCCCGAAGAGGGAAGGGACCTGAGAGGGTTGCCCTTGTCTTGTAATTCTCTTAACAATATCTTTCAAAGACATAACTTTCCAATTTTTACCAAGTCCAGTTTATTAATATTTTTTTATGAATTGTGATTTTGGTGTTATGAGAAATCTCTGCCTAACCCAAGGTCACAAAGATTGTGTCCTATGTTATCTTCTAGTAGGTTTGTAGTTTTAGATTTTATATTTGGGTCAATGATCAATTTTGAGTTAAATTTTGTATATAGTGCAAGGCATGGGTGGAAGCTTATTTTATTTTTTTGTAATGGATATTTGATTATTATAGCACTGTTTGTTGGAAAGATGATCCTTTCTCCACTGAATTGCCTTTGCATCTTTGCTAAAAATCAGTTGTCCATGTATATGTGGGTCTCTCTCTGACTCTCTATTCTGTTTTGTTGATTTGTCTATCTTTGCTTCAATGCCATACTGTCTTCAATATTGTGACTTTATAGTAAGCTTTGAAGTTGGGTAGAGTTAGCCCTACCTTTGTTCTGCTTTTTCAAAGTTGTTTTGACTTTGTCAAGTCCTTTGCATTTCCATATGAATTTTAGGATCAACTTGTCAATTACTGCAAAAATGCCTCCTAGGATTTTTTTAGGTAGATTTTTTTTTTAATTGAGACAAAATTCGTATCACATAAAATTCACCATTTTTGCCTGTGAAGTGCATAATTTAGTGATTTTTGGTGTATTCACAAGGTTGGGCAACCATCACCACTATTTAATTCCAGAACATTTCCATCACCTCCAAAAGAAACCTTGTATCCATTAGCAATCACTCCCCATTACCTTCCCACAAGCTCTTAGTAACCAATTACCTATTTTCTGTTCTTTGTGATTTGCCTTTTGTGAACATTTCATATAAATGAAAGTATACAATATTTGCCCTTTTATGTCTATCTTCTTTCACTTAGTATAATGTGTTCACGGTTCATGTCGTAGCATGGATCACTTTCTGGGGTTTTGATTGGAATTGCATTGGATTCATAGATCAATTTGGGGAGAACTGGCTTCTTAACAGTATTAAGTGTTCTGACCATAACAAGATAACTCTCCATTTACTTAAGTCTTTAATTTCTCTCGGCAGTCTTTTGTAGTTTTTAGTTTGGGTGTCTTGCACAGATTTTGTCAAATTTGTCCCAAAGTATTTTATGTTTCCGATACTATTGTAAATAATTTCTTTTTCAAATTTGAATGTCCAATTGCTCATTGCCAATATATAGAAATACAGTTGATTTTTGTATATTAATTTCACTGATTTTCTCTGTAGTTTTTATGTTTTCTATTTCTTTTATTTCCTCACTAATCTGAACTATTTCCTTTCTTCTGCTTACTCTGGCTTCGATTTGCTTTGTTTTTCTAATTCCTTAAGGTAGAAGCTGGATTGTGATCTGACACCTTTCCTTTTTTCTAATATAGATAATTAGTGCTATAAATTTTCCCATTAAATTGTTTTAATTTTCATTCAGTTAAAAAAACTTTTCCAATTTCCCTTTTGATTTTTTTCTTTGGCCCATGGATTATTTAGAAGTGTGTTATTTTGTTTCTAATTATTTGAGGATTTGCCAGAGATCTTTCTGTTATTGATTTCGAATTTAATTTTATTGTGGTCAGAGAACATATTTTGTGTGACTTGAATCCTTTTAAATTAATTGACACTTGTTTTGTGGCCAAAAATATGGTCTGTTTTAGTAAATATTCCATGTGCAATTGAACAAAATATGTTTTCTGTCGCTCTTGAGTGAAGTATTCTATAAGTATCAAAGCAAACTGATAGGGTCATTCAATTATTTTTTTTCTTGATTTTCTGTCTATTTGTATTTTCAATTTTTGAGAAAGAGATATGGATATCTCTGACTATAATTGTGGATTTCTCTATTTGTCCATGCAGTTCTGTCAGTTTTTGCTTCACGTATTTTAAAACTCTGGTATTAAGAACATAAACACTTATGATAACATGGGGTACCTGACTGGCTCAGTTGGTAAAGAATGTTGACTCTTGATCTCAGGGTTGTGAGTTCAAGCTCTATGTTGGGTAGAGACTACTTAAAAATAAAATCTTAAAAAAAACCACTTATGATGGCATGTCTTCCAGATGAGTTGATTCCTTTATTATTATAAAATGATCTTCTTTTATCCTAGTAATATTTAAAGTATTTTCTTGGGCAACATAGAGTTTGTTCTTGTTTTATTTTCTTAAAATAGGAGAAGGAAGAGAAAAATGAAGGGGGGGAATTGGAGGGAGATATGAACCATGAGAGACTATGGACTCTGAGAAACAAACAGGGTTTTAGAGGGGAGGAGGGAAGGGAAATTGGTTAGCCCAGTGATGGGTTTTAAGGAGGGTACGTACTGCATGGAGCACTGGGTGTTATACGAAAACAATGGATCGTGGATCACCACATCAAAAACTAATGATGTATTGTATGGGACTAACATAACATAATAAAATTAAAAAAATAAAATAAAATAAAGGTAAAAAAAAATCCAAACGGACAGTTTGGGGACATTTGGATTATTTACATTTAATGTGATTATTGACATGCTTGGTTTAAGTCTATCATTTTGCAATTTATTTTCCATTTGTTTCATCCATTCTTTGTTTTCTTCTCTTTCTCTCTCTCTCCATTTTAAAGTTTAATTGAGCATTACTTCTGTGGTTCTACTTTATCCCCTCTATTGGCTTATTAGCTATAATTCTTTGCTTTGTTATTTTTGTGGTTGCTTTGGGGTTTATAGTATACATTTTTAACTTATTGCTGTCTACCTTCAAGTGATATTATATCACTTCACATTTTTTAAGTTACTTATAACAGTATACTTCCATTTCTTTCTTCCCAGCCTTTATGCTATTGGCATAATACATTTTAATTATACATGATATTAACTCTATAATGCATTGTCATCATATTTGTTTAAACATTCAAATATCATTTAAAGAGATTTAAATAATGAGTGAAAAAAACATATAATTTACCAGTGTAGTTACAATTTCCAATGTTCTTTATTCCTTTGTTTAGATCCATATTTCCATCTGGTATCATTTTTCTTCTGCCTACAGGACTTTCTTTAGTATTTCTTTTCTTTCTTTCTTTCTTTCTTTTTTTTAAAGGTCAACCATTTTATTTATTTTATTTTGCCAGAAAGAGAGAGACAGTGCACAAGCAGGCGGAGCGGCCGGCTGAGGGAGAAGCAGTCTCCCTGGTAAGCAAGAAGCCGGATGCGGGACTCGATCCCAGGACCCTGGGATCATGACCTGAGCCGAAGGCAGATGCTTAACGGACTGAGGCACCCAGGCGTCCCTTCTTTAGTATTTCTTAAAGTGTGGGTCTGCTGGTGATGAATTCTTTCAGCATTTGTATGTCTCAATAAAATATGAAGTTTGTGGTTAAGATGATTTAGTCTTTGTCCTTAGGATTAGTCGACAATTTATTATAGATTTGAATGTGGAATATTTATCCATGTTTATATTTGTATTTTTTAGCATAAAAATGTCTCTTTTTTTCATTGGAATTTTGTTAGTTTTAGTGCCTACAGTGGGCCAGGCTTTGTTCCTGGGTGAAAGGGCTGTCCTAGAGAACAGGAAACAGCAGTTTTTGGCCCTCATGGAATCTATAATTCAGCCATGGGCTCTCACAATCAATACATTTAGTTCCCATTCACCATTTTATTATAATGGTGCCTAGATTGCCCCAAAACACCATTTTCCTTTTAAATCCTGGGAACCTTTATGGGAAACCTTTATAAAATTATTTTGAACTTTTCTCCATTCCTTTCTTCAAATTTGGAATTATTCAATTGCAATTTTAGTATTCATTTAAACTTTGTAATTCCTAAGATTAGAAGTTCTTGTAGAAAGAACATCAGAAAACCAGAGAAACGTATAGTTTTTGCAACTGGTATATGGTAGTGACCGTGTAACACAGTTTTTTCTCATCTGAGCCATCAGCTGACAACTTCTAATTCTCCAAGGAACTTTGTTTAGCAGAGCAGTTCTTGGTTTGTTAATCCGACTTTGTGTCAGAAATTCAGTGGAAAGACTTGATGTAGCTCACTTAGTGGCAATGATTATTTTGTCAATGCCAATTACCCAGGACTAATTTAATAAATGAAAGTAATTTGAAAATATATACTCAGCAACATTTTTGTCTGGTTTGCCTGTGGTATCAGAAGTGAATATATAGCTTTGTTTTACATTTACTCAGCTAACAAATGTAATTGTTAAATATTCTATGAAAATACAAAAGCATCAAGACTAAACATATTATAAACCTTTTTAAAAAATGTTCCATTAAAAATTGATATATTTTTTAAAAGTTCATGTTGTTGATGGATAATGGGTGCCTGTGGGTTAGGGCACAGGGTGAGAGCCTTGACCACAGGCCTGAAGTCCAGACTGCAAATACAGGATGGGATAGAATGAGGCCTGGACAAGAGCAAATAGAGTTAAAGATATAGAACTTTGTATTAGAACAGTTCAAAATGGAAAAACGGAATGGAAACGGTGAGTTTCACTAAATGTGTTTAGCAGAACCTGGGCAATATGCAATGTCATAGGATATACCTGTATTAAGGAAATGATTTCTAAAATCCCTCCCCATTTTAAGATTTTTAGAATTTTACTAGTGCTATATATTATAGCAAACGGTTAGAAATAATACAATGTTCAACAGCAAGGAAAAAATGACACAAACTAGGACTTACATGCCTTTTAGAATATATCAAGTTACAAGCTTACGGGCTCAGTCATTAATGACAATTTCTACATAAGTATTTTTAAAGTATTTTTTAAAAAAACAGCCAAAATTACAGGTTTATATTGATTATAGGAGTATAAAATATGCTTTTTAAGTATTATTTAAATACTTAAATACTTTAAAGAGATAAATAATGCTTAAAAATAACAAAAGTACTTGAAATAATAAAGATTAATGACTGGGGGGATTCTTTAATTTTAAATAACATCTTTTAGAACCTTAGACATTTTGTTTTAAAAGAGAATCTATGTATTTTATTTAACAAAATTAGTGCTCAGGGATGAACTAAGGATTAATTGATTAATACAACAACCCTCAGAGATATTATTATGTTTTTAAGTAAAAAAAAAAAAACAAGGCTCAAAGCAGTGTACAAAATGCTACTACTATTAAAGTGTACAGATATAGACCTAACTTTGCATATGCATCTGGAAGAATAATTAATTCTGTCTGTCTGTCTCTCTTTCTCACATACACACACACACACACACACACACACACACACACATACACAGATACACACACACCTGCCTCTGGAGAAAGGAACTGGTGTTCAAAATAAGTTCAATACCTTTTTGTACTATGCAATTAAAAAAATGTACATATATTATTTAAGAATACTATTTAAAAATAATTGGGGTGCCTGGGTGGCTCAGTCGGTTAAGTATCTGGCTTCAGTTCAGGTCATGATCTCAGGGTCCTGGGTTCGAGCCCCACACTGGGGCCCCTGCTCAGTGGGGAGCCTGCTTCTCCCTCTCCCTCTGCTCCTCCCCCCACTCATTCTCTCTCTTTCTCAAATAACTAAAACCTTAAAAAAATAATAATCTATGAGTCTATATTATAGAAAAAAAGTCTTTTTTTTTTCCTGAATTTGAAGTCCATAAAAAAGGTCCAGTTGCATGACCAGAAGTCAGCACTTGAGATGGGTTGAACAAGGCCATAAGGATCCTATGCCCAGTGAAGATCCAGATGAGAATGAAACCAGCCACCAGATCATGAAACAGAGACTAGGATAAAATAAGAAGTTTAAGTTAAATGAGAAATCATAAATCAGGAAGGAGAACAATTTCTAGGCCAGTGCCATATCAAAAGGTTCTAGCCACTGGGTGGTCAGACCTAAAGATGGTTAAAAAATTCACAACCACCGAAGGGGCAGAGGGTCCAAAGGCCTGGGAGTCGGTGTCTGTGCAGTGGTTCATTGAGAAGCAGCAAACCTTCAGTCCTAAGATGGCCTCCTAATGGTGACCCAGGCACCTCCTACGTGTCAATAACATGTCAGCAGGCATAAACTAACATACTTGAAAAGTTGGGGAGAAGAGTGCTATTCTTTCTTAATCTTTTAAGATTTTATTTTATTTTTTATTTTTTAAAAAAGATTTTATTTATTTGAGATAGGGCATGAGCAGGGGTCCGAGGGGCAGAGGGAGAGGGAGAAGAGGCTCCCCCCTGAGCAGGGAGCCTGACGATGCGGGGCTCCATCCCAGGACTCTGGAATCATGACCTGAGCTGAAGGCAGATGCCTAACCACCTGAGCCACCCAGGCGCCCCTCTCTAAGTCATTTCATAAGCAGACTGACCCTAGCGTTTTTACATGGGTGTTGTAATTTAGTCCAATCTGGTTTACTCTGTCGTTGGAGGCCTAGCAAACATCGCAGCCCAACTAGTGTATTAGTTTTCTGTTACCGCTGAAATGAAGTACCACAAACTAAGTGGCTCAAAACAACACAAATTTACTGTCTTTCAGTTCTGGAGGTCCGAAGTCCAAAATCCGTCTCACTGGGCTAAAGTCAAGGTATCCAGAGGGCTGTGTCCCTTCCAGGGGCTTTAAGGGAATATCCATTCTCTGCCTTTTTCTACCTCTGTTCCTCCGCTTTTGACTGTATCTCTTCTGTCCTCACATCTCTGACTCTCTCACCTCCCTCTTTTCCCTTACAAGTATCCTGGTGATTACATTGGGCCCAGCCAGATAATCGGGAATAATCTCCCTTATATAAATCTAGTGATTATGGACTTTAGTCACATCTATAAAATACCTTCACAGTGACACCTAGATTCGTGTTTGATGGGATAACTAGGGATTATAGCCTCACCATAAAGCAATCATTGTATTTACCTATTATTTTTCTTTAATATGACCAGTATTTAAATATGTTTACTGAAAAAGAAAAATTATTTCTGTTACATGATGAGAAACCCGTATCACACTCTAAAAACATAAAATATATGAAAATACTTGTTCAGTTCCAGCTAGATACCACTGCCTGCCAAGGGCTGATCCTGTGGCTTGGTGGCATCGTTTACAGAAGGAGAGCACCAAGGGTTAGAGAGTTGTTGAGAGTTTAGCACCAAACTGAGCCTTTCTCCTTGATAGGAAAAGAAGGATTGAGAGACTTTCAAAAGAACATTACTTTCTCAATATTTAAGGAAGCATCTGTGTCCCAAATAAAATCCTATCACAGACTGCCAGAGATTCTTTTTCAAACTTTGGGACACATTGGCATAATGTTTTCAAATCCAAGCTCTTGAGTGAGACAGGCTGAATTTAAATCCAGAATTTTGGGGGTGCCTGGCTGGCTCAGTTGGAAGAGCATGCAATTCTTGATCTCAGGGTCATGAGCTCAAGCCCCACACTGGGTGCAGAGATTACCTAAAATAAATTAATTAAATTAAAAAAATAAATCCAGAATTTCTCCTTCCCTTACTAGCTATTCACTGTTACACCGCCCCTATGAATTCATTTCTTTACTCATAAAATGATAATAAAACCTCCTTCACAGACCTGGTAGTTATTTAAATGACATAGTGCATGTATAGCCCATGCATGCATAGATAAAGGCATAATGCCCAGCACATGATATGTGCCTCAAAAATGTCAGTCACTTTCAAAGCAGAAAGGCACTGTTGTAACTCTGATATCAGGACACTTTATGGAATTGTTAACTTTCTTCCTCCCTACCTCGAAGTTGAGACACTTGGCCTTGACCTAACCTCTTCACTCTTGAGGTGCAGACACATACCACTGAATCTTTTATTTTATTTTATTTTATTTATTTTTTTAAAAGATTTTATTTATTTATTTGAGAGAGAGAGAATGAGAGAGAGAGAAAGCACATGGGGGGGGGAGGGTCAGAGGCAGAAGCAGACTCCCCGCCGAGCAGAGAGCCCAATGCGGGACTCGATCCAGGGACTCCAGGATCATGACCTGAGCTGAAGGCAGTTGCCTAACCAACTGAGCCACCCAGGCACCCCTGAATCTTTTATTTTGACTATGGAATCAGTACCACAATTCATATCTAAGTGACTTTGTGGAAGGGGCACAGAAGGAGATCCAGGTGGGAATTATGGACAAGGCCACCTGAGCAATAGATACTCAGTCCTGGCTTGCCATAATCGTCATGGTGTATCACCAACAGATATTGAGGGGTGAGCACCTACTGTGGGTGACAGCCTTGAGAGTACTGTGTGAGGTGGCCTTTGTGAGCGTTAGACTGGATGTCTGCAACTCACTCTGGGAGGCCATCTCGAAGCTGCAGATCATGTGAAACTGAGCTACTATATGGCTAAGAGGCACAAGCTACAAGGAATAAAATTATAACTTGTTCAGAATTGTACTCCACATTTCCCCTTGGCTGCCTGTTTCTCAGGATAATTGAGGTGTTGACTATGGCCCACAAAAACCTAGGTGGTTTTGGGTACAGAGCTGTCTTATAAACTACCTTTTTCTTTAACTTCCTTGTGGCCAAGATCAGCAAGCATAGGTTAGGATTTAAACTACATAAAGAGTGGGGGGCACCTGGGTGGCTCAGTTGGTTAAACATCTAGTTCTTGATCTCAGCTCAGGTTTTGATCTCAGGGTCTTGAGTTCAAGCCTCACACTGGGCTCCATGCTGGGCGTGGTGCCTACTTAAAAAAAAGCAAAAACAAAAACCTGCAGAAAGAGTGCTCTTTAATGAAAAATGTTCCTATGTTTAAATGTTCTGATTTGAGAAAACTTTAGTCTCCTTACATGTAATTTTTAATGATTGATTTTTTTTCTTAATATACTTTGTTTAGATGGGGAGATCTAGGGGAGACATTATTTCAACTCTCTATAGACACACATTTTTTTAAAAAAATTGGTCATCTCTATAAAATCTTAATTGTATATTGAATTATTGCCAAGTTCTCCTAGTTTATTGGGAAACATGAATAATGGATAAATTATTAATAGAAGTTAAAACTTAATTCTTGAAATTACAGTTGGACATATTTGAATAGAAAGAAGGGCCTGTTTTCCAAATTGCATTTCCATATTACTTTTATTTATTTTATTTTATTTTTTAAGATTTTATTTATTTATTTGAGAGAGAGTGAGCGAGAGAGAGAAAAGGAGCAGGGGAGGTGCAGTGGGCAGAGGGAGAAACACTCCCCGCTGAGCAGGGAGCCAGACTCCGGGCTTGATCCCAGGACTCCAGGATCATGACTTGAGCTGAAGGTAGATGCTTAACTGACTGAGCCACCCAGGTGCCCCTTATGTATTTTATTTTTATTTTTTTGTAAAGATTTATTTATTTGTTTTAGAGAAAGAGAGAGAGAGCACAAGCCTGAGGAGCAGAGGGAGAAGGAGAGAGAATCTCAAGCAGATTGCACTGAGGGCAGAGCCTAAAGTGGGACTTGATCTCAGGACCCTGATATCAGGACCTGAGCCGAAAGCAAGAATCAGAGACTTAACTGACTGCACCACCCAGGCGCCCCCATATTACTTTAAAAATAGCCTAATATAAATGACCCAAATAGACACACATTCTTTCTCAGTCTTATGCAATTAAAACAGTGTTTTACAGACGAGAGCTGGCTTGCTGTAGTTACAGTCTAACTTTGGAGAAAAAATAAACTGCTAAATTGCTTTTCATTGAGATGAGGCATAGATCCAGATTTTATGTAGCCCAAAGCTTATGCAATTTTGGAGTCCTTCTTGGAGGGGAAAAAAAATACCAAACAATTGACTTTGCCAACTTTACAAAATTATGTGACTCTGTGGACACATCAGTCAGGTTCCCTTACAGGGCTTAGGAAACATCATGTGAAGTGTCCCTGAGGCTTCAGCTTCATTACCTCCGTAGTAAAGTCACCTGTGACTAAGATATATTATTGTGGACATTTCTGAGAATGTTCCAGTTTCCCAAATTAATTAAAAACCTCTTTGGATTCAATCCTTGGGATGGGCAATAACATAAATAATCAGTTACCTGCACAAGGTGATGAACTATTCTGTTATTGACAGTGTTCCCTTATCATGGTTATTTATTGGCACATGATAAAACAATGAAAAATTCTAACATTTTGCATTTTTCAATGGAAATAGCCAGGATTACAAGTAGCCCTTTCACAAGACGTGAGAAAAATATGAGGGCAAAGGATTATACATATCTGAAAGCATTTTTTTCCCTCAGTGTAGATTTTTCTCCTGGAGACTTACTAAGTAAGAGAATTATATATTACTTGTATTTACATAATTACTTTCTCAAAGAATGTTACATGCATATATTCAGTTTCAGTAGTGGTTGAAAATAAAAAGAAAAAAAGAAAAGAGTAAATCAAGGAGACTAAACTCAAAGTTACTTCTCTGTAACTGGGAAAGATCAATTTTCCTGACGATGCCTTGCTTAGATCTCCATGATCAAGAAGTAGACAATTTAGATATTTACTGCATGTGGGAAATGCAAACAATCTCCATAGATGATTCTAGAAGAAACTTTGTTTCTTATAGAAACTTTCTGAAATAAGAAAAGAAAGTCCTTAATTTTCCACTGTGACCAGAGGGACTTGGTCTCTGACTTCTTCCTTGTCTGAGGTACACAATTTTAACAGCCTAATGTTTGCTCATGTTTTATCCATTTCTTTCTTTCTTCCTTTTTTTTTTTTTGGAAGATGAAGAATGAAATCATGACGTGTCCAGAAGAGGGAGGAAGAGAGGAAAGAGGTCAAGAATTAGGATCCTCAGTTAGAAACTGGAGAAGGAAAATAATGAGTTTATTGAATAATAAATTCATGTGAGTCCCCTCATCATCTCTCAAAACCATATTTGGAGCATGGGCACTGGATAAAGGAGAGGTCTATTGTTTGGGATAAGAGGATTTGGTGCACACCCAGATGGGGGGCAGGACGCGCTCAGTCTGGTCAGTCTGGGCAGGGGGGGGGTGGGGTTCACTGCAGTTGCCAGAGGGGCTCATTTGGTTCAGGTGCCTCCCCCCGATAATGCAAAAACAATATTTGTGGCCTTAGAACATTAAAAATAATAAGAGGGTTTAACTGGGAATGGTGGCACCCATGTTAAAGAATTAATTTATAATTAATTTAAGTTGAATGCACACCTCACCTTTTCAACCAAGGATTAGGGGCAGCTCACTAGATACACATGTAAGAAAGTAAATAAATACCATGTTTTCAAAACTATGGCCATGAAAAATAGAGTAGAAGGTTAATAATTGTGGTGGTGATATTGGGTGCCAATAGAAGACATATCCTGGCTAGGAGGGTACGGACACTGCAATAGAACAATAAATTTGTCTTGAAGTTTCACAGAGACCAAAGTGAAAAGGGAACTATGGCCAGTTAAAAATTTCTAATTAACCATAAGAGAAAAAACATTTCTTCTGTGAAGCAAAACTTTCATAAGTTTAGAAAAGAATTTCTCAAGTGAAGCTGTTGTAAACAATATTCATAGCAAACAAAATAATCAGTTTATAAGCTGTTTTTTATATTGCGTATTGATGAAGGCCAGCTGAGTTTTCAAAAAGCTGCTGAGTAAAAACAGCTCCGGGAGTAATCCATACTATGGAAAGTACCCAATATGGATTACTAAGCGGTTAAGCAACACACAAAATATATAAATATGAAAGCAACACGCTAAAAATATTATGTATTAGTATAATACCGGTACTTCCAATTCCTTCTCAATAAGATGTTGGAGAAATTGGCTAAGAATGGTTCTGATTTAGGTTTTCTTTTTATCTTTGCCCTTGTTTTTTGTAAATGTCATGTATTGAATAACTGTAAAGGATTTGTGTTTAAATTCTCTGATTGAGATTAAGGTTATTTATTAGCTGTATTTAATTTTCTACCACTATTTCCTCTCTCTGACACACAGGTCTTTCATTAGTTCTTGTGGTATTTGCTTATAGAACAGAAGAATGGCAACATGATTTCAGTAAGGCATTTGACAGACTTCCAAGATATCCTCATAGACAAGAGGGAGGAATATAATTGGGGAGGCAGATTTGTAGCAATTGACCAACTCTACCTCAGAAATGTTGAAAGATAAATGGCTGCCATTCTGGAGTGAGGACATAGGCGTGCTGTAAAGATGAGTTCAGGTATTAGAAATGCTGAAGGAAGAGCATATTTGGGTGGTGGAGAGATGGCCTTGGTTTTGGATGTTTATGTGGGACTTTCAGGTTGAAATATTTTTTTATCAGTTGAGTAAACTGACTGGAAGGAGGAAAGGAAGAAGGGAGGTAGAGAGATCTAGTTATACAACAAGCATTTATTACTTATTAATTATGTACTAAACAATGTCTAAAGAATTTTACATGTTGTATCTTATGTGGGTCTCCCAACAACCATATCGGGATTATTCAACTATGATCTCTGTTTTACAGATGAGGAACTGAGATATGACAGGTGAATTACACGGCTGGCAAGTGGTAAGAGCTGAGATGTAAACCCTGGGTAAAGATATAGAGAGTTGGGCATTAAGCAATAGCTGAAGTCATAGGCATGGTTGAGTTGCTCAGGGAGCCTGTATGAATTGAGATACATCAACTCCTTGAGGATCTGTTTGTTGGCTTTAGTGGCTCAGGAAAATAAAAGCTGCCTTTTTTGTGTATGCTGCCTTTTCTGAAGAGTACAGTCATAGCTTTTCGCCCCCCAGATTGGGAAAATATGATACAGAATAAGTAAGGAAGAGCATGACAGAAACCTGGGAACCGTTTCAGGAAAGTGGGAATGGTCAATTATGTGAGAGGCAGCACAGGGCCAAAGGGCAAACCAGGCAGGCAGTGACCTCAGCAGAGCCATTTTCAAAGAAAGGAGAGGAGAGAAAGCAGATTGTAGTGGCTTGGTTTGTGGACCTGGGGACTATGAAGGCAGACTATTGTAGAAGCTTGACTATGAAGGGAAAGAGAATGGGGGGTAGTTAATCATATAGGGAATCAGGATGAAGGGGAGGGGTTTAATCTTTTGCTGAGAGAGATGAGTCTGTTTTAAGGGCTGAAGTGGCAAATAGAGAGAGAGAGAGATCAAAGATACAAAAAGGGGGTAATTGTAGGAGCAAGGTGTTAGAGGATGTAGGAAGGGATGAAATCCTAAGCATGGGCAGGTAAAACATCCGCCTGGACATGAGGTAATGGTGAGTATAAATACAAGTAAATTTGAAGGTAAAGGAGAAGCCTCTATACTCTGTCATGAGGAAATAAGGCCTTGATAAGCTAAGTGTGTGGCATAGGGTCTCACAACCACTTTGGAGCATTTCTGAATCTAGAATTCACTGTGCTTTCCATGACATCTTCGGCTCTTCCAGTGAAAAACTCTCCCCTTCCTTGACTTCCAAGACACTAGGTTCTTTGGGATTATCTCAGGCTTATTTGAGGAACTCTTTTCTCTTTTTCTGGATCTTTTCTCTTCTCTCGCCATTTCAGTGTGTTCTTTGCCCCCTGGTAGTGTGATATAGTTGAACAGTTATGGATCTTGGTGCCTTACCTGGTTTCAGACTCTGGCTCTATTCTTCCTAGCTTTGTGATCTTGGACAAGGTATTTAACTCTACCGAGCCTCTTGGTTTGCTCATGTATAAAGTGGGGACGATAAAACTGAACTTCAGATTGCATGAAAATTAAGTGAGATAATATGAACAAAATGCCCAGCACAATCCCTCATACATAAGAGGTGCTCAGAAATACAACTCCCTGTCTATTCTATCTTCCTTAGTGAGCTCCCTAGAGACCCAGGCTCCATGCCTGCATGCAATTTTGAGAAAGTCACTTATGTTGTTGATTCTGTTTTCTCATGTCAAAGCTGGAGAAAGTTCTCCTTACTATACAACATTGTTGTGAAGATGAAGATGACTGGAAATCTCCAGGAGGATGGTCAATAAATCTTCGTTGAATCTAAATCTCTTCTCCTTCCTGAGTTTCACTTAACTACTCCTATGACCACCTCTCCCAACTGTATTTTCCAGCCTGTTCTTCTCACTTGAGCATTCGGCTCTATTTCTAACTACTTGTTGCATATTGCCTGGATCATCTACCAAGGGTCATAGTTATTTTTATTTTTAACTTGTTATATTCAGAACTCATCTTCAATCTCTTCCTCATCTTAGATAGTTGGCAAGCCACTTCTCCTGACCATTACTTTCCTTGGTGGCAGTCACGTCTTCTCCCATTTCTTCTCATTGTGCTGGTCATTTTCTATTTATTTTCTATCCATCACTGCCATGAGGGCTGATTCCTGTGCAGCACCTCTCAGTCTCCCTTGCCAGGTGGCTTTTCATTGGAAGCCCTTGTTTACAATAGAGAAAAAAGCTTATGTTCTGCTAGAGACCATGGTTCCATTAAATTGGAGGCTAAGACTACCTGCTTGGTTATTTGGGGCTCCTCCTGCCACGGGATGTATTGGCTGCTCACTAAGGAGAAATTTGGTTGTTGATTCACAAAATAGTCAATTGAAAATTGTTGTCCTCAGGACTCAGATCCTGCAGGAATAAAAGTTTGGCTCACCCCAACCAGTGCTGACCACAAATAAAGAGAACATGGAGTGGGTGGTAGAAGAAGGTACTTGTGATTATCAGCTTTGACCTCAAGACTAGTATAGAGGTGGGTGCATAACTTCTACTAATTGATTTTTTTCTTTATTCTCCCACTTTCCTGCTACCCTGTATGCAGTTCCGAAGGTAGTTACTATTACAACTTAGGTCCTTCTCAGAATATGACTGAATTGACATGACCCTGTGGTTGATAGTAGATCAAGGTGTTTCTCACAGGTTAGGGATCAGAGTATTTCCATCTGAGGGAAGAGCAAAATGGATGCTAAGAGGCAAAACTTGTGTGCTCTTCTGGTCAACCTCCATTTGTGCCCGCTCCTCTCTTCCCACATCTATTCTCTATCTGTCCTACCCCAGGACTCTGATCCCTGTGGATTACACCACCCAGGGGCTTCCAGCTGTGTGAAGTACAGGCAGGAGATAGAAAAGTGGGAGGGGAGACATGAGGATGTTTCTTCCCCACTCTTTCTCTGCTCCCCTGCTACATTTTTGGCAGTGAATACTCTTCGTTTTTTATAGGTAATCCTCTTCTCCATGGTGACAGCCCTCACAGTGCTTGGGTAACTCTTTCTTCCTCTTGACCCTTTTTCTGGGTCAGGTTCTATGGGAAATAGACTCTGATACTCTGCCTGTAGGAGGTTTCCTAGGGAGCAGTCTTGGGGTTACTACTTGGGGTGGGAAAGAGAGGGACACAGGATCGGGCAGAGTGAGCAGGGATAGCCCTGCAGTTAGTTGTCTTGACTTGGGGCAAATGAGCTAGACCTTTATATCTCTGTGCAGATAGGTCATTGATGCAGTTGCTGGAGGAGGGCATGTCTTCAGTGAGGAAGTTCCTTTTAGTGGAGGACAAGTCCCATAGAGGGATTTGGCTAATACCTGTTGGCCACTAGTGCTCCCAACTGCTGGTGGATGAGTTCAGTGCTCCCCTTATACCCTTCAGACTGAAGGGTCCTAATGGCTTCCCAATACTGCTTGTTGTTGGGTGTCTCAGCATCTACTGTTGGCACTCTTTTTTTTTTTTTAATTCGTTTATTTGTCAGAGAGAGAGCACAAGCAGGGGGAGTGGAGAGAGAGAAGCTGGCTTCCCGCAGAGCAAGGACCCTGATGCGGGGCTCGATCCCAGGACCCTGGGATCATGACCTGAGCCGAAGGCAGACGCTTAACCGCCTGAGCCACCCAGGCATCCCATATTGTTGGCACTCTTAATGTACTTACACCTCTGTGCATTGTCTCTTTGTTAAATTTTCCTAATTGAACAATCTGAGTTGATTTGTTTCCTTTCCGGGCTCTAATATAGATAGTAATTTAAAAATCACATAAATATATAAATACAAATTCTCATATGTTCAAGAAGAAATAAAGTATCCTATATCTGATCTGGCTGGGGAGGTGAGGGCAGGTTTTGTCAAGGAAGTGACATTTGAATTGAAATCTGAAGGGCACGTGATGTGATGAGCACTGGGTGTTATACGCAACTGATGAATTCTTGAACACTACATCTGAAACTAATGATGTACTATATATTGGCTCATTGAATTTAAGTTAAAAAAAAATGAGAAAATCTGAAGGGGGAGCCAAATTAACTATGAAGAAGAGCATACGAAAGAGAGAGAGAGAGGGAGGAGAGAGGGAGAGAGAGACAGAATGTTCTAACTGAAGACAACATAGTCTGTGGGGCAGGAAATAAGGCTGGAGAAAGACAGGGAAAGCACCCTCTGGGCTTTATGGCCTTCACTAAGGATAATCCTAAAGATAATGAAAAAGCTTTGAAGGTTTTTGAGCTGAGGAGGGACACAGATTTGCATTTGAAGGTTTCTCTGGCTAATCAAAGACCAGTGTCATTTTTAATTTGGGGAAAATTACCACTTGCCTGCCTGTGCCCTTAAAAGCAGAAAAGAGTTTTTGGTTTCTAGAAGTCTCCAGACTAGCTAGACAGAAATTGCTATCCCTTGGCAAATCCTACATATAAACTAGAGTAGTTCATGGACAGAATGCTACATGCCACAGTGCCTGGTGTATCTTTTTCACACCATGATAATTTGTTGCTTTTTCCTCCTGCTGGGTAAGATAATACTATCAATATGTCAACTATTAGACTTTTAATACAATAACAATTTTTACTACATATCAAAAAGTTGGGGGGCGCCTGGCTGGCTCAGTCGGTGGAGTGTGTGTGATGCTTGATCTTGGGATTGTGAGTTCGAGCCTCACGTTGGGTGTAAAGATTATGTAAAAAAATAAAATCTTAAAAAGTTGGAAAATACTATATACTCTATCAGAACTTATTTTACTTTCCACTCATTTTTGTAGTCCTCACAAAATATAAAAACTTCTACAACTTTGGTCTTAGAATTGATTTAATAGGGTTTCTCTTTATTCTCTCTTCAGGTATGTTAATGAAAAAAATGTAACTAGGGAGTGCTAGTCATGATTTCACATTCAGATGTAGCTAGCCTAGGACCTCAGGGCTCCTTTCTTGGTTTCTCAGTTCTTGATGACAAGTGAGCAGAGATTAACAGAGGCCCCAGGCAGAGCCCAGTCCCTTGCTGAATGTACAAAGTGAGGAAGAGGTGACAGCCACACAGGGGTGCTGGGACCAGAGCCTAGAACACTAGCATCACCCACTGTTTCTATCCCATTACCCTTCCTTGGCACCCACCTGCCTTACTTACCCAGAGAGGTCCAGAACCAGGACCTGGAAGTAATGTGCCATTGTTTTTTGCCTCTAATAATTTGGGCATGAAGATTCTCTTCATCCAAATAATTAACGAAAAAAGTCTGTTTCTGTTATCTCACTGGGTTGGTGTTATTGATTGGATTTTGTCTCTTAAAAAGATATGTTGAAGTCCTCTCTCCCAGTACCCCAGAATGTGACCTTATTTGGAAGTAGGATATTGGCAGATGTACGAAGTTAAGATGGACTTTGGGGTGCCTGGGTGGCTTGGTTGGTTGTCAGTCTTTGGCTCAGTTCATCATCCCAGGACCCTGGGATTGAGCCCTGTGTTGGGCTCCCTGCTCTGTGGGGAGCCTGCTTCTCCCTCTCCCTCTGCTTCCCCTCCCCCGCTTGTGCTTGCTCTTGCTTTGCTCTTTAATAAATAAAAATCTTTTTTTTTAAAAAAAGATGGAGTTTTACTGGAGTAGAGTGGGCTCATAATCCAGTAAGACTGGCATCCTTTTAAGAGGAGAGATACAGAGACAGACAGATGGGAAGAATGTGGCCCTGTGAAATTGGAGGCGGAGACTGGAATGATGCATCCACCTATAAGACAAGGAACACCAAAGATTGTTGGCAAATACCAGAAACTAGAGGAGGCAAGGAAGGATTCTCTTTGACAGGTTTCAGAGGGAATAGGGCTCTGCTGACATCTTGATTTCAGATAAATTAGCATAGTTTTGTTCTGTTCTATTATTTTATGGGATGTTAAACGATAAGTTGTGACTGATGCACCAGGAAATGACAGATACTGGATACCCAAATGAGTTGTGATTCAGACTAAAATGTGGAAATTTCAAAGTAACTGGTAGAGGGCTGGTTAGATTCTCATTCGTGCAGAGGGTTCAAGAGTAAGGTGACTGAAGATTGGTGGTGGGGGTGGGGTGCTTGAGGAGATTTTATTTGGAGAGAGCTGCACTGGGAGTTCTGCCTTTACACTCCCCACCCCTCACCCATGACTGTGGGCAGAGCACTGGCATCTCATACCAAGCCCAGTGAGGAGGGCTTCTCCAGGACGTCTGAGAGCTTGGTATAGACAGTGGGTAGTTGCTAGACTCCCACCTGAGCAAGGTACTGCATCCTATGGCAGCAGAGTAGAGGACTATGCCTGGGATGGGGGGTGATTGTTCTACCTTTTTAACATGACCCCAACAGCAAGAGTCTGGACTGAAGGAAAACCAAGACTGAGGTAGAATAAGTAGTTCGAGAGAATTCATTGTCTATCTCAGGAAGTATGGTCAGACATTCCCAGTATGGGACCACAGAAGTGTTCATGGAAACTTCAGCTTCAAATATCCACCAGGCCCGGAGGGTGTGATGCCCTTTTGTCAGAGTGCTGGTCTAGTACAAACTTCCCTGCCCCTCTACTTCTCCCTCTCCATATCACTGTTAGCAAGCTGGCCAGGAGAGGGTGAGATGGAGCAGGAACAAAGCCCCTTGCCCTGACTCCTGCCCCAAGAAAAGTCTTTGCAGGGAAAGGGGGCAAGATTTTAATTACTGAGTTGAGAACATGTCTTAACTTTTTGAGTAACAGTAGGGTTTTCTGTTACGCAAGAGAACAAGATAGTTGTGGGACTCCTTGAGTTGTCATTCAGTTGACAAGGAAGAGCTGCCCTCCTTGAATGGGACGCTAGGCAACAAAACTTGTTATGGGTACTCTCCATGAATCCTATTTATTCAGTGTTCTGGTTACACATAGTTTCAATTCAGCTTCTGGAGCAGTGAAATAATTTGATCAAAAAATTCTATTCATATTACCCCAGGATTATAAATTTACAAACATGTCCTTGGCTCCTTTTATATTAGTTTATGTTCAACTGTATTTCTTTTCAGACTAACAAATAGTCTCAAGGGATGAGGATGAATGCATAAAGAACAATGCTTAGCCACAAAAGACTGTTGAAGCACTAAGTAATTGTTACACATGATAGACAATATGTATCTAGACTATATAAACACCTATTACATCTTAATAAAAAACAGCAATAATCCAATTTAAAAATGGGCAAAGGATCTGAACAGCCACTTCTCCAGACATATGTTACCTTCTTCCAAAGAAGATAAATAGGTGGCCAATAAGCATATGAAAGATGCTCAAAATCATTAGCTCTCAGGGAAATGTAAATCAAAACCACAACGAGATACCACTTCACAACCATTAGGGTGGCTATAATGGAAAAGACAGATAATGACAAGTATTGGTCAGGATGTGGAGAAAGTGGAACCCTCAGGCATTGCTGGTGGGAATGTAAAATGGTGCAGATGCTTTGGAAACCTGGCAGTTCTTCCAAAAGTTAAACATAGTTATCATATGATGCAGCAGCTCTAATCCTAGGTGACTATTCAACAGAACTGAAAACATATATCCACACAAAAACTTGTACATGAATGTTCACAGCATCAGTATTCATAATGGCCAAAAAGTGGAAACCCAAATGTCCATCAATGGATGAATGAGTCAACAAAATGTGATATCCACACAATGGAATCCATCCAGTGGAATCCATCCATAAAAAAGAATTGAAGTTCTGATATATGGTACAACATGGATGAACCTCAAGAACATATGCTAAGTAAAAGAAGACAGACACAACGCTGCACGTTACATTATTTCCTTTATATAAAATGTCTAGAAGAGGCAGATACACAGAAACAAAGATGAGTGATTACTAAAGAGAACTGTGTGGGGTGATGGGGAGGATGAGGGGGTGATTGAAGTGTTCTAAATTTGATTGTGGTGGTGTTTACATAACACTGTGAATATATTTTAAAAACACTGAGTTGGGACACCTGGGTGGCTCAGTCGTTAAGTGCCTGCCTTCAGCTCAGGTCATGATCCCAGGGTCCTGGGAGGGAGCCCCGAGTCAGGCTCCCTGCTCAGCGGGGAGCCTGCTTCTCCTCTCCTGCTCTCCCTACTTGTGCCTTCTCTGTTACATAAATAAAAAATCTTTAAAAAATAAAAACACTTGAGTTGTACACTTTAGGTGAATTGTATGGTATATAAATTTGAAATGCTTTTGTGGTCCTTCAGACCGGGAGCCTCATGATGGCAGGGATGGAGCCAGCTTTGCACTACCTTCTCTCTCCAGCCACTGCCTCAGCAGGCACTCAACAAATATGTCTTGAGGAGACAGCCCACTTTTATACTGTACCTGATGTTTATATAGTGCTTCATAAATTTCAATGCATTTTTTTTGTCACTGAGAGCAGCAGTCCCCTTGTGCCCGTAACAATTCTGAAGGTGGTCAGAGTGGGTGATTAGGAGACTGTTATTCGTTCGTATTATGAAAAATGATCTGTTGTATAACAGGAGAAAGATCCCAAAACATTTCTGTCTACTAAATTTTATCTCAAGATGCTGTCTCTCAGGCCTGGTTCGTCTTGCATTTCTCGGGTCTCCCAGAGGGAAGAATGCACTTGGTAGTTGAATCAGCACAGCTCTGACAGGCTGGTTCCCAAACTGCAACCCAACAGCACAGCAATTCGGGTCACTTGTGGGGCAGAAACCAAAGAACCGAGATTCCTTTTTTGAGCAAACATAGCGATGAGACCAGTAGGATTTTAGCTTTGGGATTTTGGACTCAAGTCTTCTCAAATACTTCTAACCATAACGTTTGAGCCGGTGTCCCACAGCCATCATGTCAATAGCAATGAATTTATAAGCGCCTTCCTGGTTTAATTCAGGTTTCTAGCTTCTGGTCCCCTTTTCCCACTCCCCATGCCCCCCTCCCCCATGCTTGGGAGAAGAAACTCAAATTCTGCACATTTCAGCGAGAACCTTTCCAGCTGGAGGAGTAGGAGCCACCTTGCTAAGAAAAACTCACTGGAGGGCGCCTGGGTGGCTCAGTTGGTTAAGCGACTGCCTTCTGCTCAGGTCATGATCCTGGAGTCCCGGGATCGAGTCCCACATCGGGCTCCAGGGAATCTGCTTCTTCCTCTGACCCTCTTCCCCCTCGTGCTCTCTTTCATTCTCTCTCAAATAAATAAATAAAATCTTTAAAAAAAAAAAGAAAGAAAGAAAAACTCCCTGGAAGCCCCTCAGAAAAGAGGTCCTCTGATGTTTTATCCCAACCAGGACGCGGACTCCTAGTCGCCTACAGAACCCCTGGCCACTGTGCATTTTCACGACGTTCTCCTTTAGGTCCACCCGAGCGGCCAGAAGCTTCGGCCGACTTCCAAGGTGGGGCTGGGAAACCCTCAGAGTTCCCGGGGCGTTCCCTGCGCGGCGGGGCGCGCTCGACTCAAGGGCCGCGGCGGTCTGGAGCGCAGGTGAGCTGCCGAGCGGGCTTCGCCGCGCCGTCCCCGGCGCCCGCGCTGCGCTCCACCCCTCCCCGCGCCGGGCCCCGGGGACGCGCGAGGGCTCGGCTCAAACACCCGTGGGCTTTCGAGGGAAGTGGGGCGCCGACGTGGGGGCCCCCCCCGGACTGCGCGGCCGCGGCCGCCGCGGCCGGCAGCGCGGAGACGCGGGGCCGCCACCTCCCCTCAGGCGCTGGGCGCGGCGGCCGCGAGAGCCGCAGGTGGTTCCCCGGGCCGGCCCTTTTCTCCTCCCCCTTTCCTTTCTTTCGCCTCCCCTCCCTCTCGCCCGGTGTCGGCGGCACTTCCCCCGCTTCCTCCTCCCTCTCCAATCGGGAGGGAGGGAAGGAGCCGCCGGCTCTTTCCTGCCTCCCTGCAAACTTGAGCGGGACTCCCGTCTCCACTCGCCACCGCGGCCACCGCGCCCCGCGCCCGGGAGCTGCTCCTCGAACCTCCTCTCGCCGCGCGGCCCGGGCACCCCGGCGGTGGGAGGACGCCGCTGGGCGCCAGGCAGCCGCGGCTCCGACCCTCCGGAGCCCTTTCCCGCGGCTGCCCGGGCTCCTCTGCCTCGCCGCCCGCCCGCGCGTCCGTCGGTCAGTCCTTCCTGCCCGCCTCGCCTCCTTCCCGCGGCAGGAGCCACCAGGCTGCCCCGCGGCGCCCCGCCGCTGCCAGGACTTTCCTTTGTGTTGGATGCGCACTCGCGCCCCGCGCCGACGAGGGGCGGACTGAGGGCTGCGCTCGCCCCGGGCGGCCCGCCGCGCAGCGAGCCCGCGTCCCCGTCCCCCCGCCCCCCCCCCGCCATGCCCTTCCACCAGAGGACCGTGGAGCCCGCGCGGCTACGCCGGCCCGAGGCGGCCGGGGCCGCGGGCGCGCCGCTCTTCCGCTCACTGGAGCAGGTCAGCTCGCACGCCCTGGTCCGCCTGCTGGCGCAGCTCGCCGACCTGTCGCGCTGCGCGGGGGACATCTTCGGCGAGCTCGAGGGCCAGGCGGCCACGCTGGGTCGCCGCACCGCCGCGCTGCACCGCCGCCTCGACGCCCTGCACGCCGCCGCCGCGCGCCTCGACCACCGCCGAGTGAAAATCCGTGAGTGGCCGGCGGGTCGGGGGAGGGGAACGAGGCGGGGAGGTGCCGGGCCAGCTGCTCCCTCCCGCCCCCTGGTGGTCTCGGGTCGGCTCTCGGGCCGCCGCGCTGAGCCCCGAATCCCCAGCACCCCCAGCACCCCGTGAGGGTCGGCTTCTCGGGTGGGCACGGCCTGACCCGGGACCGGGCAGCCGCGCAGGTGGCAGGGGGCGCGGTGCTCTTCGACTCTCGGATTCCGGGAGGTTCTTGGCCGCCTTGGACGAGTGGGCGCAGTGTGGGAATTGGGCTGGCCCGTCCCACTGTCCGGTCTTTCTCTCTGTCTGTGTGGGAGGCCGAGAGGAGACCGGGGGCGCTGTAGACAGAGGAGGAGCCAAGGTCGTGGGAAAGGGTCAGGGGGAAGGTAGCCTGTTCGAGAAGCCAGGGTACGATATAGATAGGGATATATAATGATTACAGTTCTTGAGACTCGGCAGGGTCTGTAAATATCTCTGGGGATCTCAGCACGCTCTGGGGCTGCTTGTCACCTCTCTGCCTACCGCGTACGGCGCTCTTACCTGCAAACGAGAGTATGCAGACTTTTAGTTAGGGGTGTGCGTGCGCGCGCGTGTGCTATTTTGCCTTCCCACCCCGGAGCTCTTTGTGATTCACAGGACCTTGACCTTGAGCTCAGACTTTGAATCCCATTCATCTTTGTCTGACCTCGTCCAACCCTGAAAATCAAGTCTATGTCCTGACGTAGTGATCTCTGCAGCACCCATTTCATTTCAGCGGCTTAACAAGCTCCAGTGAATGAGGTAACTGGAATTTCCTGCTGGCCCAAAGCAGAGAAACTTTCAGAATGATGTTTGTGTGGTTTCTCCCCTTTTTAGTACATGGACTTGGTCATAATTCTAAGTGTAAAGAATAAATTGGAGATGGTTGATGGGTTGCAGGGTGTGAGGGGAGGTGTTGGTGAACACACGCCTAGATTTCTGCAGCTCTGAATGAAATACTGTTTCTCTTACAGTCACTTCCTATACAGTCTCAAATAGCTGGTTTCCATTTTTTTCTCTTGCTAGAAAAACTTAGCTATATTTTAATTACCTTAAAACCGGAAGTGTTCAAGTTTTCAGTACGTTAATACTGGTGAGATTGTTTTCTATAATACATCTTTCTCCAAGTTGTGAAGTTATCATGTGATGACTTTACATTTTATATCTCTTTTGTTGTGTTGTCAACAGATCCTTGTAAGTTGTGGACAGTTCCCAACTGGGTACTCCTCTCCCCTCAAAAAATGAGAGGGGGAAAAAAAATCAAGGTGGTCTCATGAAGATTTTGGACAGAATGTATCTATTGACTGTGAATAATGACCTTATGCATCAGGATATACTGTCCTAGTGGAATGTCCTCTCGGTGGATGCCTCCTTCTATAGCTTTTTTGTGTGGGGTGACTGTGTGGGTGAACGAGAATTTCACCCTTGAGGAATGATGTGATGAAGCAGATCTGACTGGTAGGTGAACTGATCTACTGTGGGAATTAAAAAACAAGAAAAACCTCCCTGAAGTTCAAGAACTCCATCTTTTGCTAGTTTTGTTTTGCATTTAAGCAGTACTTTTCTTTGTGTACATATGCACCAAATTGATGTCCAAAGCCAAAACTGCCCAAATGCCCTAACTTAACTAAAATTGTCGTAGTGACTGATATAACTCTTTTTAAAACTTTCCACAAGTTTCTTTGAATCTTAAATAGCTTTGATTTTATACCAGAAAACTTGGCTCATCATTTTTTTTATGATTGAGAAAGGAGGCTTTTATTGAATATAATTATGTGTGAGTAGAAGCGCATGTACAGAGAAGGAAGCCAAACTGTAAACACATTAGTTTTTGTGGTTTTTCACCTTCATGCACTTAATGTTTTTATTGCTAAAAAGCAATGAAACGCCTGTGTATTCATTTTACTTAGCTTCTATTAGGATTAAAAAAAACAAAAACAAAAACAAAAAAACAAAAACTGCTTCAGACTTTGTTCCTGAGTGAAAGCTACATTTTGAAATCATTTTGGTACCTTTATTATAGGCAGGCCTTCCAAATAACATACTCCATTAAAATGGACATGTGGACTTGTAGACTTGGAGTTGACTGTGAAGTCCATCTACTTCATTAACTTAGCGTGAGAGAAAGTTGAGTCCTAGAGAGTTGAAGTGGTGGTCTCCGGGCACAGCCTGGCCGTCTGATTGGCTCACCTGCTTGTCTCACTGGGTATATCCCTTACTTTTAGGATCACATGGGAAATAGGAAAAAAAGTTTAGATACATTCCACAAATAATCCGAAGGATAACTTTGACTGTGAATTTCATTCTTCTTGTCAGACAAACCTTTTTTTTTTTTTAAGATTTTATTTATTTATTTGAGAGAGAGAATGAGATAGAGAGACAGCATGAGAGGGGAGAGGGTCAGAGGGAGAAGCAGACTCCCTGCCGAGCAGGGAGCCCGATGCGGGACCCGATCCCGGGACTCCAGGATCATGACCTGAGCCGAAGGCAGTCGCTTAACCAACTGAGCCACCCAGGCGCCTGTCAAATAAACCTTTTAATGAGTCTCCCAAGGAGCAAGTAACAGAACTGAACAGTTTACCAGAAGCCGACTACAGTGGGAGATGATGCATATTTCCTTGCCTGATGGGTCTCTACCATAATAAAGGGTGTGAGTGGAGCTGTTTTAAAAATGTATAGACTTAGGGGCACCTGGGTGGCTCAGTCGTTGGGTGTCTGCCTTCCGTTCAGGTCACGATCCCCGGGTCCTGGGATTGGGCCCCCGCGTGGGACTCCCTGCTCCGCGGGAGGCCTGCTTCTCCCTCTCCCACTCCCCCTGCTTGTGTTCCTGTTCTCGCTGTCTCTCTCTCTGTCAAATAAATAAAATCTTTAAATATATATAGAGAGAGACTTAAAAAAATAAAAATAAAAACATATAGACTTTATCTTTGTAATAGAGAAACATTTTAGTGCTGTGGGCAATGATTGATTTCATCATGTTTGCCATTCCTCAAAATCTCATAGGTTAATAGTTATCCAACATAACTTTTTGTCATAATTTGGGAAGAAGGTATATTACTTTTTCTCCTACTTATCCTTTTTTTTAATATTCTTAATTTTTAAAAATTTAAGTTCAATTAATTAACATAGTGTAATATTAGTTTCTGAGATAGAGGCCAGTGATTCATCAGTCTTATATAACACCCAGTGCTCATTACATCCTGTGCCCTCCTTAATGGCCATCACCCAGGTACCCCATTCCCCTACCCCCTCCCCTCCAGCAACCCTCAGTTTTTTTCCTATGATTAAGAGTCTGTTATGGTTTGTCTCCCTCTCTGATTTCATCTTGTTTTATTTTTCCCTCCCTTCCCCTATGCTCCTCTGTTTTGTTTCTTAAATTCCACATATCAGTGAGATCATATGATAATGTCTTTCTCTGATTGACTTACTTCACTTAGGATAATACCCTCTAGTTCCATCCACATTGTTGCAAATGGCAAGATTTCATTTTTTTTTTGATGGCTGAGTAGTATTCCATTTTGTGTTTGTGTGTGTGTGTGTGTGTGTGTGTGTGTGTGTGTGTGTGTGTGTATGTCTGAAGGGGCACGTGCACCCCGGATCACTACATTTGTATTTTTGGGGTAAATACCCAGTAGTGTAATTGCTGGGTCTCTCCTACTTATCCTTAAAGACTCCCCTAATACTTTCCCAATACCCCCAGGTTGGAAGGAGTCCTCCTATAGCTTCCGTTATGGGCCTCCTGTGTCTCTCACCACATTTACCAGCATGGGCTGAAATTGTGGATTCACTTCTGCTCCCCTCTGCTAGATAGCAAGGTGCTTGAGGTCCAGGATGGCTGCATCTTTATTTTTTCAAAGCTCAGAACAGTGCCTAGAATGGGATAGCTCAGTAGATACTTGAACTGAACCAATGTTTGGTTTCTTAGTGCTCAGTGTCAGGAAGAATAACTACAAAAATCTTCAGGAGGGACTGTAATACTGACTGCTACAAATCTATGGGAACAAGACAATAACTTTAAAAACAAATGAAACAGTAAACTTTCTACCATTTTAAGGTTTTGTGCTGAACCACTAGTATGCTCTTTTCTGTAAAAGTCAAACTGCATTAATTTTGCTACAAGTAAGTGCTTATTGAAAAGAGTAACCGTAGCTAGAAATGTGGATAGTTATCTCTCAGCTCTGTAAAAATCAAAACAAATTTTCCTATGGAGATATCAATAGACACTCAACCTAATAGCCTGTTTCATTATTAAGCCCCATGTGATTTGTTTCTTTTTATAATTAATAACACTACACTTATGGAGTGCTTTTATGATTGAGAATATGTTCTTCATATTCATTATTTGACTCAAAATCAACTGGAGGGCCAGGTTGCATTATATCTATTTCACAGACAAAGAAATGGAAGTTCTGGAACTAGTAGGTATACATTAGATTGACATGGAGACTCCTGATTTCTTCATCTTAACAGTACTTCCTGGGCGAATATGAAATGTAATTGTGGAAAACGAAATAGGAAAAAAGATGCTTGCTGGCTTTTCTTATTTTAGGTCCAGAGAAGCAGAAGTTTTTTTCCCCTCCTTAGATTGTAGACATTTTCCAAGTTCAGGGAGCTTTGTTGTGTTGCACAACAGTAGTGGGCACCATTCATATCTAGCATTTGTGAACTCGCATGGAGTTGGTGCAGTTCTCAGCCTGGTGAACTTTTTTGTGATGGTCTTGATAGTATACGACTTTTATGGGAGAGATGAATGGTTGCAGGTAGTTGGCTGTGGCAGAAAGACTGGATAGACACCATCTTTGCATAAATAAGATACGAGCTTGTGTAGTGTCTGTGTTAGGCAGATGCTATAGCCTAAAACTATCAGGATGCTCTAGGTGTCTAGCTGCATTGTCCTACATCCCAACAGACTGCCTCTTGACCCAACCAGAGGGTTGGTTGTCCAGATGTCAGAATATCTTTGCTTCTTCCTCAGAAGGAACCTTTTATGCAAGGTGCTTGTCAGAGTTCTAAAGACAGAGGGGAGGCTTCACTGCGCTTCTAAGAACAGGTAGTATGGTGGTTTTTGTGCCTGCCTGCCTGCTGATAAAATGTTTGTATTGCTGGTGAAATTGACTTAAGACTTGCTTTCATTGAAACATACCACATGCTAAGGAGGGTGTTGGTATAGGAATGTGGTCTCCACCCACCTCTAATCCCTGGAGGGCCCCTAAATGTATTGACAGAAACTGAGGGTAGCTGAACAGCCAGATTGCACCTCAGGTTAAGGAGGCTGTATGAGGGGAGGCAGTGTTTTCTATACTTGCCTGATACTGAGAATTGTCTAGAACTCTTGTTAGAGTTACAGATTGCCAGAACCTTACAAAGCCTTACTGAGCCAGAGCCTCCAGTATGTTTAACAGATGCCACTGTGTCCTTGGAGAACTTCGAGGAGCATTGAAATAGACAGGACAGCTCATTGGATTGAGAATTGGGAGACTCGAATCTGGCTTCATCTCTGCCATTTTCTAATGCAGATCTCAAGCAATTTACTCAGCACCTTCAGGCCTCAGTTTCCTTATCTGTAAAATAGAGACTTTGACTAAAATAACCTTTACTGGCCTTTCCAATTTTGGCATTTTGTGATTCTAATGAGGGGTTACTATTTGATAATATTAGTAGTGGAGGTGACCTTGCAAATATGACTTTGATCAATAATCCCTCTCTGATTCTTATGGGATTTAAAAAGTTTTGTGTGTGTGTGTGTCTGAAATAAACTCTTCATGACCAAAGGGACTCTTTCAAATCGTATTTCACCCACATGGAGTACATGAAGCTTCATGTCTTGAGGGGTTAGGGGGTTCATAGCTTTCCTCCTCATCTTTAAAAAATGGTAGCATCATTATGGAAAGAGAATTGTTGTTTAAATGCATTTGCTATATGTCAGATTTCTAAAAGAGAGGTTTTGTTTTAAATTGTGATGGTGTACGCTTTAAGCCAAAACATCAGTTTACTCCTTGGGTCTTGGGTGTAATACAATTACCTGGTTCAAAAAGCTACCTACATTTATGTTGAAATGTTATTCTAGCGATAGTGTAATTTTCCTCTGTATTAGGGGAAAAGCTAATGTGAAAATTTCATCTGTATGTATTGTTTTCAGATTGGGACTAGCTAATGAAAAAAAATTAAAAACGAGAGAGAGAAATATTTGAGATTTTTAATATTTTAGAAGAAAATTCAGAAAATGATGCAGTGTTTTCCCCTGGCTATCATTTTAATGTGTTTAAAAAAAATCAAGTTTTAAGTATAAGATAAAATGATTTATACCTAACTGGGCACCTAGTGATTTTTAAAATCATTTAATTCTGTTTCTCCTCAAATTCGCTTTTATCCTGGGATGAATTATTTCTGCAGGATTTGCAGTTCTAAAGCAAGAGGATGGTGCTGATGGCAGTCTTGACTTCACACATTACCTTTGTGGTCTGCACGTCTCAAAATGCGCACCTTAGCAGCGCCTTGGACAAATGTAGCAGAACAGATGGAGCTTCTGTTTCTGAATGAGGGCTCTTTTGAGCAAACACCCTGGAGGTCCCAGCCTCAGTCCCTTGTGGATTAAATGACATGTCTGTGAAAGCATTTAGCATCCCTCAAACAAACAATGACATTACTGATACCAGTATCTATACAGTGGCAGCAATGGATTTCCAGTTTCTGGCATCGGGCTGACTTTTTGGTGACTTTGTATTGCCCAAGAACACCAACAGCTGCTGTTGGCGCCAGAGCCCTGAATACAGGAGCCTCCCTTTATCTGCGGGGGTACATTCCAGGACCCATAGTGGATGCCTGAAACCATGGATGGTGCCAAATCCTGTGTGTACTATGTTTGTTCCTGACATAGTGTTAGGCTACTATTGAGCCTCTGAAGATGGGTCAGAAGGAGGATCGTCTGCTTCTGAACTGTGGTCACTGTGAGTAACTGAGACCATGGAAAGCTGAACTGTGGGTCAGGGGGCTCTACTGTATGTGCAACAGCTCTACAAGGTGGATACTATTATTATTTCTCTTTGACAGATGACACAGTTAATGCCCAGGAGGCTCCCAAGCCTCCGTCTGCACCCTACTCCTACCTGATTTCGTGTTCCCACTCTGAACAAATAATTTGCTTACCCACGTTCACAGCTAGTAAGCAATGGAGCTGGTGTCTGAACTAAGGCAGGCTTGTCTCCAGAGCCTGTGCTACCATTCTGTGGTGCTGTCTCTCTTGATGTTATGACATTGTGTACTCAGGTGAGGAAAACTGACCCCAAGAAGATGTGGCAAAAGCCTGTCACATAGCTGAGGGAGAAAGCCCCTGGCTTTCGGGCTTTTCCCTTTTCCTTCTCTTTTTGTTTTGAAACCTCTCAAACTCCTAGTGGATGGCCAAGAAATCTGAGACCTGCATCTAAAGTACGTTGCACGGTGCTTGGCGCATCGCTACCATGTATTTAACATTTCCTGTTGTTGTGTGGATCACTGAGAAGGCCAAGTGAGCATCTGTGTGCACGTCGATGTCCACGTAGTACCTCGGCCGGCCCAATCCGTGGGAGGCTGCTCAGCTGCAGCCTGCATGGTGAAAGCTGACCAAGTTAGAGGGGAGCTTATGCCCGAGAGAAACATAATTTGAAAACCAGAAGATTCGGCCCAGGGATCTTAAAGCATATGCGGTTCCTGACAGCAGCATGCGCAGGGCTGTTGTTTCTCTTTTCTTCACGGGATGTGGGAGTTGAGGCTTGGGAGAGCGAGCCCATCTCTTGGGGCCTTTATGTGTCCTCTGTCTCAGAGCCCTTGTCACCCCCATTTCCTCCTATCAGGGGAACTGCATACCTGGCTTAGCTCCCACTTCACTTCCTAGATGTAAGAACTCCCCCTTTTATCTCAGTTGCCCGGGAGGCTCCCCAGCCTCCGTCTGCACCCTGCTCCTACCTGATTTCGTGTTCCCACTCTGAACTTGAGAGGCCCCGCTCAGACCCCGGCTCTCCTTGGGCATCTTGGACCTCAGCACATGTTAGCACGGTTTCATTCATCTCATGTTTCCGGCACTTTCTGAATCATCAGGTACATTAGGGGCTTGTTTAAAAACAGATTCCCGGAGATCCTGGAGATTTTGAGTCATCAAGTCTGGGGTGAGGCCAGAAACATGCCTGGCCAACAAGTACCCCCAGGTGATTCTGATTAATCAAGTTTTGGAAACACCAGTCTATGTGGTGTGTTAGGAATCTTGCCCATGGAGGGTGGCGGGATACTCTTCCGTTCATGAAGTATAGTTTGGATTATTCTGCTAGTGCTGCTAGTGCTTGAGATTACAAGATGAATGCTGTACAGTTTCCTGTGGATGATCAGATATGTAAATAAATATTAAGGAGTAAAGTTAACCATTATTTGTGACATTATTTCTAAAAGAAAATCTGTTCTGAATTCCAAATTGCCCATTTAAATTGGATTTTTAGAAGATCTCTAACTTGAAAGACCTGCCTGTAAGCATGTGGGACAGTGGCCCTTTCTCACATACAAAATACTGACTTTAAATGTTGAGAGCATATTTTGCTTACAAACTGTATTCTGAAAAAGAAATGTAAACCTTCTGGAATAAGAGTTCTTTTCCTTGTGGGTTGGTGGATTTTTCTTTTTTTAGTAATGCTTTATTTTGACTTATTCTTCTGGAGACAGGAAACTTCCTTCCATGTAGAAAAGCAACGTCTTGCTTTGGGAGGACAGACAACTGTTTCAGGTTATTCCTGCAGGGATGTCCTCTGTTACACTTTCCCTGCTCCTTTTCTGATTAAGAGCTGGTAAAGATGTTATCAGTAATATGTAGGGGGGACTGTGTGGTAATGGGCTGGTTTAAATTGTAGTAACACATAGTAAAATAGAATGGGGGCTTTCTACATGACAATATTAGCCATCTGATAAAATGTTCTGAGAACCGAGAGACCACCATGTGTAGCAAAGGAAATTGAATTAAGCAGATGCTATGCTATGCAGAATCAAATTATGCCTGATTCTCTTGGCATCTGAGAGCTACTGCTGAGTAACACTGTGTTTTCCCAGCTCATGGTCTGGCTGCTTTGACCATCATCGAGGCCAGAGCACTGTCCCCCATCTCTCAGGATCTTCCAGTCGTACTCATTAGCTGACTCCTGGCATGACAGGTCCAGAAGCTGCAGGCAGCCTGACCCCACAGCCAGTGTTCTTTACCTCTACATTAGATGACGGCCAAAGTTGCCGGAAAATCATGATGCAGCCCAATCATCTTAGCCTAAATTTTCATTTAGTTTACTGAGCAGGCAATACATTTACATTGTTGGAAAAAAAAAAAAACAGATAAAGAAAGCTATGCAATGAAGTCTCACTTCTGCTTCTGTCCCCTCTCTGCTTTGTCATTCCCCCCCCACTAGAATAATCATTTTTATTAGTTTCTCCTTGTTCTTCCAGAGTTTCTTTATGCAAGTATAAAAATATTATTTAGTGTTATTTTCCTTCCATTTGCCATGTGCATAATTTGGGGATTATCCTGTTGCTCTTCTTTATTTGTATATATAATCCAAAGTGATTATTTTAATTATTTTTCTGTATGCCTTTTAGCCAGTTTTTTTTCCTATTTGTGAAATTGCACTTTTTTTAAAGTTTTTTTTATTAGAGAGAGAGTGCATGTGCATGCAAGCATTGGGAGGGGCAGAGGGAGAGAGAATCTCAAGCCGACTTTGCGCCTGGTGGAGCCAGATGAAGGGCTTAATCTCACAACCCAAGATCACCCCCCGAGCAGAAACCGAGAGTCGGGAGCTCAACTGACTGAGCCACCCAGGCACCCCAAAACTGCATTTTTTTTTGGTCAGAAAATGCAGTTGATCTGGTAAAAATAAGATTAATTACCATTGAAATTCAGTGTTAATTTAAGCTCTTTCTTAGTTTTTTATATTGCTAATGCTTTGCTTTTAGGTATATTTTAGCAGATTTTTTTTTAAAGATTTTATTTATTTAATTGACAGAGAGAGAGACAGAGAGAGAGGGAACACAAGCAGGGGGAGTGGGAGAGGGAGAAGCAGGCTTCCCGCCGAGCAGGGAGCCCGATGTGGGGCTCGATCCCAGGACCCTGGGATCATGACCCGAGCCGAAGGCAGTTGCCCAACCAACTGAGCCACCCAGGCGCCCCTTTTAGGTATATTTTAAATAGGAGCTTCTCAAGAGATGGTTAATCTTTTCCTGTATTAAGAAGGAAAAAGGGGGTGCCTGGGTGGCTTAGTCGGTTAAGCATCTGCCTACAGCTCAGTCATGGTCCCGGAGGCCCAGGATGCAGCCTTGCATTGGGCTCCCTCCTCAGCGGGGAGTCTGCTTCTCCCTGTGTCCCTCACCCCACTCATGCTCTCTCTCTCTCAAATGAAATCTTAAAAAAGAAAGAAAGAAAGAAAACGGGAGAAGGGACTTCTGTTAAATGTCTGTAACAACACAATATAGGTTGAATTTATTTAAAAGTGGGCATTTTCTGCCTTCTATCTGGATATTCTGCATGCTAAATGTGAATTACTTCCTGGTTGGGGAGGGGACTAGTACCAATATAGAGCTGCATTTGAATTTCAGTGTGGAATGTTTTACTCTGACATAATAATTTCATTTGCTAAATAAATGCATTTGATCATGAAGTCTGCTTGGGATTTTGATTTCACTGGGTTGGTTATAACTACCTTGCCTGTAGAGCCCACTATAGAATGACATTGACAGACATGTGAAGGAAGCAGCTATGGTCATTTGAATTATTTTTTTCCCGTTTGTTAACCTGCTTAAGACCAAAGGTTTGTCCTGAATTAGTATAGAAATGACTAATTAAAGCATTATTCATGAATGTGGCCTCAGAAACATAACACATCCTACCATGTCAATAAAAGTACATTAAAAAAGCTTTAACTCATGGGGGCTCCTGGGTGCTGCAGTCAGTTAAGTGCCAACTCTTGGTTTGGGCTCAGGTCATGATCTCAGGGTTGTGGAATTGAGCCCCATGTAGGGTTCCATGCGGAGTCTGTCTAGGTTTCTCTCTTTCCTTCTCCCTTTGCCCTTTCCTGTCACACGCTCTCTTTCTCGCTCTCTCAAAATAAACAAATCAGTCTTAAAAAAAAGCTTTAACTCTTATGGAGTTGTCATAAAATAGTTCTGATTATAATATTAATGTATATTCATCATAAAGTTCAACCTGTAAAATGCAGAATATATAAAGAAGAAAAAGTATCATAGCCCAGAGAATGTTGAATTCCTCTCCTTTTTTGCTCATGTATCTGTATGAGTCTATATGAATGGCTCTATAGCAACAGATAACTTTTTTTTAACAGAACACAGCACATCACTCTCTATAAATAGTTTTGTGTCCTGATTTTTTAAAACTTAGCTTATATTGTGAGAATTTCTCCCAGGTCATAGACATCCAGAGACTGTCTTAAAGAGGAGAGGATCTCTTACTTTGTGTTGGCTCCCCAGTGAAGTCCTTTTGATGTTCTCTGGAGTCTGTTTACACAAGAGTTATCATGTGGACAGAAGTTTGTTATCTTCTGGGGCTTCCTAGGGTTTCTCCCCTGTGTTATTTATGAACCTTTAAATTGCACTCATGAGGTAGCATTTAGGAGAAGATGTGCTGGAATTCTATAGTCCAGTAGACTGCTAAGTCTTTGTCATTATCCCCTTTCTGGACAAATTAACCCTATTTTATACTAAGGTTGACCCACAATGACAGTTCTCTTTCTCTTTACAGTGAACAGGTCATTGAGTCAAAAGATGGTTGTGTCCTTTCCTTATTGGTTTTTTAGTTGAGTAGTGTGCCTGTTTGCTAATAAATTATGTTGCCTTTTTTTTTTTGTAGGAGAAGTTACATTTCTCTTTTTCCTTTAAAAAACAAATAAGCATTTCCCTTCCCCCTCCACCAAAATGTCAATCAGACATCTGTCTCTAGGTTTCTCACCTTGGTTGGTGCCTGTTCTTGCAACATACGGGGTCTGTTTAGATTTAGCTCAACAAGTTTTAAAAACAAAGATCTGTTACCTATCTCTTGCTCCAACTTTGGCTCTCATTTTGTGGCAAGATGAGGATTAAACTTGCTCCATTTATTTTAAATATTGGGTGGTTTAATTGAAAAATTAATAGTCTATAGAAAACATTGAGGAACTGGGCAAATTCACCCATGGTAATGTGGCAGGGAATGGAAGCATGAAAGGGGGTGGGAGAAATGTCTTTGAATGCCATTAGTAAATTTTACATAATCTAAATATATTGCTTGCAAATTGCAAGGCCTGCTCAATAAAAATAATTCATATTAACATTTATGGGATAACATTTATAGCTAACATTTATAGGATACTTACTATGTGCCAGTTTCATTTAATCCTCATAAAAACTGTATGAGAGACATAGTACCACCCCCCATTTTATTGATTTTACTGTGTGGCTACAGAGAGGTCAAGTAATTTGCCCAAGGTCACACAACTGGTAAATGGTAGAGACAAAATAAGGTATAGGTGAGTTCTATGTTTAACACTTTATTTGAATAATTGTAATTATTTTTTTGTGAATTTTTAAGTTCATTTTAATATTGAAAAATTTCTGAGTTTGGCTAGGAGTTGGTCAGTATTTTCTATTTTATTCTGGTTATTTTAAATCATTGTGCCCATTGGCATGACCTGTGGAGGTGAATTAGTAGCTCATGTGATAGTGCTGATATGAACCCGTAGAGAATTAATCAAGTTTATTTGGTTCTTTGAACTGCACTGATGAAAGGTACTTTAGTCTCTAACATAAAGTCCTTTTGTTAATGCTTCCCTTCATTCTGGCTTCTTTTCCATTGCCAGACGTTCATGATCAGTGTCAGAAGACAGGTGATGTAGGAACAAAATTCCATCTCTGGCTTATTTTGATTTGATATGTTAGGGGAAACTTCTCTTTCCTGCTCTCCCCAAGCTTGCTGTCTTTAAAGGCCGTGTTGCTGTAATGCGCTCTCTCAAGCCTATACCTCAAGGACATTACTTAGTTTACTTGTTAGTGATGGAGGGTAAGAGAAGCTGTGATGAGATGAGCTGGCCTTTCCTCAACTCTCTAGAACATTTACCTTTGTTGACGGAAAATACCTTTAACTACGTGGTGCTTACAGGTCACACCAGCCAAGAATTTAACTTAGATCAGCAGTTCTCAAAAGTGTGATTCCTGGGTGGGCATCATCGGCGTCTCTGAGGAATTTGCTAGAAATGCAAAATCTTGGCCCCACACCAAACCTCCTCTATCAGAATCCATGGGGATGGGCGCAGCAGTCTGCATATAACAGCCCTCCAGGTGGTTCTGATGGCGACGTTTGAGAACCACCATCCGCAGAGCCAGAGAGGTGAATCTGCTTAGAGACCTACCACCTTTGGCTGGGCTGTGGGCCATGAGTGGGGCTGCCAAAACTCAGTTCCCAGAGGCTTCTTTAGAAGCTGGACCATATGGTCCAGGACAGTATGGGTTTATGAACTAATGCTTCATTACCATACAACAATGAGAGTCTTGCTTTAAGAGTCTTTGAATCCCTGCCCATTTGTGCTTTAGGGGCCCACTTCTTAGCGGGCCTTCACCATTTGGAGATTAGTAACCTGGCCCTGGGCTTGTTTGTCATCCTCAGGGCTGAAGGCAGCCTCTCTGATTTCACTTTCCCTAGGAACTTTAAACAACATCCAGAAAGTAGGGAGGTGACTCACCACAATCACAGGGTAGGGGCATACTTTCTAAAACAAAATCTGAGGAGAGAGATTATTCTCCCTAAATACTGATTATATAAAACCCCCATTTTGATATTTTAGTAAGTGTCTCCTAGAAGACGTAACTAGGAAAACTTTAGGCAGACGTGGGAAATCTTAATTGTGGATGGGACATACACGTTTGAATAAACATGAGAAGAATATACAAGCATGAATGTACTGAGTGGTTGATGTGCCCTTGCTGGTAGCGGAATCCTACTTGCGCTCTTTATGTGATATGATTCAGCTTTTCAATTTATGTAATCTGCTCATAAAGTAGCTGTTAGTACAGTATAATTCATTGTAATTTGGAGAAGTGAGGGATAATTGAAGCAGTTTGATAAAAGGCAGCAGAACATGGTGGTTAAGAGACAAGATTTACTGGCTGTGTGACCCTGCACAAATTACATAACCTCTCTGTGCTTAAGAATTTTTCCTCTGTAAAATCGGACTGTACTAATGGTTGTGCATATAAAATGACATGTTTAGAACAGTGGCTGGCCCATAATGAACAGTAAATATTAGCTGATAGATACTTTGGACTGGCCCTTATTATTTTTAAAAATTATTTTTGCTTACTTTTTCCTGAGCATATTTTAAAATCTAGACGTAAATAAAGTCAAGACACTGGAATAAAGGATTGGACTTAATTATTTGGTTGAACTCTTAAAATTTCCTAATGACTGTGCTTGTGTTCTAGTTAAGTGAGTTTTCTAGATAGCTGATGGCCAGGTTTGATAATTGGATATAATGTGGAAGTTAAGATCATTGTTTTGGACATCTTGATAATTCCGTTCTGAGAGTCTAGAATATTGGATTAAGTTTTTTCAACATGTTCTCTAAAAATGGTGTTTTGGTTACATCTCTGATATGAGTTTGTTTTGATGTTATTTTCCTCTTTTCAGATTGAGATCAGATAAAATCAAGTTAGGGGTTTTGGTTTGTTGAGTTCCAATGAGTTGGTTTTATTACACATGTAATCTCTAATTTAGAAACTTGTCAAGTTACAAAAGTTAGTTTGTAAGTTGTTTTAAATTTACAAATACATTTCCTCTTATAAACCATGTTTCCAAAGCATGACCAGGCACAGGGTATTCCTCCCAAAGCCTGTTCATCCTGAATATAGATACCCAGACCTGTAGTGCTGCACGCCCTAATCACCATGGAAGAATTTTCTACGGCAAAATGGATTAATTATAAATGACAGCCAGGATACAAGATCACATTTTTCTGTCCTCCCGACCCCTTCCCTAAGCTGTGTGACCCTGGCTTCATCTATAACATAAATGACTTAGATTAGGCCTCCAGATTCCTTTTTTAGGGGGAGGTGGACTTCATGATTTCATGATAGCAGGATATGTGAGGATTTCATGATGCAGGATAACCCTCGGGAAGCAAGGGATAGGAGCGTTTCCAAGGAGTGTGGGTGCACAAGACTGAGCACTTTAGACCCTGTGCTCAGCCAGAATGTTGTCTGGGGACATTCATTCCAGGTAACAGCTCCAGGCCTGTGAGGGAAGGTGAACCACCAGCAGCCTGCCTGTTCATGTGGGGCAATTGGCGAGTATATGCAGAGTGTTTTTTTTAATAAAGATTTTTATTTATTTATTTGAGAGAGAATGAGAGAGAGAGAGAGAGAGAGAGCGTGGGGGTGGGGAGGGTCAGAGGAAGAAGCAGACTCCCTGCCGAGCAGGGAGCCCGATGTGGGACTCGATCCTAGGACTCCAGGATCATGACCTGAGCCGAAGGCAGTCGCTTAACCAACTGAGCCACCCAGGTGTCCCATGTGCAGAGTGTTTATATCTGTTTGTAAGTAAGAAGCTACTTGTCTTGCCTCTTAATTTTTTTCTAGGAGTGTTTAAATGGATAAGGGTGAGTAGTTTTATCAGTTTGAAAAGCCCGCTTAATTTTTTTTTCCTTTTACTTACCTCTCTTTTATATGGGCATGCATTTACATTTGATTTCTGTTCAAAGATTGTGGGCTTTTTATTTTTTTAAGCAAACATACAAGCAAAGCATTAAAGATCCTTTCCACTTCCCCTGTGCATTCTCTGTAAAAGGATCTGAATTGTTTATAGAATCCAGCAAGCTTTTGGTAAAGTACATGTTTTTAATTCATATTGAACACATAAAGAAAAGACTGACTTGAGCTTGTTAAAAATTATTCCTGTCAAGTCCCATGTAGCTTCACATGTCAAACAGGACATGAAAATGCTTTCCCCAAGTGGCCATGTCTTAACAGTTTATGTTCTTCAGGGAGTTCCTTGGAAGGAATTAAATTCTGGGAGGTCACATTTTTCTTTCAAGTTCGATTTCCAAAGTGAAAATGAACTTCTGTTTTTTAACTTGAACTTTGAAAAAAATTCAGTGAAGAGCTTTGAGAACTGTGGGATGATTGTGTTCTATGGAAGTGGGCTTCCCCATCTCTGTAGCCAGAAATGAATCTTGACAGTTTTCTTTGTAGCTGTAAAAATGAAGAGAGAAAGGGAAGAAGAGGTAAAAAGTGCTGAGTCTGGGAAACTGTTCTAGATCTTAGCTACATAAGTGTCTGTTTATATTAATGGGGCAGGACCAAATAACAATAGTCTTTTTTTTTCCCAGTTAAATATTTCCCCACTGGGAAATCACTTTGCAAATTCCTCAGGCTTTCTCATTGAAAACATATGAATAGCTAAAATTGAATATTTAGCATAATTAAGAAATAGACAGTTTTTACTGTATTCCAGTCATAGTGGCATATTTGGTTATTGAATTTTTACATGATTATTTGGGCTAGTGGAAAAGAGGTAATGGGAAAAATCTAGAAATATTTTTACTGTGCTATGTCCTTTATGTTTTGAGAGTCATAATGTTTATATCTGTTTGTAAGTAAGAAGCTACTTGTCTTGCCTCTTAATTTTTTTCTAGGAGTGTTTAAATGGATAAGGGTGAGTGGTTTTATCAGTTTGAAAAGCCCACTTAATTTTTTTGGTGGGCTTATGACTTAATTTCATGGTCATATCTGTTTTAGAAAGAATTAGAAAGTGTTCTGAATTACCTATTATGTCTCTTTTGTTCATCTTTTTTTTTTTTTACCCATTTCATATTAGAAATAGACATATCACCTTTCAGGTGGCATTGTGGATCTAGACCAAGCTGAAGTATCCTTTTCATATATGGTGGTTTTTAGTTTCCTGGCTAGAGATAATAATTAAATAGTTTAATTTTTAAGTTTTATTGTTGAGTAGTGGGTGGCCAGGAGTATAACTATGAGGGGAAAGAAAAATAGGAAGGAGGCAGTGATAAAATTCTTCATTGCCTAATAGTTACTGCGGTACTTCTACAGGTAATGTGTTGTCCTTAGCATTCACTAAGATGTCACCCCTATAGGACAGTTAAACCACCTGCTTTGACTTTTCCCTAATGGCTGTAGAGGATTTATGGTGATTCATTTCATACCATATACTTTTCCCTTGATGATGAGCTGGCTTCATGGCCATGAAATGAGCAGGTAGGTTGGCTAGAGTGGAAAACCTCTGGACATGGATAGTCATTTAAAATTTTTAGCTGATTTTTAAAAAATTTACTTCGATATATTTAAATGTCATGCTAGCTTTGCTATTTCATGTTTCTGTAGTCTTAGGTATTGTCTGTTGACTTCTCAAGGTGAAAATTTAGCTCCTTTTGCTTCCCTCCATCTGACCCCTGCCAAACATGTTTACCTCCTCTCCCCAATCCCCCCCCCCCCCCCGCCGCCAACACCACCCGGGACACTTATATTGTAGTTTTTCAGCATTCAGTTTTTATTTACAATGTTATGACAGCATACACTGTTCAGAGCGGAGCTATATAATCAAACATGATTACTTTTCCTTTACTGTATGCCTTCTGTTTTCCCTGGCATTAATACCAGCCCTTTTTGGTGTGTGTGTGTTTATGTGTTTGTTATTATCTAAACTTCAAACTCTATCTACATCTTCTTTTTACCTTAAAAATTCAATCAATTTCCTCTTTTTTGAATAAGCTTATCTCCCAGAGCTTTCTCATCTAATCTAATGTAGGATGATTTTTCTTTGTGGCTAGTGCCTGACTGTCACTCTGTTCTTCAGTATCATTCTAGAGATTTCTTCTCTTTTTTGATGCCTGTCTCCTGTGACACGTTCTTCTTGGTTTAGTCCTTCATTTTGGTGGAGCTCTACTTCTGGTTGTATCTTAAGAAATATTGTAGAACATGCAAATTTTTTGCTTGTCTGTCGTCTCATTTGATTGATAGTTTTTCTGGGTAAGGAATTCTAGGTTAAAAATCTTTTGCTTTTTCTATTTTGAAGATATTGCTTTTAGTTCTTTTGGTCTTTGGTTTTCTAATGTTAGTGTTAAAAAGCTCAAGACATTCTGATTCCTGATCCTTTATGTGTAACTTCCTTTTCCTCTCTAAAATATTTACAGTCACTTTAATCCCGGTATTCCAAAATCTCAGTGATGTCCTTTGGTCTGTATGTTTAATTAATGTTGGATACTTGATGAGACCTTTGAATCTAGAAGATCTTTTGCTTTTGTTTTGAGAGAAATTTTTGAATTAATTTTTAATTCCTCTCCTTAATTTTCTCTCTTCTTTATAATTTCAGATATTAGATTTTCTGGACCAGTCTTCCAGCTTCATCTTTTCTCTATGCTTTTCCATCTCATGTCTTGTTTTACCTTGTGAGATATTTCTTATTCTTGTAGCCCTACCATTGAGCTTTTCATTTTTGCTATCAGGTTTTTAATTTCCAATTTTGTGTGTGTGTGTGTGTGTGTGTGTGTGTGTTGTGAGTGCCCCTTTATATAACACCCTGCTCTTAATTCATTGATGTACTGTCTCTTTTTATCTCTTTGAGAATATTAGTAAGGTTTATAAGTTTTATTCACCTTAATAATGTTTCTTCCAAGTTGTTTTTTCCTGTTTTGGTCTCTCTTTTAATTTTAGTGATTTTCCTGAGATGTATGGTAATCTTTGGTTATCTACTTATTTATAAGTGGGGGATGAAAGGCCAGTTGGAGGGTCTGAGGGTTTGGATAGAGCTTGTTGACTGGGTGGGCAGATTTTGTGTGGGATCCTTGTTGTCAGTTACTTTAGATCACTGTAGGCTTGTCAGATTCTCCAGAGAAAACTTGTCCAATCTCTTAGCTGGAGGGTAAGTCGTAGCTATTAGCTTTCCTGGAACTGTGTGGAAGGAAGGCCAGGTATCTCCACATTCAGAATGCCTCTGTTTACTTAATCCCTCTGCTTTTGGTAGGTTCTCAACTGTGCCTTGTATTCTCAAGCCAGAAACCCTCTGTTTTAACCTCTTTTGAGAATTAACCTCCAGGCTTCTGCTAGGGTGTGTGAGGGGTGGTCACTGGTGACTTGAAGTGGGATGGGGGATGTAGTGTTCAGACTGCCTAAGCAATTTCCAACCAATCCTTTTTTTTTTTTTAAAGATTTTATTTATTTATTCATAAGAGACCCACAGAGAGAGGGAGAAGCAGGCTCCCTGCTGAGCAGGGAGCCCAATGCGGGACTCGATCCCAGGACGCTGGGATCATGACCTGAGCCGAAGGCAGATGCTTAACCATCTGAGCCACCCAGGCGCCCCCAATCCTTATTTTAACTGTTACCCCCTTCCCAAGAAAATCAGTTGACTTCTACTTCCGGAAGCACTTGCCATGACTCATTCTGAGCTTTGAGAACTCTGCAGTGTAAATTGAGTAGGTTCTTAGTTTTCTTCTAAGCTGGTTTAGGATTGACTTAAGTCTCTAGGCAGGTACTGCTCAACTTATTTCCTATTCCAGCTTCCAAAATTTTTCTCATTACCTCTTCCATTCTCTCCATCTTCTTAAAACAATTCCTTTGTTGTAGTTTTAGTGGGGCTTTGAGAGGGATCTAGATTTGATGCTTGTGTTCATTTCACTCCCTGTGCCTACAGCCCCTGGATGCTTTTTATGTATATGTCTGTCTTCTCAAACAGAACACCTTTCCCTCACACTTCCTCCCTCTTCCCTGTTCTGTTGGGGTTACCGCCGTTCTTCTCGCCACCAGACCAGACCGTAAGGGTCAGCTTTGACTTTTCATTTCCCTTCTTTCCCCCATCACATAGTGAAGCGGTGAGCAATTTCTCTCTGAACAAGGTCTCCCTTATTTTGTAGTATGAGTCATGGGGCCACCACGTTCATGGGAAGGACCATAAAAGTAGCAGAGTAGACAGGGGCTTAACAGCCTGTCCTGGTGAGCCTCAATCCATTCTTAAATGGGGGGTCATGTCTGTTCCAGGAGAGGAGGGGGGGAGCTGCATCTTCAGGTTGTCTCATTTTTTCTTCGGGGGTAAGTGATGTCTTCTGGGTTGAGTGGGCACTCTCCAGGAAGGGCTGATTGAAGGAGGAAAAAAAAAGCCTGTTTTTTTGGAGGGCAGTTTTACCGTGTCATCACCAAGACTAGTGAACCACTCATAGCATTTCTGACACCAACTGTGTGGGTGTTCCCCTTTCATCAAGTAATTCTGATACGAACCACCTGGAGCTGGTGGAGACCCCACAGGTCAAAGGCTTAGGCCCAAAAGACTGTCCCCCTCTTCAGATGCCCGCTGCAAGTCCCAGGTTGTCACCCATATTTCTGACCAGCTGGCTGTAAATCGGGAATTCTCACAACCCTTTCCTCCAGTTTGAGGATTTGCTATAAACTCACAGAATTCAAGGCAATGCTTACTTAAAGTGAATTGGTTTATTATAAAGATTTAAGAAAGGATATGGATGAAGAGCCACACATGGAGAGCACAGCAGCTTCTGTCCCCGAGGAGTTGTGGTGTACTGCCCTTCTGGCACGTGGGTGTGTTCACCAGCCAGAAGCTCCAGACCTCATCTTTGAGGGTTTCTAATGGAGGGTCCATCACATTAGCATAGCTGATTAAATCATTGGCCATCGTTGGTTGAACTCAATCCCCAACCCCCGCAATGTCTTCCCCAGAGGTTGGGGTGGGAGTGAGAGTGTGTGGGGCTGAAAGTTCTAACCCTTTAATCATGTGTTTGGTAACCAGCCCCTATCACCTAGAGTCACCTGATTAACATAAATTCAGGTATGGTTGAAAGGGGCTTGCTGTGAAGAACAAAGATCATCCTATCATCTTTGCCACTCAGAAAATTCCAAGGGTCCTGGAAGCTCTGTGCCAGGAACCAAGACCATATACATATATATTTCTTATATCACAATATCATAACTAGAGACAAGCCCCAATATTATACTTACCAGCTCTTATCTTTTTGGGGCCACATCATTTCAGTAGTCTGTAAGAATTTTCCCTCTTCTATCATTCCTTTGTTTGTCAGATCACCTTGGGCTTTGCTTCCAAATGAAAGTTCCTGAAATAGTCATCCTTATAATTTTTCTATTGAAGTATAGTTGACAACAATCTTATATTAGTTTCAGGTATAGAACATAGTGATCTGACATTTATATATATTATGAAATGCTTACTATAAGTCTAGTTACTATCTGTGACCATATGAAGTTATTGACTATATTCCCTGTGCTGCATATTACATCCTTGTGATTTATTTATTTTATAACTTGAAGTTTGTGCCTCTTAATTCTCTTCACCTATTTTGCCCATCCCCCACCCCTTTCTGATAACCATCAGTTCAGTGTTTTATGAGTATTTCTGTTTTGTTTTGTTATTTGTTTTGTTTTTTTTAGGTTCCACACATAAAGAAATTGTAAGGTATTTGTCTTTCTCTGATTTGTTTCACTCAGCATAATGCCCTCTAGTGTCCATCCCTGTTGTCTCAAATAGCAGTTTCATTCTTTTCTTTATGGCTGAATAATATTCCATTGTATATACATACCACATGTGTATTCATTCATCTGCTAATGGACACTTAGTTGCTTGCATATCTTGGTTATTGTAAATAATGCTACAGTGAACACAGGAGTGCATACATCTTTTCAAATTAATGTTTTCATTTTCTCTGGATTAAATACCCAGAAGTGGAATTGCTGTATCATGTGATATTTCTATCTTTAATTTTTTGAGGAACTTCCATATTGCTAAAACAGTCTTTATGTCACTTCTTTGTTGAAAACTCATTACCTATAAATTAAAGTCTAAAGTCTTGACATATAGGGTGCTTTGTAATCTGATGTATGACTTCCCATAGTCAACAGATGGGCTTCTCAGTTCCCTTTGCTGGCTGTATGACCTGGGCCATGTCCCATCGCCTGTCCTGGTTTCCTCTTCTGCAACATGGAAGGATTGTAATGTCCGGCTTCTAGAGTTAGGTAATGATCAAATGAGATAAATCTTTTTTTTTAAGATTTTATTTATTTGAGAGAGAGAGAGAGAAGAACGAGAGAGAACACAAGGGGGTGAGGGACAGAGGGAGAGGGAGAAGCAGACACCCTGCTGAGCAGGGAGCCCAATGCAGGGCTTGATCCCAGGATCATGACCTGAGCCCAAGGCAGGGTTACCTGGCACCCGCAAATGAGATAAATCTTAGGAAAAAAAATTTATGAGCTAGAAGTCTTATCTAACTTACTTTTTATTCATGTTATTAAATGTCTAGGTTTATGTCCTATATTTTTTCTAGCATTAACCCCTTTTTTTCCGAAGCTAGACTAGTTTGTCATAGCAACTATAACTTGACTGTTATAGTTGAGGTATTGGCATATATACCAATATATATAACTTGCTCATTTTTACCCCACATCTTTTGTTTCTGCCATTCTAATATTGATAAATAACTAGATTAGTGGTCAGTTGTTTAAGACTGACTTCTGCCCTGGCTGGTCAGGTCCTGAAGTGCGGTGTCTGTGCTGAGAATATTGCTGAATGTTAGAATGATGCTTCTAGTTATATTTGATCCTAGAATGATCTGTCTTTTCTTCTCTTATGTATCTGAAATTGTACCTGTATTTCTGGGCTGAGTTCAAGATACCTTTCTTTCTAAATGTCTTTCTTTTCTACTTAAATAATAATAAAAATTAGGCAATGGTTTGCTTTACTGTTATATATATCTCTAAAGTCCAGTTAAAATATAAATTCAGGAGTGGGAGCTGCCTTGTGCTTTGTAACATTCTTTTTATTTATTTTTTAAAAAAGATTTTATTTACTTATTTGTGAGAGAGACAGACAGAGGGGACAGACAGAGGGAGCACGAGTTGGGGGAAGGGCAGAGGGAGAGGAAAAGGGATAAGCAGATTGCACGCCGAGTGCAGAGCCTGACATGGGGCTCTATCCCAGGACCCTGCGATCATGGCCGTAGCCAAAGGCAGATGCTTAACTGACTGAGCCACCCAGGCGCCCCTAAACATTCTTTATATGCACATACAAATATTCAGACAGAGCAAGATCCAAATGTAGTATCAGTGGATGTGGTTGGAAGAGTGTTGGAATTTTGAAGATTTCACGTTCTAGTGTATGACACTGTGATACTTGGCAAAGTTATGTCACCTGTCCAGGCCTCAGTTTCCACATTTGAAATGTAGGTGAATGAAATTACATGATCTCTAGAATCTAAAGTAAAAGAAGAGGTGTTTTTTGTTTTTGTTTTTTGGAGATTTGTTTAAAAATTACTAAGTAGCTGCACAAATTGTGATAGTCTGAACTGCCGTCAGAATGGATGATAGGGCAAGAATTGAATTTCTGGTGACTTTGCATAGTATGACTTTGGTCAACACTTTTCTCTGTTTGGGATAATAAAAGGGAATTATATTTTCCTTGGAGTTGGCTTGAACTTGAGACTGTCCTTGCTGGTTTAATATTTGGCATATATATCCCCTATAAAGAGTTCTTCCTGAGTGGTCCTAAGTTTTTCACACAGTCTGTAAGAAAGATATTATAATGCTTTTTTCTGATTTCAGAGGAAGAATTAAATGTTAACTGCTAAAATTGTGGAACTATAAAATAATGAGCTTTCTTCATAGTCCTCTTTCCCAGATCTCTGCTATTGGCAGTCAGTGTATAACAGGTTTTGAAAATCATGGATGTTTTCCAGTTGCCAATACCTCATTTGATAGTTCCCTTTCTAAATTAATGTTAATGACTATATAGGAAGGCTATGAAAGTAAAGATAATGAATAAAATAAGGATATATTCTTTGAGCAGGCAGTTAAAGACTCTAGAATTCCTTCTGTTAGGTGCTCTGCATTTGACTTATTTGGGATTTGGTGAGTGCATGAAATTGTAGAAGAGACTGAAAACATTGTGGTTGACCAAACAATGACATTTTATCCTGCCTTCCCCACTCCCCGTTCTGTAGAATACTGTCCCGAGTATATGCATTTCCACTCAGTCCTTTCTAAGAGAAATTATGTTGTGTTGAGTGATGGTCATGCTATCCTCCTTCATTTTTTTTCTATACAGCAGAACAGAGGCTTCACTTGGATGATTTTTTGCATTATCTCAGGTTATGACAGAACATGAAAATCCGAAATTTTGGTGTAGACTAGAAAGCAATTCTTCGTGTTGAAATTTTGCTATTTCAAGCTATCTTTTAATAAGGCCAAAGGTTCCTTCATTGTTTTTTTTTTATTCTCTCTTTCCTTTTGTTTACCTCATCTTGACCTGTTGTAGAAAGGAATACTCTTTAATTTCAGTGAGAAGGACATTTTATATGGCAGATTGTACCTTTTACTGTCCTGCCAAAAGCCTTCAACCGAAGAATTGATGTTGTAAACTGTTTTTGGACTTTGAACTCAGAAATAGCCCAGGAATAGGTATTTTAAAGTTCTACTTTGGAATTTCTTGTTAGGCTTGTGCTATGAATTAAGTTCAGAAATGAGACTCAGTTGTTGCTGCAATTACACCTCTGACTGGGGTTGCCGTTCTCTCTACTTCTTTGCCTTTGGGAAGAAATTGCCCCAATATTACAGGGATATTGAGAGCAGTAGTATTGATGGCCCCATATTTTCCCGTGGAACACGGCTCTGGAACACTAATAATTGCAAATAGAAAGATGCAATTTGACATTTAGAGAAAACCTGACAAAAATATTCTGAACATTGCAGTGAAAGCATTCTTTTTATGATAGTCATGTTGAGAGAGTGAGTTTTTAAGCTAGTGTTGCTGGTATTGCCAAAAACATCGGTGAATTTTGAAAAAAATTGAATCTGGAATCTGTTAGCATGTTGATATTTTTGGTTTCTATGCATGTATTTTGGTTTGTGTACATCTCCTATTGATAGACATCTGGGTTGTTTTACAATTTTACCTTTTCAAGCCATGATACAGCAAAATCCTCATACCTATCATCAAGCATTCTAATTTAGACATAGAATGAGAGTTTCCAGGCTTATTCCTGGAGTAGATGTTGTAGAGCCAGGAAGGAGGAACTGGGGTTGGGGGATGGTTTTGTTAGCCTGGGGACTCTTACAGCTTAAGCTGCCCAAGGTGGGTAGTCAGTAGGATGTTGGTAATGGGAGTTTTTTTTTTTTTTTTAATAGATTTTGGGTTTAATCTGCATAGTGGTGCTAGTTGAAGCCACAGAAGTGAAAACTTGCTGTTAGATTCTGAGTTGTTAGAAAGTTAAGTCATGGGGCGCCTGGGTGGCTCAGTCGGTTAAGCATCTGCCTTCGGCTTAGGACATGATCCCGGGTTCCTGGGATGGAGCCTCATGTCGGGCTCCCTGCTCAGTGGGGAGCCTGCTTCTCTCTCTATCTCTCAAATAAACAAATAATAAATTCTTTAGGAAAAAAAAGAGAGTTAAGTCATTACAGGAGTGCTTGCCTGTCTCTGTTGATAAAGCATGGGACTCTTGATTTCAGGTTTGTGAGATTGAGCCCCATGTTGGGAGTAGAGATTGCTTGGAAATAAAATCTTAAAAAAAAAAAAAAAGAAAAGAAAATTAAGGCGTTAGAAAGTTAAGCCCACACAGAATCTGAGCATCTAAAAGCCCTCCTCTAACAGTAAAGTCAGTAGACAGGAGGACTGAGAAATGAATACTGAATTTGGGGGACTGAAAAGGGAAGATGGAAAAATAGACAAAATTATAATGAAGGGCTGAAGAACTCCTTTATTGCCTTTATTTTTTATTCTACTTTTTTTATTTTTAGATATTTATTTATTTATTTATTTATTTATTTATTGAGAGAGAATGGTAGAGAGAGAGCATGAGAGGGAAGGTCAGAGGGAGAAGCAGACTCCCTGCTGAGCAGGAAGCCCGATGCGGGACTCGATCCTGGGACTCCAGGATCATGACCTGAGCCGAAGGCAGTCGCTTAACCAACTGAGCCACCCAGGCACCCTATTCTACTTGTCTGATTTGGCTTTTGTGATGGTTCATATTATGTGTCAACTTGGGTAGGCAGTGACACCCAGATTTTGGTCAAACACCCATCTAGATATTGCTGTAGTGTATTATTAGTTTCTGTGATAGAGGCCAGTGATTCATCAGTCTTATATAACACCTAGTGCTCATTACATCCTGTGCCCTCCTTAATGGCCATCACCCAATTACCCGATTCCCCTACCCCCTCCCATCAAGCAACCCTCAGTTTTTTTCCTATGATTAAGAGTCTCTTATGGTTTGTTTTCCTCTCTGATTTCATCTTGTTTTATTTTTCCCTCTTTTCCCCTATGCTCCTCTGTTTTGTTTCTTAAATTCCACATATCAGTGAGATCATATGATAATGTCTTTCTCTGATTGACTTACTTCACTTAGGATAATACCCTCTAGTTCCATCCACATTGTTGCAAATGGCAAGATTTCATTTTTTTTTTGATGGCTGAGTAGTATTCCATTGTATATATATATGACATCTTCTTTATCCATTCATCTGTTGATGGACATCTGGGCTCTTTCCAGAGTTTGGCTATTGTGGACATTGCTGCTAAAAACATTGGGGTGCAGGTGCCCCTTCAGATCACTACATTTGTATCTTTGGGGTAAATACCCAGTAGTGCAATTGCTGGGTCACAGGGTAGCCCTATTTTCAACTTTTTGAGGAACCTCCATACTGTTTTCCAGAGTGGCTGCACCAGCTTGCATTCCCACCAACAGTGTAGGAGGGTTCTCCTTTCTCCGCATCCTGCCAACATCTGTCATTTCCTGACTTGTTAATTTAGCCATTCTGACTGGTGTGAGGTGGTATCTCATTGAGGTTTTGATTTGGATTTCCCTGATACCAAGCGATGTTGAGCACTTTTTCATGTGTCTTTTGGCCGTTTGGATGTCTTCTTTGCAGAAATGTCTGTTCATGTCTTCTGCCCATTTCTTGATTGGATTAGTTGTTCTTTGGGTGTTGAGTTTGATAAGTTCTTTATAGATTTTGGATACTAGCCCTTTATCTGATATGTCATTTACAAATATCTTCTCCCATTCTGTAGGTTGTCTTTTGGTTTTGTTGACTGTTTGCTGTGCAAAAGCTTTTTATCTTGATGAAGTCCCAATAGTTCATTTTTGCCCTTGTTTCCCTTGATTTTGACGATGTGTCTAGGAAGAAGTTGCTGAGGCTGAGGTCGAAGAGGTTCTTGCCTGTGTTCTCCTCTAGGATTTTGATGGATTCCTGTCTTACATTTAGGTCTTTCATCCATTTTAAGTCTGTTTTTGTGTTTGGTGTAAGGAAATGGTCCAGTTTCATTCTTCTGCATGTGGCTGTCCAATTTTCCCAACACCATTTGTTGAAGAGACTGTCTTTTCTCCATTGAACATTCTTTCCTGCTTTGTCGCAGATGAGTTGACCATAGAGTTCAGGGTCCATTTCTGGGCTCTCGATTCTGTTCCATTGATCTATGTGTCTGTTTTTGTGCCAGTACCATACTGTCTTGATGATGACAGCTTTGTAATAGAGCTTGAAGTCCAGAATTGTGATGCCACCAGCTTTGCTTTGCTTTTTCAACATTCCTCTGGCTATTCGGGGTCTTTTCTGGCTCCATACAGATTTTAGGATTATTTGTTCCATTTCTTTGAAAAAAGTGGATGGTATTTTGATAGGGATTGCATTAAATGTGTAGATTGCTCTAGGTAGCATAGACATCTTCACAATATTCTTCCAATCCATGAGCATTGAACGCTTTTTCATTTCTTTGTGTCTTCCTCAATTTCTTTTATGAATATTCTATAGTTTTCTAAGTACAGATTCTTTACCTCTTTGGTTAGATTTATTCCTAGGTATCTTACGGTTTTGGGTGCAATTGTAAATGGGATCGACTCCTCAATTTCTATTTCTTCTGTCTTGTTGTTGGGGTATATAAATGCAACTGATTTCTGTGCATTGATTTTATATCCTGCCACTTTACTGAATTCCTGTAAGTTCTAGCCGTTTTGGGTTGGAGTCTTTTGGGTTTTCCACGTAAAGTATCATATCATCTGCAAAAAGTGAGAGTTTCACTTCTTCTTTGCTGATTCAGATGCCTTTTATTTCTTTTTGTTGTCTGATTGCTGAGGCTAGGACTTCTAGTACTATGTGTTGAACAGCAGTGGTGATAGTGGACATCCCTGCCCTGTTCCTGACCTTAGGGGAAAAGCTCTCAGTTTTCTCCCATTGAGTATGATATTCACTGTGGGTTTTTCATAGATGGCTTTTATAATATTGAAGTATTTACCCTCTATGCCTACACTCTGAAGAGTTTTAATCAAGAAAGGGTGCTGTACTTTGTCAAATGCCTTTTCTGCATCTATTGAAAGGATCATATGGTTCTTGTTCTTTTTTTTATTAATGTATTGTATCACATTGATTTGCGGATGTTGAACCAACCTTGCAGCCCAGGAATAAATCCTATTTGGTCGTGGTGAATAATCCTTTTAATGTACTATTGGATCCTACTGGCTGGTATTTTGCTGAGAATTTTTGCATCCATGGCCATCAGGGATATTGGTTGGTAGTTCTCCCTTTTGTTGGGGTCTTTGTCTGATCAACGTAATGCTGGCCTCATAAAATGAGGTTTGGAAGTTTTCCTTCCATTTCTATTCTTTGAAACAGTTTCAGAAGAATAGGTATTAATTCTTCTTTAAATGTTTGGTAGAATTCCCCTGGGAAGCCATCTGGCCCTGGGCTGTTGTTTGTTAGGAGATTTTTGATTACTGCTTCAATTTCCTTAGTGGTTATGGGTCTGCACAGGTTTTCTATTTGTTCCCCGTTCAGTTTTGGTAGTTTATACATCTCTAGGAATGCATCCATTTCTTCCAAATTATCTAATTTGCTGGCATATAGTTGCTCATAATATGTTCTTCTAATTGTTTGTATTTCTTTGGTGTTGGTTGTGATCTCTCCTCTTTCATTCATGATTTTATTTATTTGGATCCTTTCTCTTTTCTTTTTGATAAGTCTGACCAGGGGTTTATCAATCTTATTTATTCTTTCAAAGAACCAGCTCCTAGTTTCGTTGATCTGTTCTACTGTTCTTTTGGTTTCTATTTCATTGATTTCTGCTCTGCTCTTTGTTATTTCTCTTCTCCTGCTGGGTTTAGGCTTTATTCGCTGTTCTTTCTCCCCCTCCTTTAGGTGTAGGTTTAGGTTGTGTATCTGAGACCTTTCTTGTTTCTTGAGAAAGGCTTCTATTGCTATATATTTTCCTCTTAGGACTGCCTTTGCTGCATTCCAAACATTTTGAGCAGTTGTGTTTTCATTTTCATTTGGTTCCATGAATTTTTTTAATTCTTTTTTAATTTCCTGGTTGACCCATTCATTCTTTAGTCAGATGCTCTTTAGCCTCCATGTATTTGAGTTCTTTCTGACTCTCTTCTTCTGATTGAGTTCTAGTTTCAAAGCATTGTGGTCCAAAAGTATGCAGGGGATGATCCCAGTCTTTTGGTACCAGTTGAGACCTGATTTGTGACCCAGGATGTGATTTCTTCTGGAGAATGTTCCATGTGTACTAGAGAAGAATGTGTATTCTGTTGTTTGGGATGGAATGTTCTGAATATATCTGTGAAGTCCATCTGGTCCAGTGTGTCCTTTAAAGCCTTTATTTCCCTGTTGATTTTTTGCTTAGATGATCTGTCCATTTCAGTGAGGGGGGTGTTAAAGTCCCCTACTATTATTGTATTACTGTCAATGTGTTTCTTTGCTTTTGTTATTAATTGGCTTATGTAATTGGCTGCTCCCATGTTAGGGGCATAGATATTTACAATTGTGAAATCTTCTTGTTGGATAGACCCTTTAAGTATGATGTAGTGTCAGGGCGCCTGGGTGGCTCAGTTGTTAAGCGTCTGCCTTTGGCTCAGGTCATGGTCCCAGGGTCCTGGGATCGAGCCCCACATTGGGCTCCCTGCTCAGTGGGAAGCCTGCTTCTCCCTCTCCCACTCCCCCTGCTTGTGTTTCCTCTCTCGCTGTCTCTTTCTCTGCCAAAAAATAAATAAAATCTTTAAAAAAAAAGTATGATGTACTGTCCTTCCTCATCCCTTATTACAGTCTTTGGTTTAAATTCTAATTTGTCTGATATAAGGATTGCCACCCCAGCTTTTTTTTTTGATGTCCATTAGCATGGTAAATGGTTTTCCACCCCCCACTTTAAACCTGGAGGTGTCTTTGGGTCTAAAATGAGTCTCTTGCAGACAGCATATCTATGGGTCTTGTATTTTTATCCAATCTGATACCCTTTGTCTTTTGATTGGGGTATTTAGCCCATTTACGTTCAGGGTAACTATTGGAAGATATGAATTTAGTGCCATTGTATTGCCTGTAAGGTGACTGTTACTGTATATTGTCTCTGTTCCTTTCTGGTCTATGTTACTTTTAAGTTCTTTTTTGCTTAGAGGACCCCTTTCAACATTTCTTGCAGGGCTGGTTTGGTGTTTGCAAATTCTTTTAGTTTTTGTTTGTTCTGGTAGCTTTTTGTCTCTACTTCAATTTTCAATGACAGCCTAGCTGGATATAGTATTCTTGGCTGCATATTTTTCTCATTTAGTGCTCTGAATATATCATGCTAGTGCTTTCTGGCCTGCCAGGTATCTGTGGATAGGTCTGCTGCCAATCTAATGTTTCTACCGTTGTAGGTTACAGACCTCTTGTCCTGAGCTGTTTTCAGGATTTTCTCTATGTCTCTGAGAGTTGTGAGTTTTACCGTTAGATGTCGGGGTATTGACCTATTTTTATTGATTTTGAAGGGGGTTCTCTGTGCCTCTGGGATTTTGATGCCTGTTTCCTTCCCCAAATTAGGGCAGTTATCTTCTGTAATTTGCTCCCATATACCTTTTTCCCCTCTCTCTCTTTCTTCTACTTCTGGGATCCCAATTATTCTGATGTTGTTTCACTTTATGGTATCACTTATCTCTCAAATTCTGCCCTCGTGATCCAGTAGTTGTTTATCTCTTTTTCTCAGCTTCTTTATTCTCCATCATTTGGTCTTCTGTATCACTTATTCTCTCTTCTGCCTCATTTATCCTAGGAGTTAGAGCCTCCATTTTTTGTTGTACCTCATTAATAGCCTTTTTGATTTCCACTTGCTTAGAGTTTAGTTCTTTTATTTCTCCAGAAAGGAATTCTCTAGTATCTTCTATGATTTTTTCCAAGTCCAGCGAGTATCTTTATAATCGTCATTCTGAACTCTAGTTCTGACATCTTACTAATATCTGTATTGATTAGGTCTGTGGCAGTTGGTACTGCCTCTTGTTCTTTTTTTTTTTTTTAAAGATTTTATTTATTTATTTGACAGAGAGAGACACAGCGAGAGAGGGAACACAAGCAGGGGGAGTGGGAGAGGGAGAAGCAGGCTTCCTGCTGAGCAGGGAGCCTGATGTCTGGCTCGATCCCAGGACCTGGGGATCATGACCTGAGCCGAAGGCAGACGCTTAACGACTGAGCCACCCAGGCACCTCTTGTTCTTTTTTTTGAGGTGAGTTTTTCCGTCTTGTCATTTTGTCCAGGGGAGAATAGATGAATGAGAGAACAAAATGCTAACAGGGTAACAATGACCCCAGAGAAATATACACTAAACAAATCAGAAGAGACCTTCCAGAAAGTGGTCGTTTTTATGTTCGTAGAATTCCTGCTATTCTTTTCTTCCATCTCCTGTTGAGTTTGTAGGTGTTCTGAATGGTTTGATAGCTATCTAACTGAATTCCTGGGACCAGACAAAATTTAGATTTCCTCTTCCTCCTCCATCTTGCTCTTCCCACAAATAAGACTTATATGCCAACTTTATTTTTAAAGTAGATTTTTGCTATATGTTATTCAAGTGCTCTTCAGAAATGGTTTATCAATATACATCAATTCGAGTGGTTTATGAGAGACCCATGAAAAGTGTTCTTAAAACATGTACAGGTATGTAAGTAACTGATTATTTTTTCTTCTAGGACATGTTGCTTTTTCTTAAGCCTAGAATATTCTGCATCAGATCTTGTTCAACCTGTTAAGCCTATTAGTGATTCTACCAGGATAAATTAATAGTCATCATATATCCATGCTTGTTTGAACAAAATGCTCAAGCATCCAAAATATGAGTAGCCAGTCTTACAGCATTCATGAGTGACTCACTTGTTTGTCTAAAATGAGAAAAGATGGGAGGAGGCGAGTCAAATGACTATGAATCTTTTTAAAGGAACCATAATATAGTATGTAAGACCAAAGGACTCACCCCAACCCCAGTCCTTGTGGGAGAGAGTAGAGCACATTAAATCATGATGTGTTGTCACAAAATTCCAAACTATGATAAGTGATACAAATATCACTTGAAAATAATGGTTTTTCAAGGATCAGGAGCATAACATTTCAGTTAGTACCTTAATGTGTCTTTAGTAAGAAGCATTACAAGGGTTATAGTGCTGCCTCAAATTGATTTTTTCTTGTATGGATTGCAATTAAACTATACTTGTAATAATGCTTAATGATAATCCAGAAACCTTTTAGAACTGAGAGGAGTCTGTGAAAGTTATGGTGCCTATTCCTGTTGTTTTTGTTGTTATAGTTGTTGATGTTTATAAAGCCAAATTTATTTAACCTGAAGAGCTATCATTTATTCTAAGATCTTTTTTGAAAAATAGGTTTATTCTAGTAATAAATGTGTTTTCTCGTTGAAATTCTCCAAGAGTCCTTTTCCTACTTAGATTTAATTCATTCTCCATTTAGCTTGGGGACGATCTAGAATCTTCAAATTTCTAGCCAGAAAATGAAGGCATGGTTTTGTAGGATCAGCCTTGCTATTTCTAATTTCTGTTTATTGCTGTTAACAAATGTAATAAAAGGTAAGTCTATAATATGGGAAATGAAATTTAAATTGTCTCATGTTTAGCGTTTTTTTTTTTTGGTTAAGTAACATTAAACAATTATTGACATTTTGAAAATGTACAGATAAATATAAAGTAGTTCCCATGGTATCTATAAATTAAGGGGGCATATGGGACTGAATGCATCTGGCTTTCTGTGTCTGTGGTCAGAGCATTCTGTATTTTTCTCTCCAAGATTTCAAGGGAGGAGTAAGGAGTCCTTTTATAAAACATTTCTGTGTAATCAAGTGTGTGAGTTTGATTCCTTAAGTAGTCAAATGTAAGTACTAAGACACACATTAGCCTGAAATTTTCCTTGCTCAGACTCAATTTATAGATCATTGAAACCTGAGATGGTTCAATATAGCCCAATTAAGAAGTAGAGGAAGTATAAAATTTGAACAAATGATTTAAAAACATAGTGCTGATCCTGGGTATGCTACTGTAGAAGGGGAATTATGTAGGTGTGGTTTCTACTGCTGGTTAGAGTCAAAACTGCTAGGTTGAAACCATGGGCTCCTATGTCTTCAGCTGTAGACTTTACAAAAGATGTACTATTTTGTATCAGCAAAGTAATAATAGGTATGTGAGGTGTTATGTGAGGGAAGGACATCATAAAAGTTATGTATGTATTTTAGAAAGGGTGTGGTAGGGGAAAATACCTCTCATTCTCTTAATTAGCTTTTTATGTTAGTTGCCTGACCTGACTTCAGATTACATTCAATTATGGTAATAAGTCAAAATGTCATAAAATATTTTTACTAGTGGGTATCTTTGTGATTCCCGTGCTCTTAAATCCTCAGTGAGTCAACTGTTAGATGTTAGAGCATCATCCTCTTAACTCCAGATCCATAGTTTGGTAGGAGATGCCCAGGATTATCTTGGCTTTTCTATGATTGTAGAGAAATAAGAAAATCTCTGACATAGCTGCTGTTCAGAAATATCTTAATTTATTTATACTTTCACTAGTAGTCAGGAGAAGTATGAGAGTGATTTTATAAGGGAATAGTTAAGAATTATAGTATCTCATGCTACTTCCTGTTCTCTTGCCCTTTGCCAGTATATGTAAATGTTGAGTACCTGTGTCAGCCCTGTCTTGGTGTGAGTGCAGCTCAGATTACTAGACTATAGACATAACATGTATTAGAGAACAGGGATACAACTGTAAATTTAAAAGAAACAAAACATAATTAAAGTTTTTTTCCTCCTGCTAGCCCCAGGAAATCCTTTTGTCATTAGAATGGATTTTGTCAAATTACTTAAAATTCTTTAATTCTAATTTACAGTTAGAAGGACACAGACAATAATAGAACTCAATAATTGCGCCAAGCTTCAGTTTTAGGGGAGGGCTGTAGATGGCAAAAATTTTTGCCAAGGTAGTTTTATGATTTCCTCATCAGATACTCTGAAATGATATATTCAGGAACCTTTTTCTTTAAACATTTCCAAGTATTATATCTTGAAACTCCTTTTTTTTTTTTTGCAGTTGTTTTCTCATTGAAATTATTTATAGATTTTTTTTCCCTTACTTAGATTTAGTTCATTTTCCAGATAGTTCAGGGACAGTCTAGAAACTTCCAGCTTCTACACAGAAATTAAAGACATGCTTCATAGAGACAGGATGGCTTAGTTTTGGTGTTTTTTATCTTTTCTACTGCTGTTAACAAAAGACAATAAAAGGTAAATTCTTTTAGAATCCAAATGTGAGAAATGAAATTTAAATTTTCTCATGGTTTGGTAATTTATATTATTAAAACCAATTAAACATTGGTTTTGGTGCTGACATGTTAGGAACAGTTTATCTTCTAAAAGGCTTGGGCATTGGTTTTTCTTGGGTGAAATGATTTTCTTTGGTCTCTGAATATGGAATCTTTGGCCCTGAGCTTCTTATGTCATCCAAGGTAATGAAAATTTGCTTATAAAACTTTTCTAAAAATGTATATGAATTTCTTTAAAAAATTATGGAATTGAGGCGCCAGGGTGGGGCAGTGGGTTGTGTCCGACTCTTGGCTTTGGCTTAGGTGGTGATCTCAGGGTCTTGAGATCGAGCTCCACCTTGGGCCACACTCAGCGCAGAGTCTACTTAAAATTCCCTCTGTCCCCGCCGTGCCCCGCTCCATGCATGTCCTTTATCTCTCTCTCTCAAATAAATAAATCTTAAAAAAATTATGGAATTGATAACTAAAATGTAAATAATAAACCCCAGGTTGGTTTTTCAAGTACCTTGATCTAGGTACCTTTCTGTGTTTCGACTGTAAATCATACATCCCTTCTCAGAGGGGTGTATTAGTGAGTGATTGCCCATTTTTGCATGAGTATGGTTAGCATGGAGATCCAGTTCAAACGGGACATCATCTTTGAGTTGAGACATAAAGAGTGTGTGAATGTGTGCGTGTGTGTGTGTGTGTGTGTGGGGTGGAGAACAATGCATACAGATTGAAGCAACAGTAAGTCAAACTAAAATCCTCTAAGTGAGAATTGATCATTGCAGCTGATAAATGTGGAAATGGATAATAAAATATGGTATGTAAGGAAACATACATTTTCTTCATGGTTGTCCTCTTAGGATAAGTTGTGGTGTTGAGAATATGCCTTAGGTTTCTTAATAATGTTTTCATAGCTGGCTAATCAGGATGTACTACTACTGATATGATCCAAAAAGTGGTTAGCTCCAAAAGAAGGGAAGCCTACGTATGTGCAAGTCAGGGAATGTAATGCCCATTTTATTTAGGAGTGACTGGCAAAAGTTGATCACTGGTGTGCCTTTGTGTATCATCCCAACGCTCATTGACAGCTTTGCCTCCTCTATATTTATTTTTATATTGTATTCCCTCAATTAGGTCTTCCGTTTCCCTGTATTATTCTAGATCCTCTTACAGTCTTGGCAAGGGGATTCAGTGCTATGTTGTTGATTTTCCCCCAGCGATGATATATCACTAGGAATGTTTTCACTTGCATTGAGTACAGAGACATTGATTTTTCTCAGGTAATGGAAGGTCAAGCAGGTAGGCCGTCCAGGGTCATGCAGCTGCTCAACAATGTTAAGGACCAGCTCCTCCTATTTGGGGGGTGGGCCATCTTTGTCACGTGGGTTCCTCCTTAGAGTCACCAGTACGCTGTTGCATCTCTAGGATTTATTCACAGCTGAAAGAAGAGGTAAGGGGAGGGCTTTCTCCTAACGAGGCTTGTTTTGGGAGAGGTGTTCTCTTTCTGGTGACTTCTGCCTATATGACATTGGCAAGAACCGTGTATGCCCACCACTAGCTGCAAAGAGGTCATGTGTTTTTATCTGGGCATGTGGCTACCCTGTACATTAATTGATGCTGTGTCAGTAAGAAAGCAGGGAGTGGATACTAGATTGTCAATGCAGTGTGTGCCCCAGAATGCTTTTGTTCTGATGATTTTACTCTGGATTAGATCCTTCCAAAATAATTGCTTACATAAAGTGATAGTACTTCATGTGCCAAAGTTAGAATGCAAAAAAAAAAAAAAGTTAGAATGCAAAGTTAGAAAACAAAACAAAAACTTTAGTATTTTATTAGAAAGGCCAGTTTTAATTTCATTTTCAGCTATTGCTATTGAATACGGACCATCTATTCTCTGACTCATCTCAACCCTGTAAACTAGTTAAGAACTCATACCCAGTGAGGTATTTGTGTCACAGATCTTTTTCAAAAATCCTCATTCAACAGCCTCTTCCTGAGCAGCAGCTCTTAGAGGAGGAGTGGAGAGTGGTCAGTGGATGAGATGTGGCCTCCAACCTCACAGAGCTTCCAAGCTGGTGGGGCAGGCAGGTTGCCGGCTGCTCAGCATGCAAGAGGGAGCACGAGGGGCAGCTGGGTACAGAGGTCAGAGGTAATATTTTTACACATGTTGTGGGAGGAGGGTGACAGTGAGGACTTAAGTAGTGTTATTGTTTAATTCCCATGTTTTAAATTGTCTTTTTATGTATGTTTAATTAGTATATTAAAGAGAGATCTTGTCACTTTAATTAGGAAGGAAAAGGATTTTATGACTCATGTCATTAGTACCTAGTCCTTCCTCTTAGTCTCCTTCCCTCCTTGTTTTATAGCTTTGTCAACAGGTTCTACCCAGCCACAGTTCTCAAAATAGCCACGTAAGGTTTGCAAGTATATTGTGGATTTTAATTTCCCAAATAAAATGTTAAACTAATAAAATACAACCACTAATATAGAAAGAAATTAAAAAAAAAAAACAATATTGGAGCTCATAGAATAGAAGTTGTAAATCTGTCTTCTGATGTCCTTCAATTCCGTACAGTCATTGGCACATACACCAGAGTGTGTTTGGTTCATTTCACATAATTGCAGTAATATGATGGGTATTGTTCTGCAGCTTGCTTCCTTTTGTTCCCCCGTAATACCTTTTGAAAAAATTCCTTACAGTACACATGGAATAGTGGTTTTCTCTCTCCAAAATGGTACCCTTCTTCCCCAGGGAGTATTTTTAAACACATAGGGGCATTTTATGAAGAAATACCCTGCTCAGAATGCTGATAGTATCCCATCGAGAAACAGTGGTATGGAAAGACCTTGTCTTTTGGACATTTCTTTATGTAATTAAGGAATGTGATTGTACCATAAGTTTTTTCTTACCAGTGGTCAGGGTCTTGAAACATAGAGGTGCATCTGTAAGAGCGTAGCATAAATTACTGGAAGAATTGCTGGGTCAAGAGGGGTTTGCATGTTTAAATTTTAGGTATATGTTCCCAAATCATTCTTCAAAATGGATACACAAAATTACAATCCTAATAACAGTGCACATGTTTTCCCACATCCTTTTCAACACTTGATATTATCAGTTAAAAATGTTTTGCCAACATAATAAGAAAACATGAAGTCTTGTTTAAATTTCCATTTTCCTGTCCAAAAGGGCCTATTATAGTACACTTTCAATAGAGTGATAAGTGACTAATTTGCTTTTGGAGATGCACAGTTAGTGCTCATCTGTTCTAGATATCCTGCTGCCTGTTTCATTCATGTTTCAGAAACAGTCCTATTTTACAAATCAGTCAACCCCTTTGGAGAGTCTTTTTAGCCTCATCTGCAGGGAGTGTCACACCGACACTGATTGGCAGGAGAGGTTTTTATGAAGAACTATGAACTGGTATTTGTACAGAGGGAGCTGTGTTTTCCAAACTCTGGTTGCTGCCCAACCAGTGGATTGGTGAAACCAAATTAGGAACCATGAGCAGGATGAAAAAAGAAACAGAACAGAAAATATAATGGAGAGTCTCGTATACACTAAAGGTATGACATGTTTCATTAAACATGCATTTTGGTATGTGGTTTGGATTTGAATATGTCTTTATGTGTGTATATGTATGTGTGCATAGTTAATGTCTGCTACATTGTGATGTAAAATATCTCTCCGTGGGTTGAGGATTGCTGATATGGAGAATCTTAGCTTTAAATTTTTTTCAAAGCACAGTTTCTTTCTATCCTAATTGAGGCAGAAGTTTCATACTTGGTTGTGACATAAAAAAGAAAAAAAGTTGCTAATAGTATCAATACATTGCAAAAGGTTAAAAGCTCAGGCTTTTAAAGGAGCTTAAATGCTTAAAGATAGGTGTCACCTAATTGGACTGGGAGATACAGTGGGTGTGGAAAGCCAAATTGGCTTGGGTGCAGAATGAAGAAATGATGAGTTACACCCTGCTCACGTTAATTTCACCGAGCAGTGTAATTTATCTGCTCCCGGCTGGTCCCTGCTCTTGATTCTGCGGTAGCTCTATCACTGTCCAGGCAAGAGAAGGCAGGGGAAATCTGGATGCCCAACAGTTTCTTCCTGTGAGCAGGCACATTTGCAGCTGATCATCCAAGAGTAGTAGCTTAAACTACTTTCGAGTGTTTAGTTTCCCTCAGTTCCAATCCACCAGATCTTGTGTTGCTTAGAAAATTACCTGCTGGTGATGATAATAAATGGTGATAATTAAAAAAAAAAAAAGCTATGGAACCCTCTGTATGTGGGTGTATTTAATTACCTGGCAAGTGCTCATATTTCTAGAGTGTGAAACTTATGGGTAAACAATGGCCTTTCTGTTAAAGATTCTACCCACACTTCTATGTTTCTTCCCTTTCATAGTTGGGTATTTTCCATCACTTAGAGAGCAACAGTAATGATTAATCTGTGTTGTACGGTGTGTTTCCCAAGTGCTTATATTTTTCATTTGTTTTACCTCAACCAAATCTAATTTTCTTGCTCAAATTATTACTCAATAATTGCATCTTCATAAAAAATGATATGAATGGAAACTTGCAATCTTATTTTCTGGATTTGTAAATAATGGTGTTAGAAAATTTGTGCTTTTAAAGTTCTGTGATGTAGGGGTGCCTGGGTGGCTCAGTCGTTAAGCGGCTGCCTTCGGCTCAGGCCATGATCCCGGGGTCCTGGGATCGAGCCCCGCATTGGGCTCCCTGCTCCGCGGGAAGCCTGCTTCTCCCTCTCCCACTCCCCCTGCTTGTGTTCCCTCTCTCGCTGTGTCTCTCTCTGTCAAATAAATAAATAAAATCTTTAAAAAAAAATAAAGTTCTGTGATGTAACCATAAATTAATATCTTTCAAATTTTATAAGGCATTACTGATACATTTTTGGCAAATGTAAACACAAAATCATGAATATTATTTCACAGGCCGAAGAAGATGGAAGTGAAGAGTCTTTAAAGACTATCGACAATGCACATTCCTCGGTACTTATGCTCCAGATTGTTACTCTGAAGCATGGAGACACAGTGTTGACCTTGAGTATACTTACTGCGTTACTTTAAGTTTAGGTAAAATCTTTTAGCCTCCAAAATGTTTAAATAATTTTATACATATTCTTATTTCATCTAATCCTGTCAATGAGATGGCATCCTGGAGACAGAGCATGAGTTTTCTGTCCATCTCAGTGTTTGCCCTGTCATGGTACTGAGGCATGTTGATACCTTGTGATTTCAGGTCAGCATCTCCTATCAACTTTCCAGTCAGCATCTCCTATCAATGTAACAAAAAGTTGGCTTATGTAAGCACTTTGAACTCTTTGCCAGTGGTGAAAATAATGGCACCATTTCTGTCCAGTGTCTTATGGAACTTCCATGGGTGGTTCTTCTCTAAGACCAGGTTTATTACTTTCCCTTCTCCTTGAAAATACTCCTTACCATTCACTGTTCATCTGAAGAAGCCACAGCATCAGGAAAGAGAAGACAAGATATGTGACCTGAGTGGGTGTTGAAGTTTCATAGTTTCTACTTCAGCCCTCCTATTTTATTAATTTATGTAATTTGTGTAGTTACTTGAAAATGATGTAGATGCTAATTCAACCAGTTGCCTTGGTGAGAGCATCTTGCACATGGGAGGAAGAAAGTCTTATTAGCAGATGTTTGGAAGTAAAAAGGAGAGCTAATGTTGTAACACATTATGCTCCATATATTAAATTGAGGAAAATATATTTTGTGAGTTACTTTGAATAGAATTCTTTGTGTTCTTCAACAACCTTTATGCTTTTTCTCTTCTTTTTCTAAGGTATCCCTTCCTTAAATTTAAATAATAAGAGAAAAGGACAAGTCCACATTCAGAAAAAAACTAAAGAAATGTCGGTTAAAGTCAGAATATATTTTTTCTTTGAAAATATTAGATATTACATTAAATTGGCATATGTAGTTAAGTCTTAACCGATGAGTGTTATGGCATGTTATCAAAATATGAGGCGATTAAAATAACTTTATTACAAATAGATCTAATTTGCTCTTATTAAGGAAGACCCACACAAGGGCTCCTGGGTGGCCCAGTCAGTTAGGTGTCTGCCTTCGGCTCAGGTCATGATCACAGGGTTCCTAGATCGAGCCCCACTTCTGGCTCCCTGCTTGGCGGGGAGTCTGCTTCTCCCTCTACCTCTCCACCTGGCTTGTGCTCTCTTCCCTCCCCCCCCCCCCCCACCGTCAAGTAAATAAATTAAAAAAAAAAAAGGAAGACCCACACAAAGACTTGCAGTAACAGAATTCCATGGTTCCTTCCAATGGCTTCCACTAGAAGGAAATAATGATCTGTATCATATATAGGACTAATTTATGGGGTTCCATACTGTATCAAGTTTCAGAATGGCTTCACTGACTGGAAGTAAAGCTACTGAATAGAAATGGTCTATGAAAGCAGAGTATTGTCTGCCTTTCCCAGCGAGGGACTAGAAGGAGTTTATAGAACCCACACTCTCCCAGGGTAGTGGTCTGTGAATTCTGGATATGAAGGTTGAGCCACTGCTTGCTATTGTCCCTCCACTAATTCTGCTTGTTAGCCTTACGGTCATCCTAATGGCTGATGAGGGTGTAGTGTATATGCTTTCCTATAATAACCTGGTGTATTATTCCCCTTGTTCAGCTTCTTGAGGATTATGTGATGCATAATAAATAATGGCTAAGCTTCTATATGCAGCTCCTTCTTAATTTTACCAAGAAATGATTTAGCAATTAAAGAAAACCCCACATTTGTTAACGTACAGATTTTTATACCAGCTCTGTTCAGTTATGCTCTTTCGTGGTTGAGTGTATTCATCTTACTGGCCCAAGGATCTTCTCCCTTCCCTTTACCCACTACCCCCCCCCCCCTCCCCATCTAGTAAGTTTCTTTCACATTTTGCCGAGCCTTTTTTATTCTTGCCTCTTCCATGGTGCTAACCCAAAGAAATGTGGTGCAAGTTCTGAAGGTGGAATATAAATTGCCCTCATCGGGGCACCTGGGTGGCTCAGTTGTTAAGCGTCTGCCTTCGGCTCAGGTCATGATCCCAGCGTCCTGGGATCGAGCCCCGTCGGGCTCCCTGCTCTGCGGGAAGCCTACTTCTCCCTCTCCCACTCCCCTTGCTTGTGTTCCCTCTCTTGCTGTGTCTCTCTCTGTCAAATAAATAAAATCTTAAAAAAAAATAAATTGCCCTCATGGTCTATTAGGAGGCTCCAATAAATTATTTCTGTAGTATTTATACCATCACGTGGGCCTCCCCCTCTGATTGTGGGTTGGGTCTGAGACTTCCACTAACAGAATCAGGAGAAGTGACAGTGGGTAAGTTCTAGGCCTAAGCCTTAAGAACTCTGGGCAATTACATCTAAAAAGTCCAGTTAGCCTAATGGAGAGGTCCCACAGATAGAGAGAGGCCCGGCTCTTCCGGTGTTCTAGCTCGTCCCTGCCAGCTCAGCGTTAGCCTCACGTGACAACTGGCAAGATGAGCCAAAAAGAACTGTCCAGCCAAGCCTAGCCTAGATTGCAGAATTATAAGTAAATAGAACAACTGTTTTTACAGCCACTAAGTTTTAGGGTAGTTTGTTATACAGCAAGAGAAATGAGAACACCCCTACATTGATAGACATTGATAAATGGATTTTAATAGCTACTTAGCAATAATTTGTATTTATGTGCTAGAAAGGTAAAACATAAATTATTGCTAATCAGCTATTAGAATAGATTTATCAATGTATTATGTGCTATGTACTAATGGAGTTACATCAAGAGAGAAAGAAATGAAATAGTCATTGTAGAGGTTTGTAACTCAGTGCTGTTATAATTAAATGTAAGCTTTGCCGTCATTTAAAGTAGTGATGACTTAAAGTTTTGGCTGTAATTTAGACCGCAAAGTTGGAAGAGAAATGTATGTGAGAAAATTAAAAATATTATTTTCTGATGGGATGAGTTTTTTAAGTTCCTTTCTGCTCCAGAGTCCGTTTTCTGTTTCCATTGACGTTTCAAGCTAAATGGCTCTGTAGGTTGACTGGTTACAAATGTTTTCACTCAAGCACACTAGCTTTTAAATCTGTCTGTAAGCTGCTTTCTTAAAAAAGTGAATAAGCTTAGGAAATAATTATTCCTCAAAGTACACAAAACTCCCGAGCAAGTTTTTGTTCTGTAGACAGATCTGATTCATCAAGAAACATCAAGATAATTGTCACGATTTAAATTTTTAAAAGAAACCAAGAAGCCTTTGGCTCAAGTGTAAAACTTTCTGTTGCTTTCTTGGCATAATGCCTTGAATTGAATATTTTGTGCTGTACGTTGCTCCATTTTTTTGTTTTGCTTTGTATTTTTGCCCCTGGGACAGGAAACTACAGAACAAAATATATTCATTTTGGTAACCAATGCGGGTCCTTTGGTGACTCACTGTTCTTCAGTGATTGGTACAGAAAGGAGAGGCTAACCCTGAATGCTGCTCCCTAGTGGATGCAAATGTTGAGCCAAGGTTTTATTTTTTTCATCACAGATATTTTTAAAAACTGAGAATCACTGTTTTGACAAAGGAAGAAGAACATTCACATTAAAGCACTCTCCAGTTCATAAATTACTTCTTTTAGGTGGGGTAGTATGCTCCCTTGTAATTAAAATTCTTGATGGGTTCAGACAGTTTACATTTGAATACGCCAGTGTTCCCTTTCTCTTGGGATTAATCTGTGTGACTGTGTAAAAGTAATTTTATAGAAAAACATTTTCTTACAAGACTGTAAGCTTCACGATGGCAGAATCATGCCTTACTTGCTGGAGACTCTAAAACCCAAAATCTATGACAGGTGTTAGCATTTCTAAGTCTCAAATTATTTTTTGAATTCATGAATTTAGCTTTTTAAAAAACATTTTGTTTTTCAGGAGTTTCTGGTCTAGATAGAGTCTCAACAATTCCAGATTGGCATATTACGTTGAAGGAATCGTGTTTTCCAACATCTTCCTTAGATAGTCACCGATTTTTTTTCTACTCCAATTTCATAAAATATTGATAATTTTTAATTCAAGCATCTATAATATGCTGAGTCTTTTCAGTATATTATTTCTAATCACAACAGGTCATTTGGAGTTAGGAGTTAAAAATATTGTGTAGCTGATTTTCTTATAATTCTCTAGTGAAAACCTGTGTGACAAGGGATTTATGTGGTATGTTAAGAATGTTTAGATGTTTCTGGAATTACTGAGTTGGAAGATGCTTGAGTAAGAAAGATGCATTGGGAAGGCTTTTGTGTTCCTATATTTACATGACAAGAGAAAGTTTTTAGGTTTTTGGGAATTTTACTAGGTTTCTGTGTTAACTGCTTGCATTTAAATTTTTTTCCCACATGAAAGAATAAAGAAATTTTGGTTCCTAGGTTTATCTTTTTGCTCAGATTATATCCTACTCTATTTCATTCATTAAAACACTTAAAAAAATTTAAGCAGTACATATTGAGCACTTATTTTATGCCAGATACCTCTTAAATTCTTGAGGTACCTCAGTTAAAAAAACCAAAGTCCCCACTCTGAGGGAGTTTGGATCCCAGCACGGGAACACACAAACAATAAAAATAACAAAAAGTAGATATTGTAGAAGGTTATAAAGTGATAGGTGCTACAGAGAAAATAAAGTAGGTTTAAGTCAAAGAGAGGGAGTGAGTTATCATTTTAAATAATCCAGGCAAGCCTCATTAAGAAGGTGAATTTTGAGCAAAGCTGGAAAAAAGTGAGGCAGTGAGTGAGGAAGATGTTTGGTAGGAGCACCTTCCTTGCAGAAGGAAGGATAGGGGAGCCATGAGACGGGCAGGGAAGGGCCGGAGCAGAGTCCTGGGGCCCAGGCTGCCTCCTGCCTCTGAGGAATGCTTTGATGGTTCAACTTGCTCCAAGTTGCTGTTAGATCCTGCTGGACCTTCCTAGGAATGATCACTGTATATCACTAAATTACCGTTCGTACCATTCATAAAAGAACACCAAAAAGGAAAATTACTAGAGTAGAACCACATAATACAATGTGACATTGAAACATTTCTTTTGTCCTTTATGGTTTTGAGCACCTATATAAATCATACAGTGCCTCAGGGACAGCTAACTGTTGTATACAATTCCTGGGCAGGCCCCAGAGACCTTTTAGATGTTTAGGGTTTAAAACTATTGGCCTCAAGGTTAGAGACCATAGAAATTAGCTAATTAGAATGAAGGGAGTTGGAGTATGAACACTTCCTTGCATCTGTGCCTGTATAAAGCAAGTACTGCACGAATATTAACTGAATCTAAAACCAGAATTTTAAACTAGAGGATAAGTTATAATATTTAAATACCTATATAGAAAACATGTCTCTTATGGCCTCACTTCCTTACCTCATAGTCCCTGCTCCTCCAAATCAAAATCAGGTTGTGAAATAATGACAGTAATAATAATAGCAATGCCTGTGTCTGCCTTTTGAAAACATTGTTTAATTTTTGTGTTACATCTTTTCAAGAGATGATTTTTAAACTAACCACCTGACACTTCAGCAGAAATTATTTCTTCATGTATGTTATAATGTGAAAATGTTTTTGAGAATTTTTTGCTGTCTTCTTATTCTGTGACATCCTGTGATTTTGAATGACTAATATGTACCAATTTCAAAAATGTTTTCTCTTTTATTGAAAGTATAAATCCTCTGGTTCTGTTAAAATGGTACCTAATTATAACATAATTTTGATGACTTTATTTAGGGCATACTGTGTGTCAAGGATTGTCTAGGGGCTGATATTGGTGTATCTCCATCATAATTATGCAATACATATAGCTTTTAAAATGTATGGAAATGAGTATGCATTTAAATATTGGCCCTGCCAGTTTTAAAGATGTGTCGTTATTCAGGTTAATTACTTAATTCTTTGAGACTCTGTTTCCCCATAATGAGAAATAGAACGAATGATATCTTCATCTTCAGAATTGTGAGGAATAAAGATGATGCTGCAGAATGATCTGCAGAATGTCTAGCATAGTGCTTGACACACTGTAGGTCCTCAACAAGTGAGTGGTAGCTGCGCTTCATCAAAAAAAAACTCGTCATGTCAGCTACTAGCTACTGTTTTGGTTTGATTTGCTTTCATCTTTGACATGTCTCTGCCTAATATGTTAAGCTTACCTGTGCCTACCCTGTTCTTCAGTCTCCTGAAAATAACCACCTAAGGATTTGATGAGTACATTTATGAAGCAGATCCAATGTTTAAAAGAATCTTAGAGTAACATATTTTGAGATGATTACCCTTTAATTATAGTGTCCTTCTTTGAACTCTTTGAGTTTCCTTTTTATTATCTTTTTCCCTCCCCTGCTCACCGGCCTTATCTCCTTATGCTCAGCCTCCTTTTGGATCTCCTCTCTAATTACTACCTCCCTCCCCACTTGTATTCTGTCTGCATTGTTGCTAGACTAAGTTTTCTGAGACAACACTGTGCCCCTTCTTTTATTTTCTTAAAAAAATTTTACATTGGCTCTTTGTTACCAAGTCTAACTCCTTTGCCTAAACTTCATGGTTCACTACAGTCTGAAACCATCTTATTTCTTCATTTATTTTAATTTTCCATGATTCCTAATCCATTTATTCAGTGGGGACTGTAAACGACGGTATATATTTCGTATATGTTCCTATCTTGAAGCTTTGGTGTGTGTGTGCCATTCTTTCTGCTTACATTGTTCTTCCTCATCTTCTCTACTGTAAGTCAAACCCATTTTGTCAGGTTGTATTCAAGTTCTGTGGTCTCTTCAGTGTCTTTTTCTGACTCTAATTTCAGTGATTCCCACCCCCCATGCATAAAATAGTAAAAAATTAAATGAGAGAATGTCTTTGTAAAGTAATAAATGCTCATTTTAATCTTATCTCTTGAGGAAAAATATAAATTCTTGTAGAATCAGGTAGCCAAATGCTGACTACCCAGTGAACATTTGAGTGATTTGATTCTCTAAACTACTTTCTTTAATTGATATTTATATGAATTTGGGAGTGTAACATAATATGGTTTATAAAGGAAATTTAATCAGATGTTAACCGGAAAGACTATTAAAAAACCCCAACTCATTTGGAGTAAATGTAAAACATGATACCTTTTTTCTTTGTGGGTGTTTATTTGAATGTGTTGATAGCCAGTAGGCAGAACATCTGAGCTGGGAATTTGGTTTGGAAGCATTAAGGAGTAGGTGGTACTTGAAGCTATGGTGCTGTTAAGATTGCTCAGTGAGTTTATAAAAGATGAGAAAAAGGTAGAGTGTAAACCCTGGGGAAAAATTACTTTCAGGGGTAGCCAGAGGAAATTGATCTCAAAAGTAAACTCAAAAGTAAACTGAGAACAACGCAGAAACTGAGAACATTGCCTATTGGTATCAGCAAAGCTGACAGTTCACCTGTTTTTGGAGAGTTCAGTCTGATATTATATCGCCCATGTGCTTGGAAGGGTTCCAGATTGAAGGTGGGTTCGGTTTTACCCATCAATCAATGTTTTTAACACACCTACTATATACGAGGCACTTCAAAAGTGCTGTGAAAATACTAAGAAATTACGGAATAAGTTTGGTTGCCTTAGCCTAAATGTCAGAGTACTAGGTTCCTTTCACTTGTTAGCTATGCCATCTTATGGCATAAGATAGTAAAAAAACAAACATACAATGAATAGATATTTGATATAGACAATTGTTTAAGACAATAATACGTAATTGATATAGACAATGAGACCTTAGAAGTAATAAAGGGAAAAGCCCACAAATGTGCATGCTTTACCAGTTTGCATGGTAACTCAAGATGTTCAAAGATAAGGCTGTTTGCAGTTCTCCCTGAGATTAAATATGAGTCTTACTGATGAGAATTTTGAAATGCTGATAGAGCTCTATCAGATATTTATGATGAAATATAGCATTCTGGAAAAAGTGAGTTTCTTCAAAAAGTAGCTAAAGTTCAAAAATTAGTTTATATATAAGGATAAGGCATTTGTATTTATCAGTGTTTTAAGCAGTTCAATGAATAAAAGTTACTATATGGCAATTACTTATTTTGTGGTGAATGAAATATATTTATGCCAGATTCTCAAGTTTTTAGATAATGCTTTTTATCCTGAAGATGTTTTCAGGGATACCCTTAGTTCTTCCCAAGAGTATGGATAGAGGGAAGAAATAATTTGACAGAGTTTCCAAATGGCCATTAAAAAAAAAAAATTTCCTTGAAGTTCCTGATTACTAACACTATGAATTTTGTTGTATCTCCTCTTCAGACAAATCAAGTAATTCTGATGTTAGTATGAATCTGCGGTTAACCCAGATTTAATGTTATTTAAACAGATGGCACAAAAGAAGAAGAAAAGTCTTTTACCATCCCCTATGAGCAAAGCTTAAACTTATTTATCCTCATCCAAAGGCAGTTTCTCTCTGTTTTGGCCTGACTTCTGGGAGCCCAGAACTCTTAAAAGATGTTTTCTCGAAAATAGTGAGCTCTTTTCTTGTCTGTCCTAGTATTCTTGGCTGAGCTTCTTATATTCTGGCTGCTTTTACTCATTACTATTCAGCTTGATCCATAGTGACTGAGTAGGCAGCAAAGCGCTGGAAGTTAGTGAATGAAAGGTTCTAGGAGGGCTTTCTGAGCAAAGATGCAAATGTCTCCAGGAATAGTGTAACCAAATTTCATCTTCACAAGTCAGGTGAATGCTTGAGGCTTTCAGCTGATTCAAATAGAATAGTTTTTTTTTCTTTTCCTTTTGATGTAGATTCAATTAGGATTTAACTTTTCTGCCTCCTTTACAGTTAAGTATGCTTTTCTTGTTGAAAAGAAAGTACTGAATCAGGTTAAGATAGGCATAACACATTTCTTAGCTTAAGCATATTTACATAGATTGACGAATATTAAATTGTTTAAGAACTGCTGTCAGCAATGTGGCTGAGATGAAATTGATCATAAAAAAAAACAAAAACGGAAACTGTGTAACTGTAGAGTGACTTGTTTCCTTTTTAGCATTTTGTAAAAAATATATTTAGCTCTTCATCCAAAGATATAATTATTTCTTTCGAAGACTGCTTTGAAAAGAGTAATCAATTTACATAGTTTACAAGGTAATAGAGGCTTTTAATAGAATTTTTGGTGTGTCTTCAGGAGAAAGTGATTGTGTCCTGATGAAAAAAAAATCTGAAAAAATACATCATTAAAGAGAATGGTCATTATTTCTCTAGACTATACTACTTTACAAAGCCTGCTTCCACAGAAATCAACTTCTAATTACTATATATTTGCTTATTAATGTTTGAGGCTTTGGATAAGTTTAGAAGGAAATCCTATTACTGCAGATGTTTTTGTAGGAGTTGCCTCTACAACTAAATTTGTGCATTAAAAAAAATAAAAATCTGGTAATTGCTTTCTCTTTAATTTAATGTAATATTGATATAAAAGGTGTTGGGCTACAAATAAATTCGATACTTTTGAGTCGTAGTGGGTTCTGGCCCCCATTGAAATAATTAGGGATGAAGAGTCCTTGTTAACTCAGTTTAGTTGTCCAAAACAGTAGTAGCTTCTAGGTGGGGCTGATGGGAGGCAAGTAGAAACCATTATCTCCCCCATGGTGGCTAACTTTATTCAGTTACACTGTGAAGAGAATGCCTACTGTACAGGTAGTGAAGCTTCCTAACATTATTTAAGTATTGAATACTTTTTTTGAAGTTGCTACCCTGGAAGACAGCTGTGTTTTATCATTAGAATTCTGCCAGTGCCTCTCAGAGGCTGACATGGGATACTTGGAAGTGGTTGAGCTCCATATTGATGTATCTGATGTTTTCTTTTAACCCTGTGAGTGTTTGATAAAAATGTTGAGTTTATCCATCGTTCATCCTGTAGGTGTTTACTAAGCACACAATTATGTGCCATGGTCAAAAATTTCTTGTAGTTACTCAGTTTCTGCGGTAATAGTTTCTGCTAACTAGTGTGGCTTCGAAAGACTTTAGTCTTGGTCAATGGCTACTGTAGGTAGAGGATGAAGGGAATTCTTTAATTACACAGAAATAAGTCATTCAAAATCAGTACTTTAGATTACATATTGAATAATTCTTCTTGGGGTACTCAGGGTAACTTAAAATATTGAAATTGGGAACTATCTTAACTGTAGGATGTAGTATTACAAAATGTGAAGATAAAGCTATTGGTTGTCAACTTTGTCTAGCAATTCAAATTTGTCTTGTTGTTTGTAAAGCCAAACATTAAAATAGTCTCCAAGATACACATATTAAGGAGGGAGTATAGGAAATTAATATATATTGATCATAATTATTATATAGATGCATATATTTTATGTATGTGTGCATATATTTAAAAACTTTAAGCTTTTTCAGATAAAATATGTTGGCAAAAATATTTTAAATAAGTTGCAGAACTTACCTAAATACATTTCCTGTATCTAGTATACTACTAATATGTTGTAATGAATACTACGAAAATTAAGATTTTTTTCCTTCTTTGATGAATGAAGAGCTCATTCAGTGTGTATTTTATGTGAGTGGGTGTGTGTCTGATACTTTGTCCTAATATAATATCAACTGTGTTAATCGTCAAACCACTACCATATTAGTAATCAAAGGTGATATACAGCGGCTGTAAAACTTAATGTTGTCATTACTTTTTGTATCTCTTATAAAACGAACCCAGAGGATGCAAATAGGGGAGCTACTGTTGTAGACTTGAGTTTTCATGTACAAAGGAGAATAGATTCAGTAACATTCCATGTAGTAATATTGTTGGTACACATCAACCAAACTTTCTGTGTATTAGTTATTCATCCTTAAAATATAGGCTAAAAAAAAGATAATTTTCTTGATTATGTTGACCTGTAGAAATTGACAAACTTCATTGAGTGTAGTTTGAGAAATGAATTTTCTAGGTGTAGAATTTTTATGGTCTTATTCCTCGTGGAACAGGTTTGACATTAACTTGGTATTTTAGCAGTGAGAAATACTGAGTAGAAAAGATTGTATCTCATCAACATCTCATTAATCCTATATATTACCTTTAGAGGGGAAAGAAATAGCAAGTATTCCAAATTTTTCTATGGAGAAACTTGAAAGTAGATTGTTTTGGGTATTTTATGTACAGCAGAAAGTTAGATTAGTTAGAAGTATACTGACCGAGTAAGAATGTGTATGTGATATGCAATAATGTTTTTGTTTAGTCTTGATTTTTAATAGGATAGTTACAATTTTCAAAACCTGTTTGATTATATAAACAATATTTGCTAATGCTGAAAATTTGAAAATATAGCAACCTACCACAGGGAGTTCGTGTATTGTTATGTTTTGTCTTTTTTCTAATATTTAAAATTTTGAGGGATAGTTAAGATTTAATTGTGTATATGCACTTATGTATAGACTTACAATTTGATGATTTTGTTTTTACATTTACCCTTATCATGAGTGTTTCCTCAAGTATTTTCTTGTTTCTTGTAATTGTTAATGGACATATAGTATTCCATCATATGAATGTACCATAATTCAGCCACTTCCCTGTTGTTGAACATTTTTTCTAAGCTTTTACTATTATTAATTTATTGTAGTTTGCCATAACCATTAGTGGGCACAGTTGCTTAATTTTTTGATGAATATTTTTGTTGTATCTGTTTATTATAAAATTTGTACATGAAGTATGTATATGACTTTTACCATTATTTAATTGAAACTTTAAGATGAATATATGTATACACACAAACACAATTACTGTATTTTTTACTTTTTGAAAATTGTGATATTATTCAGGAAAAATGCTGCTTTGAGTAGAGTGAAGATTGGCTAGGCACCATTTTGCATTGTTTAATTTAACTATTTTATTATTTTATTTCTGTAGCTTTAGATGTGATCATTATCACTATATGTGATCACTTTTTACACTGTAGAAATGTCAAATAAGTTGCTGAAAGTAGAAGTATATAAGGAAGAACATTGAGGAGGTAGGTGTCATAGTAGGAATATGGGAATGGGAAAGAGTGTCTGATTAAATAGGGAGAAGGGGGCACCCTCATTGTCTTCATTTCCCTGTTTAGAAGTTTTGTGACTTGGAGGAGGCATGAATTTGAATTGAATATTGAAACCCTGCGTAACAGTTAATGAATCTATAATAGAGGGTCTTTAATGCAACATTCAGTTACTTACATTGAGGAATCAGCTGTGTTTTAAATTCTCTGGCAGGAGCAAGCTATTACTTTGTTCTTGTCTTTATTTCTATATTATATACTATATATAATTTTTAAAAACCTCTTGTACTTCAAATTAATATTTAAAAATTTTTTGAAGATGATTACTATGTGGAAGTTTTTTTAAGTCTTTTTTTCCCCTTGGCTCCATCATTAGTGTATACGAATACAGTTGATTTTTGTGGATTTTTTTCCTCAGGTAACACTGCTGCATATTTGTCATTCTAGAGGCAAGGGAAACATGAATCTAAAGAGGAAATTTGGGATAATGGGCTAAGAAGGACTAGGAAAAACCCAAATGGCTCCAAAGGGGCAGAGACGGAATGTTTATTATATATACCGAAGTTCCAAACCTGGAGAGCGGGAGGTAATGCCAGGAGCGGGGATGCTTCACTGATTGCTGGTCTCGTCTGTGACACACACATAAGCAGTAGGACAGACAAGAAGAGACTTTACATGAATTGTAGGGATGATTTGTTTCTTGAAAGATTGTCAGATTTTTCCAGTTAATTCACTTGAATATTGCTTGGGAAATGGAATTTTGTTACCTTTTGAAATTTCCTCTTTTTTACTATAGCTTTTCTTTCCACTTTTCAAATTTATTAATGTATTTCCATTTCACACATCTTTATAGTTTTTTTCATTCTTTCTAGTTTTATTTTGTCTATTTTTATTGGTTGAAAAAAATCTATTCCCTTTATGCATGGGTTGTTAATTTTCAAAAGAATTGTGTATTGTTTTTCCTTGTCAATTTTATTGCCTTTTCTTTCTCCTCTGTGTGTGTGTATTGAGTTTCCCTTTTCTAATTTTATTTTGATTTGTTACGTTGTTCCTTTTCTAAGTTCTTTATCTAGCTGCTTGGTTTATTGTGCTTTTCTTTTTGCTTTTAACTTGGTACCAATATAATTACTGAGTCTTACAGCAAGAACCTGCCCTTAGCACTGCTTTAGTAGTTTTTTATGCATTTTGTTATCTCACCTATTAAAAAACATTTAATTATATTCTGAATTTTATCCCAGGTTCAGTGTTTAAGATATTTTGTTTTTAGTTTGCATATATTTGAACAGTATTCAAGACTGATTTTTTTTCCCCTAATTTTGTTGTAACTGCTAATGGGAGCCCGGATTTTTGACTTAGTGCATGATCAATTTTGTAAGTGAGATGGTTAGAATGAAAATACAGTCTGTTCTTTTGTCTTATTCATGTTCCCCTATGTGGCTGTTAGGTAATTCAAGACTCATGTCATTGTCTACTCTAACTGTCATGCTCTGGCAGGGCCTTTCAAGTCTTCGGTTCATCTTGTAGTTTTGTCTCTCCCACGTCATGCCAGCGCTCCTTCTTTTGTTTACATTGCTGCTAGCTTTGCATTTATATATTTACTTATTAGTGCTGGCTAGATGAGAACATTTCAAAATAGATTTGCTTTTAAAACACCTTGAGGTTCTTTGCTTGATTCCCTAATAGCTAGTGTGTTTTGAGCATCCACTATCCACTATGGTAGTTACTTTTCTGGACCTCATCTCATTTACCCTTCATAGGATCCCTGCAAGGTACTTCTCATTTGACAGTGGAGTGTCTCATCTGACTGAGGCATTCAGAGGCTAGACCTGTTCCCCCAAGTCACATGCCTCGTAGGAGAAGGATCCAGCAGGCATAAGGCTATCTACTTGCTGGGGCTGGCTCCAAAGCATGGCCTTGATGTTACAGTGTCAGTGATACCATTCCTCTGTTCTGGTTTTTGCACACACCAGATACACCAGGACTAGCCCCTAATTTTTCATCTGCATGTATTTTTGGTAGGTAATCAATTACACTAAAACAATTTAATGGTACTTAAAAAAATAGGACATTCATTCCATTTGTTTTCTTGTACGTTTGAGGTATTTCACAGCTAAGCTACCAGATGTAATTGAGACATTTGTGTTCTTCTCCTCTATCCCTGTAGTTTTTGCATTTTCTTGCTTTTGCCCTTCTGGGATGGACTTGAACCTCTGATTCTCCATGGACCTTAACTGGAAGATAGTCTAACCTATTCTAACTAGGCAGCTCTGAACTTTCCATGTATCTGACTTGTGTGCCTTGGGCAGCGTAATTAACTTTCTCAACAATCTCTGTATGCAGGATTCAGTCATCTTCAGATCTCTTACCTCTGATGTTTATATGTCAGCAGTGACTCTAGGGGGAAGTGGCAGAGAGGTAGGGGCCATTCCTGTGGCTGCTACTATGGCCTGATCTGTCCCATACACCCCTCCTCCCCAAGACTAGCTCTGAGAGGACTGTTCAGGAAGGGCTGCTCATACAGGGGCCCCCTCACTTACCCCATTTCTTCTCCCCAGCTGTGGCTCACATATGCAGCCAGGTGGAATTGTCCAAAAGGACTTCTGTCTCCACTCCCTACTTCTGCCCAGAAGATACCCAGCACATTGGATGAAATTTCAAGATCGGAGGCTGGCTCACAAGGTCATGAAGGGGAAGACACTTGGGAGGTCTACCTGCTTGTCTGTAGCTGTCTTACACCCTGAGACGCTAGTCAACATTGCAGTGAACTGGAGGAGGTTGTATTTGCTGAGCAATAATTGGGAATATTATTACATGTTTTTTGATAGTAGAAACTTCCGCCCTCACAATTCAAAGATATATTTGTTCTAATGTTAGATGGTTGTGTTTCAACATGCTTTTAGAATGGCATTTATCGACCAGGAAAGAAAGAAAGAGAGAGAGGGAGGGAGGGAGGAAGGAAGGAAGGGAGAAAGAGAGAAAGGAAGAAAGAAATGCTTATATTTCCACTTTTCCCATTAGCACTTGTATTAAAATTGTTTAATTCTTCCTGTGTTATATTAGCAGTCACCATCTTGACCTCTTTTCTTGAACTGGTTTAGAGTGTAGTTTTTTGAGTAAGTCATATTCCATCATTATAGTAATGGGATCCTTTGTGAAGTTCTGTTGCTACCCCTTGCTCTTCTCAAAATGACTAGTGTTTTAAGTAATTATAACATTTCGTTAACATTAAATTCTTTTGGGGACACCTGAGTCTCTTTCATAAATTCTTTCTGCTCTATTTCTTTTGTTGTGACTTCTCAGATGTTGACAGATTGTTTCAGATCATTTAGGTCATGAAATACTTTGTTCCGTCTTCAAAAAGAACAGGGTTTTGCCTCAGTTCTAGGCCTGTGGTGACCGGTTCCTTTGTGCAGATTTTCTTTCAAGCTCTTCTTTCTCTTCACCTCAATCTGAAGCGTTCTTTTCTTTGCATCTTAAATGTTATCTCATCTTCTTTCTTGGCAGGAACTGAGCAGTATCTTGTTTTTTTCCTGTGTGTGTATGTTTTTAAAAAATACTATTCAAAACCTTGATCAGTAGGTTATGGTTGTTTTGCTGTTGTTTTTGTTTGGGTGGCTTTCACTTGAAGTTGATTCTTCATAAGGACTCTTCCTTTTCAGTTCTTAGAAATTAAAATACATATATTTCTGCACTTTTGGTTCACACTGTTCAGTTTCTCAAAACTTTTTGGTTTCCACAATTCTCTTGGTCCAGGAATTTGTTTTGTGTTGTTATCATTCATTTGTGCACATTGTACTAATTTCTTTTAAGATTAGTGAATTCTCTGGAGTGGGGTATGGCTTTGATTTTTTTCAGCCTAGCTACATCTTTAGCTTCTTTCTAGAGGACTAGTTCTTAAACTTTTTGGAATGGTGAACTCCTTTCTGGGTTTGAACACAACTTCTGATGAATATCTTACAGAAAATCTGTGAACCCTCTCCCCAGAAAAAAGGGGAATGAATACATAATTTCAGAGCTGCATAGATCCCAAATTTCTAGAGGCTTCTCCCCCCCTTTTTACATACTTCATGGAGAACATACTATTATTATACATTACTGCTTGAACTTGCTTTTTCACTTAAACATATATTGTGGATGTCTGTGGCAGTTCCTTTAATTAGGTAGGAATGGTGAGTATGAAAAGTAACAGCCCATCAATCCCTCCCATAATTGCTAGAGTTAATTTAACTAGCTTCTAATAACCACATTATCATGTTCTTCCTCTATAAATAGGCACTTACCTTGGGGAAATTTTGATGGGCCATTTCATATTCACACATTTTTTGTGTTAGTAGTTTAGGTAGCTCATATCCTCCTTTTTCTCACTCTTGTAGAGGTGGGCAATGCAGAGGAGGTGGGAGGGGCTCCTGAGGCAGGTCCAGGGATAGCCCGGCCTTGGGGTTAAGGCAGATGAGAGGGTGGTGGGGACATTGGCTTCTTAGGTGATGCTTTATATGTATTTTTATAATTTATTAAAACAATTCCACCAGCCTTATTGAGATATAATTGACATACAACATTGTTTATATATTTTTAATATCAAGCATTACAAATTCGATTTAACACACAATTATTGCTCAGACAGGTGTCCGTTTCATTTTGATGTGATTGGAGGGGCATCTCCTGACTGGCAGGCCACTCTGAGCAGCTCATTCTTTCTTTTGTTCACACACAAGTGTTTTAGAGAAGAATAAAATTTTGTAGAAGCAGAAGAAAGAAGGAAAAATATCCTTCCCTACCATAATGGTGCTTCTTCAGTTCCCTTTATCTCTTCCTCTTCTGAATTTTAAAGCTGAATATGTTAATTAAAAAACTGAGTTCCTGTCTTGTCAAGATTTCATATACTTCCCTGGTTATATTAGGCAGGTGAGTGGTTTTTCTGCAGTGATCTAAACTCATCAGAAAATGGTATTTTCAATCAATGCCTTACTCTCAGCTTGGTGTATTTGTTATTTGGGAAAAGTGCTTCCTCTTTTTAATTGGACAGGACTTGAACACAACTACTCACGGGTGTCTTGCAGGTTGCCCAGTGGTCTAAGTCATTCAAGATCATGGTTTTAAACCAGATCTTCACTGTATGCTGGAACCAGTGGAGGAGGTTTTATAAGCCGCACATGCCTGAGCATCGCTCTCATCCCGCTGATTGAGAACCAGGGGCTGGGGCCCGGGCATGTAGCTCTTAGCAGAATCTCCTTGGGTGGCTCGTGTACAGCCTTGATTAGGAAGTACTGATCTCATAAGTGTTCTTCCTCTAGCGTTACCAAGAATGTTTGCATAGTTTTTCCCTCCAGAAAAAAAAAGTCTCCATTGTAAGTTTCTATTCAATGAATGCTTATTACCTAGCTGCCTACAAAATCACTTCCATATGAAAGAAAGTACCAGTATATCCCTAATTAATGAATTTGCTAATGGGTGTTTTCTAGTTGTGAAACTTCCCCTGACCTCTACCTCGCTGTATCTACAGTGTTTTAGTCAAAACCAAAGAGGGGGGCACAGAGCTTCACGAGAAGTGTTTGGTGGCCAGAGTCAAAACATGTGGCAGTGCCCCCCATAGGCGTGAGGGTGGGGTGAACCTGTCATCATCGGACACTGTACTCGGCTCCACTGGCACAAGGTCATTTGAGCAGTTGGGGCCGGTGCTGGGGTGGGACAGGGAGGGGACGGTGTGCCTTTCCATATGACACAGCCTCTCTTCCAGGAGGCGGGAAGGTGGAGCCTGCGGTCCTCCAGAATGCCCACCAGCCTCAGAAGCTCTGTCAAGCTTAGCTAATACCTGCTGATCGTAACTTTTTGTTTTTTTTCATTCTCTGTTTCACAAGCATGACTTTCTCAGCTGTGCTCAACATGGCAGACTCATGTTATCCTGGAGTACAGTGTTTTTTCTGTCAGCAGGTGGTGGAGGGAGGGAGGAATAGAGTATGAGTGAATGAAAGGTATGCTTGGTGTCTTTGAATGGAGAGAGGGGACTTGTGGAGGTTCAGACGAGGAAAAGAGAAACAGAGATGGGGGAGGCAGTTGACTGAGTATCCTTTCCAGTGAGTCTGGGAGGTGAAGTGGATTTCATGAGGGTGTGTGTGTGTGTGGTTTGTCTTGTTCCTGTGAAGCTCTCTTGTCACAAGCCACAGCACGGACTTGACTTCATCTGTGTGCTGCCTGGGTCCCTTCCCACTGCCTGAAAAGATCTCTTCCCACTCTGATCAGCCAGCATTTCCAATCCATAGTCTCACCATTGCCACATGGTCACCCCTTCCACTAGAGTCTCTGGTCTTCCTCCTCTCTCCTGATTTAGTACTATGGTATTTGAGTTGCCCTTCCTACTTTTGCATTTAATTATAGTCTCTCTTGATTTGCTTCTTGCTTTATGTGAGTGAGGTAATTTATCTTCCTAAGCAGACCGTAACCTTACGAAGAGCAGCCCTGCATGTTAGGTCACTTCTTCATCCCCACTTCATCCAGGAGAGCAGTGCTGGAGGGTCTAGTTCCTGCACAGACCCTCCACAAACTGCTTCCTTTGGGCTTACGGCTTGATGGATGATGGATGATGTGCCCCAGACGGGATCAACCCTAAGAAGAGTGGTTCGTGTGACTTGCGTTCATTGTGTTTCTCTGACCTGGTTCTAGCTGACTAGGCTGTTTTCCTAGAGAGTTTACTCCCTTTGCTAATAGTCTTGGTGGGAGGAGTGGGGGATATAGACTAGTTTCAAAAATTCCAAAGATCTAGTAAGACCTGTTCTGGGCCTCTCCCCTCACGTTCAGGTTGTTGTCAAATGGGCCCTGTGCTCTGGTTTATCCAGATTTGCAGGAGCTTCCCTGCATTTGCTAAGCATTGACCCAAATACTTGGTGTGGTGAGGTCTACTGAATGAACTTTTTCCTGTCCTCTGATTTCTCTGTCTCTCCTTCCATTACTCCCTCTCTCCTTCTCTCTTCCCACCTTCAGCCTCTCTCACTAGAGAATTTGTAATATCAAGAATTGTCCTCTACTGCTCCTACTCTAAGTTTTGCTACCCAGCAGAGTTCGTATTCTACTTGAAGTAACAGTTGTCCATTGGCCAGTGTCTTGGTGTTTAAGAAATGCAGTGTTGTTGTAGGCTACTCTCTGGTATTTATGAAGTCACACTTGCGAGCTTTAAATTTTACGTAATAGAACTGTGCTACAGTTCGTATACTTTGCATCTGGTCTCTTCAGTATGTATTTCAGAAACAATACTGATAAGAAATAAAATTCATGTATGAGTTGTTTCTTATTTGCTCTGCTTGAAGAGAATAGCAAATAAGATATTAGATTTATTATTTCTGGGGTTTTGGTAAATTTGATTAGAGCACATATTTTGAAATGGAGTACTAAATCTGCTTCCATGTCAGTAGAGACATAAGCGGGAATCATGGGTATTGGTATAAAGTTGGGCATTGTACCCCAAATCAGTGGATATCAGTATGTTTGAACTGCATCTCTTTTTCCTCCTCTTCTTTCTATTATTGTTAGTAGTAGTAGTAGCAGCAGCAACAGTAGTGATTTTAAGAACCTGGCTTGCTTAATTCGATTCTTTCTGTATCAGAGAGGGGTTTCTTTAACTGGCGACTTCTATTCATCTGTAACTTGAATGTCTTTTTATAGCTAAAGAAGATGGAGAGTATGTCTATGAATAGAATATCATTTTCACCAAAAGAATAGCTTCATTGATAAGGGACTGAAAGGCAACATTTTAAATACATTGTAAGAGGACTTTGAACCATGCAACAGTGCAGTTTTTGGAAGGCATGGCTGGAAGTCTTTCCTGAGTGGAGAGAAGGCTTGGATGGATGGTACAATCTGGTTACTACTCTGCAGCAGTCCGTGGGGCTTGAGGTTTCTCACATTGGAAGCTGAGACCTGGGGAGAGCTGGGCTTTCTTGCTCTTTCTTAGGGCCCTGGAGCTAGGCTGTTTGAACTCAGATCCCAGCTTTGCCATTTTCTAGCTGTATGATCTAGGGTATATTATTGTGATCTACGCAGTCTCCGTTTCGTCAGCTGAAAATGATGCATATAGTAGCTACCTTGTAGGGAAAGGATTTGGTGAGTGACTTAGAATAAGGCCTGCTGTATAGCAGGTACTTGCTTCATTCAGTCATCATTCAGCTACAAATAGCAGATGCTAAGCAATGGTGATTAACACATTTGGATGTTTAATTTTCTCCTGTAATGAGACGTTCGGAAGTAGGCAGCCCTGGGCTGGTGTGCCATCAGATACCAGTATTTCCACTGTGCTATCCTTATCTTGGGTCGTTGTTACCTCATAGTCACAAGTTGGCTGCCTCAGCTCCAGCAGGAAGGTGGTTCCAGGAAGGAAGAAGGGCAGAAGGCAACAGGGTGAGCACCGGCTGAATTGCTTAATCTTATAAAGAGATTTCCCAGAAGCGCCACCCATTAATTTTCCACTTATATCTTGTCCAAAATTATATCACATGGCCTTACCAGTAAGGGAGGAAAGGAAATGTAGTTTTTTTTTTTTAAATTGGGCATATTATCATTTTCAACAACATCAAGCTTGTTATTGGTAATGAGGAAGAAGTAGGAAATGGGTGTTGGGTAGGCAAACCGGCAGCGTCTGCCACGGCACTCGATATTCCTGCAGAGAGTTTCCTTGAGTGAGACTGGCCCCAGAGATGGGAACTTCGGGGGAAGGAGGTTTCAGGATCCCAGAGGAACTGTGGAACCATGCAGACCTTCTGGAGACTGGTTCATAGACTGAAGCAGCAGCTTTCATTTCCCACCCATCCCAGAGTAGATATGAGCATTGACCCATTCCACCTCTTCTTCCTGGTTTCTCAGCCTTGCCCACCTCCCTTCCCCTATTACTTCCCAGGGGACTTTAGTGTCCTTATCGGACATTCTTCCTCTGTCCTGTTGTCCACAAATTACAGGGTGCTTTGCTGGAGCTCCTGGAGGCAGCCGTCTGGTGGTCCCATCAGCACCCAGCACTGAAGCCAGGACTCAGGGCAGCCTGGTCCTCCACCAGGGGTGGCGAGTGGGCAAGTAGCATGCCTTTGGGGAAATTTCCAGGGTCCAGCTCTCCACTTGCTCTACTTTTTCCTCTTCTAATTGAATTCTTCGGCCTGTGTACTTCCTCCATTTTATTGGCATTCCATTCCCATGCTGAGTGTTGATGAAATGGAAAAAGAGCCTTTGCCTGAATTTGTCAGCAGGGGGAAGCTTGGCTGAGGCACAGTGTTTCCCATCTGTGGGGGCCATCATGAGAGTGATATGCCTACAGTAAGGGATTCTGAATTTTGGGAAGGGCAAGAGGCCAGATGTCATCATCTAAAATTTTACCTCAGTCAGAAATAAGGGAAGATTTCCCAGCATGGAAACAACTCCTTAAAACTTAGGCTTGAGCTTTGGGATAGGCCGTTTTACTAATAGCCGATATTTTGGCCTGTGTTTCAGTACAAGCACAATGCCAGCCAACATTTAAGGAGCTTTCCGTACCTATTCACAGTGGCCTCACTTCCTCTCCAGAATCTGTAAACTTTCCATGAAAAAAAGGCCTGGTATGGTCGTTTCTCAGGATTTGCTTAAAATCTTCTAATTCCATTGGCTCTCTATAGAGAGCCAGTGCAAATACAATTAAGGATCACTCATTATGGAGGCATGAATACTTTGTCGTATGGCCGAAACTACAAGTGGTATCTCCAATCCCTTCTCCTTTATAAAAGATTCTTTTTTCCTTCTCAGTCAAGTGGCTTGTGCATAGATCAGCAAGGGAATTTAATTTTTTAAATATATATTATTTGTTTACTGCTCTTTAAATCCTGCAAACCAGCTCATTTAGTACGGGGAAGATATATTTAAAGTCCACAAGTAAAAGGTAAATGTTACTGTGTCAGATTAATTAAAAAGGAAGATGGTTGAAAGATCATCATGTCAATTCAGTCATATTTTTTGTATATGGGGGCTTTCTCCTAGTAAAATATTCAAACTGTAATTCTCCTTGTCTACCCTACCCACTTCTTAGTTCCCTCCTCAGAGGTGAGCAGTATTTTCACTCTGTCATATATCAATCCAGACTTTTTTCTATGCATTTATATTTGCCTATGCAAATTATCCTTAAAACTGCATATAGTATTATACTGTCCATTATACAACTTTGTTTTTAACAGGACAATGCATCTTAAAAGTCATTACATGCCAGTACATTTATACTTGTCTCATTCTTTTTTATGGCTGTGTAATATTCTGTGTTAGGGCTATACCATAATTTTAGTCATTCCTCTGTGGTTGGGCATTTAGATTGTTGCTAATGTTTTTTTTTTTGGACATTGTTTTTTGGGATTATTATAGACAATGATGCAGTTCTTGTGAGTGTCTTCCTTTATATATGTTTTATCGTTTCTCCAGGATAGAGGTAAAATATTTTAGGCATAGAATGTGTGTGCATTTAAAATTTTAGTGGGTGCTTCCAGGTTGCCTTCTAAAGTGGCTGTGCTAATATACCCTCCCAGTGGCCGCATATGAGAGGTTTCTTTTTTTTTTTTAAGATTTATTTATTTATTTTAGAGAGAGAGAGAGCACATGAGTGGGAGGGGCAGAGGGAGAGAGAAAGAGAATCTCAAGCAGACTCCACACTGAGTGTGGAGCCTGACGTGGGGTTCCATCTCACAACCCTGAGATCATGACCTGAGCCGAAACCCAAGAGTCAGATGCTTAACCGCCTGAGCTACCCAGGTGCCCCTATGAGAGTTTCAACATACTTTTTAATTTGGCCTTTCTTTTCTATGTTTTTAAACAGCCGTTAGTGGTTAGCTTTTGTGAACAATTTCATTATATACATGTGCTGGAGCTACATTTAGTACTCAATGTATTTAATAATGCTTTTAGTTTGAAATGGTGGTAACTGTTAAGTTGCTCTTGTTCCACGAAGCAGGGGAAGTACACTGAGAAATTGTGTCACCCTGAACTCTCTCCTTGGGTGAGCTATGGATGTGTGAAAAGCATTATTGAAATGCTGCTGTTGGTTGCTATGTATAGTTGGCACTGTGAGTTGCCTACCAAACATCCTCCCTCCCTGTATTTGTCTTCTTAGCAGAACCTTTATTCTGCTTCAGGAAAGTGACCCCAATTCAAGAATAAATCATTGAAATACCATTTTCCTTGCCACTTAAGTTTAGGGGTAAACATATGATGTAGCTCTGACTCACGAGATGTGGCCAAACACATGCTGAAGGATGAATGAGAATTTCCTCTACAAAGAAAGACCCAGGAAGAGAAACCTTCTTAATTTGCATGTATCACTTATCATTGTGACATCTTTAGCTCTTCCCTCCATCTTTTGGTAAAAGCAACATGCTGAGGGAAGACAGAAAGAAACTGGGTCCGCCAGAGCAGTTAGGATTGCGCTCAGCTGCAAGTAACAGAAGTTTAACTGAAGTGGCTTAATTGGGAATTATTTTTTTTTGCCTTGACTCAGCTTCTCAGGGATGTCATCAAGGCTCGGGTTTATCCACCTTCCACATGCTGATCTTTGTCCCTTAGGCTTGTTACTTCCTGGTCACAAGACTGCTGTCTCAGTTCTGTGGAGAAGCAACTCCCATTGAGCAGAAAACAAAAGCCTTTAGCAGAGGGGCTCTTTCATCTCATTGCCAGTAGTGGGTCACAAGACCATCTTCACCCCCAAGGGTAACTTGGAGGTCAAATATCAGGCATAGGGGGAAACTGTTTTCCTAATTTGCTTATTAGAACAGGCATGATTTATCTCCTACTGCAATCTTTCCAGTCATACAACAAATAAATTATCTTTCTGCTCGAGCCATTTTGGGTTGGGCTTTTTGCCACTTGTAGCCAAAATAGTTCTAACAGATTCAAATAAACAAGTAGGAATATAATGCCAAGAATTACTGTGCTTCTTTAAGGCATGAATTTAGTTATGTGCTCCTTTGATGGCTATGTGCTGTTTGTGCCTTTCTAGCATACATTCCTTACGTTTTCTGTTAATAATGCCTTTACCTTCCTGTAGGAGACCTGTCCCATTCTTGGTTTATGTGACTTTGGGGCAGCTGCATAACTGCTAGTCCCAGACTTGGACAGAGTTACCACCTTGGGTTCACTGAGCCAGCAACAATCAGCCATGGGGCTTTGGTTGGGGCTCTCCGGGTACAGGATGAAATGAACACAGGGCAAACGCAGCGGGGAGGAGAGTTTTGTGATCAGGTCTTTTGAACTGTCCTTGGACACTTCCCTTTTTGCTTACGCCTTCTAAGGTGTGTCTCTAGTTATTTGCTGCTGAATACCTAGAACTAACATAGCCTCCAGACCTAGCTTTTCATTTTTCTCAAATCTTAAGTTGGCTTAAGGTTTGTTTGGTGCTTTGGGAGGAGGCGTTGTTAGAGTCCTGTGCGGGCCAACAGCCAACCTCTCTCTTGTTATCCGAGCGGGAGCAGCTGGGGGTGAGATGGGGAAGGAAGCTGAGAGTGTCCTGGTACATCCTCAGGTCAGATAGAAGGGAGGAGTGTGGCGTGGGGCCAGGAGCCAGAGATAGACGGTGCAGCTGAGCACATCTCCGCCGTCAAACAGACATCCCCGGCAATACTGGCAGGAGTCATACCAGCGGTAACTGCTGAGCATCGCCCTGTGCCAAGTGCTGTGCTAAGCACTTTGCATTCGTTATCTCATTTAATCTTCCTAACAGCTTCTGAGATAGCTGATACCGATATCACACTTTTATAGAGAAAAATGGAGGAACTTGGTCGAGGTCACAGTCAGTGGAAGCATGGGACGTGAGTGCAGGCAGTCTGATTTGGGGGCCCTTGGTGATCTATTTCCAGCTTGCCTGAGCAGCCTGCCCTGTGTCCCACATTCTTCCCGCCACTACTGCTCGGCCACAGCTTTGGTCCCCAGCTCACCCTCCCAGCATTCCGTGCGCCGTGTCTGTTAGCTTTGGCCTATGCAGCTCTGCCTTCTTTAAAGCCGGTGGAAAATCTACAGTCTCATCTACCTTTCTTGGTCACTTTATTTGAAAGTTACCTTTTTCTTAGGACCTCTCCAGCATGTATTGTCTGTATCAGCCATTCTTCATCTTTTTGGGATTGTGCATGCTTTGGATAGGCTTTGTCCTTCCTACAGAAAAATGCATATATACATGTAAATTTGCATATAGTTGCATGAGCTCATAGTTTGCTGAAAACCACTGGTTTTTGTTGTTGTTGTTTTACATGCCTAGCATCTTAGAGCCACTAACAGAGTGACATGTAATATAGTGGGGACGAACAAAATGTTCCTACCATGTAAATCTTCTTCCTGTGTTGAGTTCCTAATTCCCCAGAAGGGAGGGATAGTCTCAGTCTTATACTGAATTTATTTGCATGTTATGATGTAATGAGCACAGTTACTTATCTTATAAATTGTAGAGTTTTATTTATAGCGGCTGTTGAAGGAGACCCCGCTGCTTTATTTTTGCTGAATCAAATCATCCTTGTTTCAAATAGTAACTGCGGTTTGTAGTCTGGAGTAATGGATCAGGAATTTTTTTTTTATAGAAAGTTAAGGGAATTAAAATGGAAAGTTTAGTAGAAATAAAAGTTTCAGTATGGATAACGAGTCTTATCAAACCTAATAGGCTCAAGAAATGAGTTTGTGCTGCAGACCTATCACATTATAACATAACAATGCCTGTTTTATAAAGAAAGCAGGGATCCTTGGATACATATTGCATTGAAACATGTATAAAATTTTCGCCTCTACTCTTTTACCAGTTTAAGTTGACTTGCACATATGGAACCTGAAATGAGCTCTTTTTTTTTTTTTTTTTTTTAAGGATCAACTGTTAAAATTCTGTTGCATATATGAATTAGAGCTTTTGTGTTTGGATTATTGGTGCTAAGATTTAAAAACCTTGAGACTGTTTTGGTGTTGAAAACTGGCTTCCTTTATCTCAGAAGTTGCTTGGTATGAAAAACATGTCATTCAAAGTGGCTTTCGTGATTCTCAGACAGACAGGTTAGCGCCTTTCAAACAAACTAAAGCCTTCATTTCATGTGATTTCTGCTCTTGTGAACTAAAATATGTGCTTAGACAAAGCAGGATCCTGGTCTAGAATTCTTTTGTTGGGGCTTACTGTCGTGGAACGGATTTTTCTGCCTCGCAGCTGCAGCCTTGCCCTGTGGCTGGACAGGGAGTGCGGCTGGTAGGATGAAGATCAGCTTTGCGGGCCAGGGAGGTGGGAGCTCTCCTCAGGTTCCAGTAACTCCTCGGCATCTCTCCAGAGGACCTCAAACAGACCCACACCTCTGGCGGACTGCAACCACTTGCTGTCACCTGCTGTTGGAGCCTAGGTCATGGAACTTAATTTTATTTCATAGTAGGTATGAGCTTAAAGACATTACAAAGCATCCATTAGGTCTCTCCAAGTGAGTAGTTGTCCTCCGGAAACAGATCTCAGCATTTAGCTTTAAGGCCATGTGGGATGGAAGGAGGCAGATAAGAAACTCCACTCTGCGGCTGTAACTGCTGACAGTCCTCACCTTTGTGAGGCATCCATCACTGCTTTTGCTTTTGTTCGGTGCAAAGAAACTTGTTTTTCTTGAGTTCCCCGAGCTTTTGTACGCTGAAGAAAGAATCAAAACATCCACATTTTAAGCCTGATTACATTCCATCTCACTTCCAACTCAGCTGCAAAGAAACATGCACAATTTTAATGTGTCACATGTAAATTGAAAATCATTGCTATGAGTCTCTTTGCTTTTTTGTCTATGGACCAGATGAGGTGGTTTTGCCTTCTTTTTTTTAAGATTTTATTTATTAGAGAGAGAGAGAGAGAGGGCAGGGGGAGGAGTAGAGGGAGAGGGACAAGCAGACTCTGCTGAGCATGGAACCAGATGCGGGGCTCGATCTCACAACCCTAAGATCATGACCTTAGCCGAAATCAAGAGTTGGACACTCAACTGACTGAGCTACCCAGGCTCCCCAATCTTTGACTTCTGATCTGTTTCAGAGAATATCTGTGTTAGTACTTTCTTTCTCTTTTGTTTGGTTGTGTTAGATGTTAGTATGTTGAGAAGTAATGTTCATAATGACAGTGATGTCAGAGAGTTTAATAAGGTGTTGTTCTTAATGAGGTGAGAAGGGGAGAAAAGAAAAGGAAATAATTCCTAAATAGTAGTAGGGAGCATTACAGGCAGATGCATGGGGTATATGATAGCACTGGGTAGCATTGTATCCACTTCTTGGGCACCTCCCCTTTGAGGAGATTCTGTCTTAGCTAATTGAGGAAGTAACCCAGGTAAGCCAGATGAAGGTGAGCAGGGGCACTGTGAATCAACAGAACACAAAGGGACAATAAACTGCCTGATAAGTGCGGGGAATATAGACACTGGGGACGTGATGCTAGGTGGCTGGTGGCCAGAGACCTCTGAAGTAGGCAGGACCTTATCATGGAGGGCTTTGTATGGCCTATGGAGGAGATTTGGTCCCAGCTTATAGAATTGGCCTGGAGTCACATGGTCAGTATGCTGTGGGCTTGTTCAATGAACAGACATTGAGAGCATCCATCATGATGGACACTGTGGGGCTTAGTATCATTTTGTTGTTTTGAAATTTCGTGATGATGGTTGATCTATTCATTTATCATTGTCTGTAGGAGATGGGGTGAGACAATGGTAACAGTTCTTTTCTGTGGGGAATGAAGTATTTTAGTTGTGAGAGGGGAAGGGGGAAGAGGAAGGAGAAAATGCAGTGTTGACTTTTCAGGCTGGAGTTAGTGGAGGAGCAAGAAGGCTCGTTTTTTTATTTATTTATTTTTTTTAAGAGAGAGATAGAGCACAGGTGCAAGAGGGGGTGGGGGGCAGGGCAGAGGGAGAGAGAAAATCTTTTTTTTTTTAAAGATTTTATTTATTTGACAAAGGGAGACACAGCGAGAGAGGGAACACAAGCAGGGGGAGTGGGAGAGAGAGAAGAGTCTTCCCATGGAGCAGGGAGCCTGATGCGGGGCTCGATCCCTGGACCCTAGGATCATGACCTGAGCCGAAGGCAGATGCTTAATGACTGAGCCACCCAGGCGCCCCGGGAGAGAGAAAATCTTAAGCAGGCTCCATGCTCAGTGTGGAGCTTGACACGGGGCTCAATCTCATGACCCTGAGATCATGACCTGAGCCGAAATCAAAAGAGTTGGACACTTACCCAACTGAGACACCCAGGCACCCCTCGAAGGCTGGGGGTTGTGAGAGAGTGTCAGGCACAGCAGAGGGCTGCTAGAAGCAGTAAGTACTTGCATTCAGGAAGCTCTTCACTGATTTGTGAAGCCCCTTCACCTGTATTATTGATTTTGAGCTTACAGAACCCCCATTTAAAAAAGCAGAATGGGGGCGCCTGGGTGGCTCAGTCAGGTAAGTGTCCAGTTAAGTGTTTCAGCTCAGGATCGTGTGATGGAGTCCGGTACTGGACTCCATGTTCAGTGTGGCAGAGTTGGCTTGAGATTCTCTCTCCCTCTCCATCTACACCTGCCCCCCTCTTATGCTCTCTCTCTCTACAATAACTAACTAACTAAATAAATAAAATCTTTTTTAAAAAAGAACAGTAATTCTCTTTGAGTTACAGTTGAAGTTAAGTGAAGGAGATGTTTGAGAATATGCAGTTAGGAATTGAAAGATAAGGTAAAACTCCTCCAATTTGTGACTCCAGAACTCGTGTGCTTGCTACATTATTGCACTTTTGCCATGCTTGGTGGCCATGGAAGAGTACCAGCCCCTTTCCTCCCGGCATTGCAAGCAGCTTCCTTCAGCAGAGGGACCGCTGTATGGAGAGACCCTTAACAGCATAGGAATTCTAATCAGATGAATATGGTGGTGGGCCTACTCTCTGGAATCATTTTGGTTATATGACACCTCACTCTGATGAAAATCTAGCCTTTTTGGTTGTGCCTAATGTCTTAGAAATACCCTTCAAATCAAATAATAAATGTGGGAGAACAGAGCTAAGAGAATCAAGACCTTTGTCTTTTTTCCTACTCAACAGTGCCCTGCCACATACTTAGAGATTTTGTTTATTTATTTGTCAGAGAGAGAGAGAGAGAGAGTGAGCAAGAGAGAATACAAGCAGGGGGAGTGGCAGAGGGAGAAGCAGGCTTCCTGCCGAGTAGGGAGCCCGATGTGGGGCTTGATCTCAGGACCCTGGGATCATGACCTGAGCCAAAGGCAGACACTTAACCGACAGCCACCCAGGTACCCCTAGCCACATACTTAGAGCTGATAAAAATCTGTTCTGTTTTCTACTGCTGCAGTATTTTAATTCTGGCAAACTCTTTTGAGGTAAGAATGTGAGCTTTTACATTTTTGTTTGTTTACATAAAAAGGTAATTAGATGAACGTATGCAAAAAAATGGTGAAATGCAAGTTAGGTTTGTTGTCTTGTTAACTGTGCTGTGCTGATCAGTTTCCTGCTTCTGATAGTGCACTAGAGTTATAGGATGTTCTCATTGTGGGAGGCTGGGTGATGGGCACACCAGTCTCTACACTATTTTTGCAACTTCTTATGAGTCTATAATTATTTCAAAATAGAAAGTTAAAAAGTAGAGAGGATGTGTCACTAAAATTATTGTTAAGGAAATTTGAGATTTTCTTTAGGTTTGAAATAATTTGCTACAACTAAATTATAGCACAAATCACATACTCATAATTCATTCATTCACACAATATTTATTGAGTTGTTTGCTTTGTGTCCTGAATTATCCCACTTGGAGAATAGTGGGAAGATGCCCTTCTTTAAGGAGTTAGCCAGCAAGAGCTTCACCTTACCTCCCTTGTTTCTTTGCTGTGGAGCTGGGATTTTTAACCTGATGTCCACAGATTTCAGAGGTAACATTTGTGTGTATACGTGCTTTCTACACAAAGTATCCTTGGTGATCATCAGACTTTCAAAGGTTAAGGACTGCTGCCTTGGATGATTACTTCCCTTGGATAGATTTTGAAAAAAACTGAAGACTCTATTGGCATTGAACACATTTTTTAAAAAAGATTTTATTTATTTTATATATATATATATATATATATATATATATATAGAGAGAGAGAGAGAGAGAGAGAGAGAGAGAGAGAGAGAGAGTATGTGTGTGTGGAGGGTAGGGCCAAAGAGAGAGGGAGAGAGAAACTTAAGCAGACTCTGTGCTGAATGCAGAGCTGGACACGGGGCTCGATCTCAGAATCCTGAGATCACGACCCTCAGATCACGACCTGAGCTGAAACTAACAGTTGGATGCTTAACGGACTGTGCCACCTGGGCGCCCAGCACTGAATATATTTTTATTGCCCTCTTCATTCCACATGGCCAACTTGCCTAAACAGCTCTGCTATTCAGAATCTGTGTGGTCTATTAAATTAGTTCCAGTAAAGCTTAAAATTCACAATATATATTTTACATGTTCTCTCTTCTGTAGTGGTTGGTAGGTTGGTACAGGTGTGTGATTTTTCTTTAAAAAAAAACACGTTAAAATTGATCTGGAATTTATATTGAACTATATTGCCCTGCAACTCTAGCTGTGCTCCTTGGTAGCATTTAGTGTGTGTGACCTATTTGCATTTTAAGGGGGTGGTGGAGATGTTCTTATATAAGAGATTCAAAGTGAGAGAAGGGTGTTTTGGACTAAAATGAGCCTGGTTGTGCCTGTAAGAATTTATAATGGTAACTTTTAAGCCAGCCTTCTGTTGTTAGACTGTGGGCCACTTGAAGGCAAGGGCTGAACCCAGTCAACGTTTGTTTCCTAGCACCTAGTGTGGAGTCTAGCACACAGTAGGTGTCCAGAAATTATTTGATAAAAGACCTTCTGACATAAGCACCATTTGTACTGTTCAGGTCCCACAAGCTTCATATTTACCCATGAACACACAGGAAGTCTTTACACCGATCACAAAACCATACCAGCTAGAGCACTGAATGATGTTTTGTTTTCAAAATGCTCAAAATCCTCAAATGGTTTTCTATAGAGATGCATAAAATATTATTATTCTTTCAGCAAACTATTTCATTTTAAAACTTAAAACTAATAGTTACATTGTGGTTAATTTTGGGAGTTGAAGACATCTTTCTCCTTTCCATAAAAGGGAACCAAGGCCAGCAAATAACAGCATGAGCTGAATTAATTTTTGTTCATGTTGACAATTTCTCTGTTTGTTGGAGGGCTTTCTCTGGGTGCTTCACATGCTTAACCATGATGATGTTCTTTGTAGATTTATGAAGTGTCTGGGAAGGCATTCTGTTTTAATTTCTCACAACAAAACAGTGTCTTGAATGTATGGATTCTTAATGCTTATGATCATGAAGATGTCATTCTAAACATTTATGTATACTGATGATAAAAAGAACAAAAAGCATGCCATATTCATTCCAAGTAGATTCTCTTAGCTGCATTATCCATGGAGAATAATAAATGCCCCAAATTGTTGGAAAAAATCTGAAATTAGATTGAATAAACATTTGAAAATAATTCTATTAATATCAAAAATCATTTGCATTTCTGTGGGAACTGAAATTAAAAATTCAGTACCCATATTTGCTCTGAAGAAATGAAATAAACATGTACAGGATCTATATGCTTAAAGTTATAAAATGCTAATGAAAGAAATCAAAGATGACCTAAGTACATAGAGACATACCATGTTCATAGATTGGAATATTCACCATATTAAAGATGTCTGTTCCCCTCCAAATTGATTTTAGATTTAATGTCATTCTTATCAAAATGTCAGAAATGTTTTTTTGTAGAAATAGACAAGCTTACTCTAAAATTCCTCTGGAAAAGGAATGGCCACAGAATAGCCAAAACAAGTTGGAAAAAGAAAAAGAAAATGGGAGAAATTACTCTTCCTTATGGTAAGTCCTACTATATACAGGCTGCAGTAATCAAGACATTGTGGTATTGGAGATGGGTAGACAACAAATAGATCAGTAGAGTAGAATAGAGGACTCAGAAATGATCCATACAAATATGCTCAGTTTTAGAATGCCTTTTCAATAAATGATGCTGGAGCAACTGGACATCCATTGGCCAAAAAAAACCTTACACCTGATATGAAAACTAAAAATGGATCACAGATTTAATGTAAAACATAACTTCTAGAAAAAAACCATAGAAAATCTTCAGGACATAGAACTAGGCAAAGATGTGCCCAGACATTTACCTGAAGAGAATATATAGATGGCAAATAACATATGAAAAGACGTCTAACATCACTAGCCATTAGAGAAATGCAAATTAAAACCATATAACTAAAACAAAGAGTCATCACTACATACCACTTAGATGGCTAAAATAAAAAATAACACCAAATGCTAGTGAGGATACTGAAAACTGCATCATTTCTGCATTACTGGTCCAGCCACTCTGGAAAATAGTTTGGCACTTCCACTTAAAAATAAAAATGGTTGTGCACTCTTAGGCATATATCTCAGAAAGATAAACACTTGTACATTATGTTAATAGCAGCTTTATTTGTAATAACCAGAAAGTACCTAAATGTCCTTTGGTAGTTGAACAAATTGTGGTACGTCCATATCATCCATATCCAATAATACTTAGTAATAAAAAGGTATGAATGATTGATGCACAAAACATGGATGAACCTTAAGAAAATTATATTGAGTGAAAAAAAAGTAAAACATGCTGCAGGATTCCATTTACATAAAATTCATGAAGTAACAGTTATAGAGATGGAGAACAGATTAGTGGTTGTCAGGGGTTAGGGATGGGTTGCATGTGGCTATAAAAGGGGTAAAGCATGAGGGAGCCTTATAGTGATGATATATAGAATGTGGTGGCAGGTCTGCAAGGTGACATTTAAGATTGCATAGTTACACATGCACACACACAAAATGAGTCCATATGTAACAGGTAAAATCTGAATAAGAAGTGTGCATTGGGACTGCCTGGGTGGCTCAGTTGGTTGGGTGACTGACTCGATTTTGGTTCAGGTCATGATCTCAGTGTCGTCAGATCGAGCCCCATGTGGGCTCTGTGCTGGCACTCAGCATGGAGTCTGCTTATCTCTCCCCCTGCTTGCATTCTCCCTCCCTCCACTTGTGCCCTCTCTCTCTCTCAAATAAATTTAAATAAATAAGCAAACAAATAAAATCTAGAAAAAGAAGAAGAAGAAGTGTGCATTACACCATTGTCAATTTCCTGGTTCTAATCCTGTGGTGTAATTTTTATAAGATGTTAATATCAGGAGAGGGTGTATGTACAAGACTTCCCTGTACATTTCTTTGTGCCTTCTTGGAAATTGATAAGATTTCAAAATAACAAGTTTTTAAAAATAAACCTGATGATTCATCTTCACATCTTAAAAAAATTCCAGCTTAATTCTTAGTTATCATTTTTCAGTCTATGCATGGTACTGTCACATTGTAGTCCTAAGGTGTAATGATACACTTATTATGATTTAGGGGTTTGTAATATGATAGATCTTCATACGAAAAAATTAAAGCATATACATTTCCTTCTTCTTTAACCTCAGTTCTTATTTTTAAAATCAATGAATTCCTGAATTTTTGTGGTGCTATTGCCCGATTTGAGAAAAACTCCTATAGTCCATATTAGCCATTATTTTAGTTTCACAAAGAGTAATTTTTTAAAAATAGTATTCCTCTCACATGTATTTTCTGCACGGCATATGCAATTGAGCAATAGCAACATGTGTCCAGAGATGGAACTGAATGCATCACAAAAGGTTTTGAAAGGGGTTTCCAAAAGCTTACAGAGAATATTTTACAGTTCCTTAACGACTTAGGTGTTGGTTTAGCTTGAGATTGGGTATACATGAAACTAGAGAAAATAACTGAACAGATTGCAAAAATAACAGTGGATAGGGTTGCCATGTTAGAATGAAAGAGTTAAAATCAGGCCAAAGAGTGTAATCAAAAGATGTCCAACAATCCTGGTGAGGTTTACGTTAGATTAAAGTGCCAGGATGAGGGACACCTGGGTGGCTCAGTCGGTTAAGTGTCCAATTCTTGATTTTGGCTCAGGTCGTGATCTCAGGGTTGTGAGATCGAGCCCTGGATAGGTCTCCACCCTGGACGTGGAACCTGCTTAAGATTTTCTTTCTCCCTCTCCCTCTGCCCCTTCCCCTGCTCATTCTCTCTCTCTCTCTCTCTCAAATAAATAATCTTAAAAAAATACTTTTAGATGGTTAACAAATGACTTAGAAATGGTAGCCCTTTCCAAGTAGCTATTGTATTTTGATACACAGTGATAAGTGTGGACATTTCATGTTACAGACTGAAGTGGCCATTTTTGTGGGATGAATTTTCCAAAGGACATTTTGCAATATTGGAGGTTGGGAGTACTGTAAAACATCATTTTTCCTCTCACAAATTAAAGTGTTTGATCCCCATAGTTGCCAAACATACAAATTCTAACAAAGAATTAAGATCCAATTGTCTGAAGTATCTGTTTACTAGAAACATTAAGAAACATTAAGGTTATTAAGAGTATCAAGAAGTATTTTTCTATTTAAGTGTACTGTAATTTAATAAGAAAAAAAATGATCTGAACCCAAAGCAGCATGGATTGCAATTGATTTAGCTTAATGATGTTCTCTTTTGATTAAAAAGTGAAAGTTTTAAAATATTTAGAAAGTTCTTAGGTTTGTGTCACTCAGCAACCTAGAGTTTAATGACCCTTTATAGGCTGATAAACACTTCATTTTTGCAGCAGGCATTGCTAAATTAAGTTTAAAGAAGGCAGCGAGAGAATGTCAAAACACCTCTGTTACTGCTTTATTATAAATTTACTACATTCTTCATCTGGGTATCCAGAGTATTATATTCTGAATTCTTTTCAGGCCCAGTCAACAGAAAAGACATGTAGATGACATTGGAAAGTTACTTTCTAGCCTTTCTGCAGGTACTAACCTCACCCAACCTGAGACCTGGCCTTGAGATCAGATTGGACCCAACTGCACATCTGCCATTTGATAATCACAAGGTATCTTAAGCACTGGAGGATTCTAGAGTATCTGGGTTACACACGTGGTGAGATAAACCAATTCTAATTTTGTTAGCATCATTATTTCTGCATTTATTATACATGGAAGAAAAAAGACTGAAGCATTCCAAATTTTTTTCATACAGTGCAAGTTACCATAAAACATATGGTGTTGAATTCATGTTGAAAAAGGTATATAATAGAATTCAAAACAGCTAGGTAGCTCAGAATGTTTGATGAGGTTATAATGTATTCCTGTGTTGAGAGGTGACAAACAAATCTGATCATCATTTCACAGCTGGAAAAACTTGAACACCCAGGGAGTAGGTGGTTTGCTGACGATCAAGCTGGGGATATGCCGGAAAGCTGCGCTCTGCACTCTGAACTTTGACTTTCACATCTTGTGCAATCTAATGATTGAAAACATGAGAATGACCTGAATTAAAAAGAAATGTGCAGAAGGCCATGTACTGTAATTTCATCTTCATTATAGTGCTTCGAGTGTGAGGATGCTGCCATCCTAGAAGGAACAGACTCAGGATTCAGCATTGGGTAGAATTGTATAGTTTCTCCCTTGCCACCACAGGGAGAAGCTACCATCCTTTTAGTTGGTTTGCACCAGTCGGAATCTGTGAGCATTGTGGAGAAAGGACCCATGCTCAGGTATTTTTTTCGTAGGACCTAGAAAAAAAGACAAATGATGTCTAGGAGGGTGGCAGCCAGTTTCACCCTGCACCGGCTCTGTTAGGGATCACGGGCTGCGTTTGGAAGAATTGAAGCAGGGATGCCTGGGTGGCTCAGTCGGTTGGGCTTCTGCCTTCAGCTTGGGTCGTGATCCCGGAGTCCTGGGATCAAGTCCTGCGTTGGGCTCCTTGCTCGGCGGGGAGCCTGCTTCCACCTCTGCCTGCTGCTCCCCCTGCTTGTGCTCTTGCTCTCTCTGATAAATAAATAAAATCTTAAAAAAAAAAAAGGAATTGAGGAAGGCAGGCAGCTACATACTTGAAGGTGTTAGGACAGACATCCTTTAGATTGATGGTTCTTCTCATCACTAATATTTTGTGATATCCTTTTCTTATCTTGAAATGGGAATTTCCTACACATTGCAACCCATCTATGCATAAAAGTCAGTATAATGCCCTAACTGTAATGTCCACGAAAGGATGACCATTTGTAGTTTTTCCTATTTGTTGCTCTGGCAGAACTATCCGAGAAGGTGTCATGAGACGATTAGATGCTTACACAATGCGAAAGCTGGTGACTGAAACACTGGGAACAGTGGTGTTGTCACTGATGCAACTTTCAGAAACGGCAAAGAGTTACAGATAAAATTCCAAATGAAGCAAGCCTGAAGTGATTCTTTCAACATCAGTGGTAGCTGTATTTCTGGAAGACTTGGCAGGCTAATATTAAAGTCAAGCACGAAGATTGTATTTTTGTGTAAAGTAGGAATGACTTTCTAAGCTCAGATAATATGGAAAAAGTTTTTTACTGACATAATCTGTGAAGGGTGCAGGGCTATATACCCTCGCACACACTGCAAGATGTCCAATATCCCTGCTGCGTGCCCACAAAATGCCAGTCGTGTGACAAGCTGAAATGTCACACACATTTCTCAGATGCCTGCTAGGGAGAGATACTCTTCCCATTGAGAACTACTGTTCATTTCCTGCTGCCTTTGATGATTTTCCTACTTCTCAGACAAAGTCACACTGTCATACCTTCTCCTAATTTCTCCCACTCTCTTATAGTGAGATGATATAGGATATAGTGGTGTGTGTGGGTAGGGGAGAAAGAAGATTGTAGTTGGTAGTAGTGGAAAGTATTTTGATGATTTTTGCATTAATTTATGAGGAAGTGGGTCTCTACTCTTGGTAGTGCTTTCACCCCTGAAAAATCATTGGCCTGACTTCATTTTCTTCATTGTTAAGATGCAGAGAATATTTAAAAACTGTTGTGAAAGGATTGTTAATTGGGATTTTTTTCTTTTTTTGACAAACCTAACTATTCAATATTATTGACTGTAAAATTTTAAAACCTTGCAACCACCTCGTTTTGGTGATCAGAGCAGATTTGGTCACTGACAGCAGAGTGTGTCTCTGTAGCTTCTCAGAAGCGTTGCTCTATTTGACTAGTGCGTACCAGCAATCAAATTGATGGAGTGGACACAGTATTTGCCATAACATAATAGCAGTGATTTGTTATAATATTGACCCCAAATAATGTTAGTCATGTTGCATTTCATGATTTCATGAAGGTTAACTCCTCTGCATGCCCCACCCCCACCCCTGATCCCCCCAGAGCCAAGGTTGTTCAGGGCGCCTGATCCCCAGGTTCGGTACATTGGACTAGGTTGAACACCAATCCCAAGCTGGCCAGTCAGTTTCTCCTCTTGGGAACTGGTGTTATAACAAAGAGTGAGGGAGAGGGAAGGGAGGAGAGGGAGAGGGAGGGGAAGGGAGAGAGGGAGAGGGAGAGAGATTTGGTCCCTTTGTGTACTAGACTTGGGTGTTAGGACTGAAATAAGGTGTTGGCAGGATTGGTTCTTTCAGAAGACTGAGAGAAGGAACTATTCCAGGCCTCTCTTCTTGACTTGTAGACAACCGTCTTCACATTGTCTTTCTTCTATTTGTATCTATCTCTGCATACAAATTTCCCCTTTTTATAGGGTTACCAATCAGGATACCAGTTAAAACATTGGATTAGGGCCCATCCTAATGGTCTCATTTAAACTTAATTACCTCTGTTAAGACCATATCCTCAAATAAAGTCACATTCTGAGGGACTGGGGCTTAGGAGTCCAACATACCTTTTTTGGGAGGTTGGAGGTCACAATTCAACCCATCAGAGATGTTCTAAGACTGTATCTTACCGCGTGGACTGGGGAGAACAGGAGGATGATTTGCAGAGAGAAAAAATAAGGCACAAGCAAGAAATCGGCAGAAGTAATTTCAGGGATTCCTGACTTGTCATTTCCATTTTTTTCTGGAGCTCACTTGTTTTCCTAATGCTGGTTTCTATGAACTATTGTGGCCTTCCAGTACACTCCCCTTGTTTAAGTTTGTTTAAGTTGATTACTGTTATTTTTAGCCAAGGGATGCTAATTAATAGAGAACCAAACTGAGACTGCCATTGTGGTATGCTACTTTAAGGAACTGGGGATTACCGTGTAGTTTTTGTGAGGCGGTCACTGGGTAGATGGACTGCAAAAAAGGAAGCAGGACGTACCATTAGAAGCCTGCTGTAATCAAATCATGACATAGTGGCAGCAGGGCTGATGGGTTTGATATTAACCAGCCAGAGGACTGTCTGTGTTTGAGGAAGGACTCTGAGTTTTGATCTGGGAGTGCTGAGTTGGAGGGCTTGCCGGGTAGTCAGATGGAGATTGCCAGCAAAGAAGCTGGATGTGGTAACTGGAGTGTGGGTGCTGGAAACACAGTAGTCATTATAGCCTGTGATGGTGGTTGAAGCCATGTTGACCAGAAGATGTCATCACCAGTGACTAGAAGAGAGAATCCCAGAAAGAGCCATTTATGAACATCATTTGAGGGGCAATCAGGAGAGGATCCGCAAAGAAGACTAAGATGGAGAAGCAACCATCTCATGTAGCAATTACATTTCAACAGACTCAACAAACATTGGCCCAGTGATGACCAAAGATGTGAAGTGATGTTGCTGTGCACTGAAGCAAGAACTGGAAAAACTGGGGCGCCTGGGTGGCTCAGTCGTTAAGCATCTGCCTTCGGCTCAGGTCATGATCCTGGGACCGAGCCCCGCATCGGGCTCCCTGCTCCGCGGGAAGCCTGCTTCTCCCTCTCCCACTCCCCCTGCTTGTGTTCCCTCTCTCACTGTGTCCCTCTCTGTCAAATAAATAAAATCTTAAAAAAAAAAAAAAAAGAACTGGAAAAACTGAGGCAACATAGATTGTTCTTTCAAGACTGCAAGAAGGGAAGAGAATGATTACTCACAAGGAAGGCAGGATGGAAGGAATGTTCCCACATGAAGGGGGAAATCCATATTCTTTCCAAGATATTATCGCTACTTAAAATAACCACTATTCAGGATAAAGAAGATGTGGTCCATATATACAATGGAATATTACTCAGCCATCAGAAGGGATGAAAACCCACCATTTGCATCGACATGGATGAAACTGGAGGGGATTATGCTAAGTGAAATAAGTCAGGCAGAGAAAGTCAATTATCATATGGTTTCACTCATATGTGGAACATAAAGAACAGCATGGAGGACATTAGGAGAAGGGAGGGAAGACTGAAGGGGGGAAATCAGAGGGGGAGACAAACCATGAGAGACTATGGACTCTGAGAAAGAAACTGAGGGTTCTAGAGGTTTCTAGAGGGAAGGGGTGGGGATGGGTTAGCCCCGTGATGGGTATTAAGGAGGGCACGTATTGCATGGAGCACTGGGTGTTATACGCAAACAATGCATCATGGAACACTACATCAAAAACTAATGAAGTACTGCATGGTGACATAATAAAAAAAATAAAATAGCCATTATTCATTGAGGCTTGCAGAGTGTCTGGCTAAGTGTACTGTGTATATTATCTAACATAATGCTTCCACAGACCTGTGAGACTTGAGAGAGAAAAAGTTAAGCTGGTAAACTCTTCCTGCCCCACTGCAAATTCATGCACCTTGATGCAGTGTCGAGCCAATAAAGCAGCCCTGTGTGTCTGAATGCAAAATCACCTTGTCCGTCACATCCACCCCCCACCCCGAAAAATACAACAGAATGAATTCAAAGAAATAGCTAACTACAAGAAAACGCAGAAAAGGAATTTAGGCCGTCTTCTGGAATTTATAAGATGGGATTTGGCAAACATACTACATTATTGAATTGAATGAACAATAATAAGTTGAAAAAAAATTGTAAATGGCAGTAAGAGGCACAGAGGTCCCATTTAGTTTAGAATAAAATTGGCCCCGGGGTTAAATGTATAAATGAAATAATAGGGGTGGAAATTAGAGATTCATTTGGGTGGGGATCAGGAAAAAAAAATCAGGTAATGGAAAGTTAGGTGAGCACTTTGAATAAAGGTCAGTAATATAAGAAAGGTCCCCACTAAGAGAACAATTAACCGACCTAGACACACTTGTCAGAAAGCAAGAAAGGCATGAGTTTGAACCTGAACTGGGAGATGAGAAAGTCAAAGATGAATGCAGGAAAATTGAGTAGAAAGCGTATCACGAAAGAGGACCCCCTCCCCCGCGATTAATATCTATTAACAGAGAGGAAAGGGAAGAAATGAATGAAAAGTTGTTCTCCACTGGGGAAGTCAAATGAAAGTGTAACATTTGTGCATGTCACATCTTTTCTGCTATCTGTAAAAGGGCACTTGTAAAATAAAACCATGCAGTTTGCAAATTCAAAATTACATATCATGTATTGTAGTAATGCCTACTCACATTCCCCTGCCTTCCTGACCAGAAACCCTGCCTGACCAGTTTCCCAAGGACCCAATCACTTCTTAGTCATCCTGCATCCTTTTCAGGTCCTACTCCACTACATAGTGGTCCTCAATAAATACCTGTTAATCCTATGTGTTCTTTCATTTCCATTTGATGCAGGAAATTTAAGAGGTGAAAGTCTTCGTTAGAGGATTTTAGGTACTTGATCAACAATTCATTAGTTCAGTAAAATAAACACTATTTTCAGCTAAGAAGTAGGGAGTCTTAAGTTTACATTAGATTTTCACATTATTAGAAATGATGTCGATTATCCCTTTTTTTTTTTAATTAAAGATTTTATGTATTTAACAGAGAGAGACTCAGCGAGAGAGGGAACACCAGCAGGGGGAGCGGGAGAGGGAGAAGCAGGCTTCCCGCGGAGCAGGGAGCCCGATGCGGGGCTCGATCCCAGGACCCTGGGATCATGACCTGAGCCGAAGGCAGATGCTTAACGACTGAGCCACCCAGGCGCCCCATATCCCTTGGTTTTTGATGACAAATTTGTATTTCTCTTTATTATCTTATTTTTAACCTAAGATGTCCTGTTGGAAAACCTATTAGATACCTTTATATTTAAGTGTAACTTTGTCAAATTGATACAAAACTGTATGTTACATAAGAGAACAATGTTTTATTTTGTTGTTTCTTTTGAACTTTTTTTTTTTAAGATTTTGTTTATTTATTTGACAGAGAGAGACACAGTGAGAGAGGGAACACAAGCAGGGGGAGTGGGAGAGGGAGAAGCAGGCTTCCCGCGGAGCAGAGAGCCCGATGCGGGGCTCGATCCCAGGACCCTGGGATCATGACCTAAGCTGAAGGCAGACGCTTAACGACTGAGCCGCCCAGGCGCCCCTCTTTTGAACTTTCACTTGAAAGCCGACATGCATACAGGTACCTGCATCATATTTAAGTGCTTTTTAACTTGCAGGTCCTCTATTGAACAGTTTCATAGTAGAGTTAGTTTGTTCTACTTCTTGCACTTTAATGGATCGTGAGATTCACTTCTAGGTCTTCCTAATGTGCATTTGCTAAAGGAAGCAAAAGGGCAATGTTAATATTCAAATAGCACAAAAAAGGAATGCCATTTATATGGGACCCACTAGAAGTAAGGCATATTGGGCTTTTTGTATACTACTCAATATTTGGAGGTTTTAACTTTTTGATTCCAGGGTAGGAATCTTGTGCACTTGAAACTTTCTTTGAGAGAGTTTTTTTGGTTGAGCTTAACTCATGGAAGGTAGGAATAGTTGCCTCTAGCGACCATTTTAAAGGGCTATTTCATTGTAGCTTTGAGAGTTCTCCCCCACCTCCCCTGTTGAATCTAGGTGAGAAATGGATGTGAACTTAAAAAGGTACATGAGCTCCTAATCCTTAGGAGAAGCTCTGCTAAATTAATTGCAGCAGACTCCTTGGGATGTCCTTTTGTGGTGCTGTTGATTCTTTCAAGAATCTTGGATATTTGTCCAAACGTAGCACCCCTTTATAATCTTAAGCCTATTAACAAATGGAATCCTGTTCAGTGTATGTCATGATAGTTGAGCAATCCACTTAGTCCATCGAAATCCTGTTTTGACACATCTACATAATCCCTTTAGTCTATTTTTAGATTTATTAAGTACTTTTCATGCAGTTGATGAAAAAACTTTCATTTAAGAAATTATTTCCACATGACCCTGGAGGTTTTCCATTGTAGTTTAACAATAGTTGACATGTTGCATTGTTTGATTGAAAGTGCAAAGTGACTCAACGCTGGCATGTCAGGGAACCCTATCCTTAGAGCTGGGAGACGCAGGGGTGGTAATGGAGCCTCTTCAGTTTACAGTCACAAACCCCGAGAGTTGCAGCGACTTATCCAGGCTGACTCCACTGGTCAGGCAGGGTCGGTTCTGACCCCTAGGCCCTGTTATTTTGCTTACATCAGATTGACCCTTGAATACCTATGGACTTTCAGATCTTTGCCAAAGAAATGCCTTTCTGGTTGCTTGGCATGAGGGCTGCAAAGGAAGAGGTACTTTTGTCCTGGATATTCTTGTTTTAAGTTTTCAAAGAGAGATTTATGACCTTTTTTTCTTTTCTGCCCCCCTCCTTGGGGTAGGAAGAAGGCTGTGTTAAAGGGAAAGGAGACTCAGAAATGCTACCATGCTATTAATAAGAAGGGGAAAGATGGCCACCTTGGAGCTACATCCATCTGTCAAGTACTCAAATCCTGTAGCATGTACACGCACAGAGGTGGCAGGGCAGCTGCAAGCCCTGGCATCCTCAGACCCTTCACTCTCTCTCACGGTTGTCTCCACCAGGACTCATGGTTTTGTTATCTAACCATTTCTCAGCTCTGACTTTATGCTGGACTATTTTTACTCATTCAGTGTGCATCGATACCTTTTTTTGCTGATTAAAGATACTCAGAAAGGAAAGAGGGAGAAAATCTTTTTATATTCTTTCCAGGTTCTCCTATATTAAAGTTTTTTTTTTTTTAATTAATATGTTTTTGATTTTAACTCTCTCCCTCTTGTGCAAGCCTTTTTCTGACATACCCTGCTTGGGGACTATTTGTATAAGATAGGCTAAGTAAATATACTTTAGGAAGAAAATCGTTTTTCAGAAATCACTTTCTATCTCTTGTAGGTGATTGACCTACTTAACGAGACCCCCGTAGAGGCCTACACCCTGTGCTGGGTAGCGTACAGTAGTCTCGGCTTTAGCACGGTGGACATTCCTGGTTTTGACTGTCTCAGGTATCGTCCAGAGAGATTCAAGCCACATAATGAAATGTTGAGTCCCAAATTAGGGTCATGCGCTGGGTGGGCCATGTTGGGGAACAGGGGCTTAGGCATGTGTGAACCCACAGAGCCCCAGCTGCAGCCATCTGCACCTGCAAGAGCTTAGTGGGAGGAACACTCCTTGTTCCAAGGGCTGTACTCCTCTCAAAGTAATACGTTTCTGTTTCCTTGTGAAAAAGGCCCAGAAAAGAAAAGGGCCACCTGCAATTGCTATTGATTTGTCTGTAAACTTGGGGACTATTAAAATGTTGCTTCCCTTATTAATGTCAATGTGCTCAGTTTATAGTACATGCACAATCAATTATTTGTCTATTGACTTCATCTTCCTAGGAAGCAGAACGGTGGTTTTCAGCTCTGACTTCTGCTTTTTGGGAATCAAGTTGGATTCTGTAGATTTGGCATTGGGCCATACATCTGTAGAGTTAAAAGCTCCCTGGGTGATTCTGATATATGTCCATGGTTAAAAACCCCTGAAATAGACTAGAGCATGCAGATCAAAGAGTTCAGGGAAAATACCCAACTACTCGGATTCATTCCTCAGGAACAGGTACAGGGGTTGTTGCTTAGAGCCAGGGAGAGAGTTCGGAAGCCCAGGGGAATTGGCAGTCTGGTTGGCAATAAGAAGTTAAGCTATGAAGGATTTAGGTCGGTTAGGCTCCTCCTAATTCCAATTTGACTTAAAATAGAGACTCTCGACTTATCCTGAAATAGTTGTGAATGGGAGTCTACGGTTCTCTGCTACTAAAGAATAAAAATATGTGATGCTTTTAGAAAAGTCCTTTCTCCACTCTTGCTTAGAAGGTACTGAACCAGTGTAGTGTGGTTTTCATATATTATTCCCACCCCCCCCAGGAGATAATAAATGTGACCAAATAAACTCCCCCTGTTCTTGGAAATTTGCAGCATCATTAGCATATCAAAGGCTGGGAGAGTCCTGCTGTTAACAAAACACAAAAACTTTTTAAAACTTCGTTGGAGTTAAACAAACTTATTTGCATAGGAAGAAGCTTTGCTTCTATACCTTCAACAGGGCGCTTTTCCCTTAACACCAGTTTTGGAAAGACTGGCCAAGTCACTTTTTGATTCAGTAATTTTCTTACAGTTAATTTCTGACAGATGAACCTCTTTTTAAAATCCCTTTTGAAGTTGGACTGAATTAACAAATGGAAGGCTTGGCAAAGCAGTTTACTAATTCATAACTATATCCCTCTGCTTTCTTTGTGTTGCTAAGTACTATAATCTTTGACCTGAAAGGAAGAATACTGCTAACAAGTAAATATTTAAAAGGCCCCATGAAGTATAATGTGCATGAGTTTGTGCCTGGGGAGCCCGTCTGCTGGATGAAAGAAATGACTCACTTTTCATCTCCTAAATAGGCTGTTGTTTTATAGTAGGTTGAAAGGAAGTATTTTAAGTGCTAAGAGTTAGATCTCTTTTTATTTTTAGGTTTAGTTAGCCATTCGCTTCACTGATTTGAAGGTGGCATGGTAAGTCCTGATTCCTAAGTTTGTTAGTGCCCTGGACAAGCGAGTTAGCATTCCTGTGAGTGAATGACCTCTGTGCGACCAAAGACTACTTGGAACCGTTCGAGGAAACGGAAACATGACTCATTGATGTGCTTGAAGAGTATCAAGGCTGGGGACTCGCTGACTCCCGAGCCAGCCCTGAAGTATGGTAGAGCGGGCAGAGCCCAGACGGGGTGATACCCGGGCTCTAGTCCCCACCGGGCCACTGACCACCTCGGGGATAGCGGTCTCACGACCAAACATCCCTTCTGCGCATGATGGGAGGTGTGAATTCTGTGTTATTAGCATAGCTTGCAGGTTCAAGATTAACGAGTCTTTGAATTCTACTGATTTTCTGGTTTGTGTGGAAGTGGGTGTGCGCGTTTTAATGACCTTCAGATGGGATTCATCAGGGCTTCATGAAATGAATCTTTATTTTTTAGAATTGAAGTGAACTGCCATGACCAAATTTGATCAGGGGAGTCCATAACAGAAAGTGAGGAAGCAGCTAACTTTGATTTATAAGGGTGTGGGCTACTGCTTTTCTGTGGCTGTGGCATTTGGTATATAGAATGAGGCATACATTATCCTGTTGAAGAAAATGTTCATTACTGTTTACAGGCAAATGTTCTACTCTTATCAGAATTTCTTTTCAAACGCTATAAAATAGTTCCTAGCTACCTTGTTTGATATGCCTTACTATGCTTTTTTTTTTAATATTTAGATCACCCTACTGAAATATATGCCAGGTATTTCTCCCTAAGGAATTCTTAAGAATAGCAACCTGCATATCTGACACTTTGCAATTTTTAACTCTTGCTACAGAGTTTCTGCAGTCATTATTGTATAAAAATAATCTTGTGTTCTGTTATTTTCACTCAGTGGTTTTCTTTCATGCAACCTAGGTTGACAAGTACCGTGAAATGTTGGTGCTGTGCTTATTAGAAATTACCTATGTATTCTTTAAAAGTGATAATCTGGTTTATCTGGTATTATGTTTAGGGAGCAAGTAAATGCCAGTTTCTTGAGGGTCATGATTAATTCTCTTTGATTTTATTTATGGCAATGAGAACACAATAATTGTCAGAGAATAACTGTGCAAGAAAAACGCCAAAATATTTCATATGGTAACTTTCAAAGTTAAATATTTGAAAATTTCTGTTATTTTATCTTTTTTCTCTGCAGCTTAAGCCACAAGGTACTATTTACTACCAGTGTTTCCTTCTTGGAAAACTTATATCAGTAGACCTTTACCTATTCTTTTTTTCTGACTGTATCCTGCAAATTCTCAAGTTCAAATAATGTCTGACAAGGATGTTTTCTGTCTACTACAGTGCTGGGTGTCTGACTCCTACCCCCACTAGGTGGCAATATTGCTACTCTTGTTTTTTGTTGTTGTTTGTTTTTTCCCTAGGTGGCGGTATTGCTCTTGTTTTTTGGTCTTTTTCAATGGGGTTCAGAGAGGCTTGCTCAAGACCACCTTGTCAATAAATAGGTGTTGAAATCAAGTTTGGAATCCAGCTTTGCCTGATTCACATATTTGTGCTTTTTGGCTCTCTGTCATACCAACCTGTTTTTGGGAGGGAAGAGGAGGAGGAAAGGAATAAAGCCTTATTTCTTACATTATCTATGAAGTAAATTTTTACTGAACACCCACAGACTTAAAATTGTTCTTCTCAAGGACTTGTTCCTCGTTGGTGGACAGGGGAAAGGATCTCGGTACCTAAGGCACACTAAGGAATCCCATGTGGCCAGCTTTGTGGCGCCATGTGAGTTTTCAGGATGGAGTGAATGAATAAACGGTAGTCACTTGGAAGGTCAGAAGTGATGCTACAGAGGAAGGGGCACTGAGAGGAGCCTAGAAGGGCAAGTTGGACTCTATTGTGGGTCCTAAGCAAAGGCCTGGAAGCTTGGATTTGATTAGCAATGGTGGCTGGTGAGCAGGGTTTGAGGGGATCATCGGGGCTGTGGTTTGAGGTGGACGTGGCAGGGTGTGTTGGCCAGAATGAAGCAGAAAGGTGACTCAGGCTAGGGCTGAGTGCTGCTGGAGTTTTCCTAAGGGGAAGACGGGAGAAAGGCAGAGGGACATCTTGACTGTTCTCAGCCTTGTTCAGACTCAGTTTTGTTCAGAGGGAGGTTATCTTTGCCTTGGGTACGAAGGTGGAAGTCAGGCTTAAAAGGAAACCTCATGGTTTGGAACAGCTGGGGCCATGTGAATGTAAGAGTGGAACTGTTGCAGAGAAACAAGGGCCCAGTGGAGGTGGGCAGTCAGACCTGTGGTGAGGCAATTCTCTCCATTCATGAGGTGGATCAAGACAGACAGGGTTAGAAGAGGTGCCAGGTTGCACGGGTGAGGAAGAGGGAATGTGTGTGTGGGGATGGGGGGGTGGGGGGGTAGTCGAGCCCTGATTCCAGCTCCAGACAGAATTTGTAATGAGGAGCAGAGAGGAGGGGGAAGGGGTGTTGAAAATACAAAGTAGAGAGCAAATTCATGCTGCAGACAGCGATCAGAAGGCAGAGATGAACCAGGAGTGGGAAGATGGGATACATGAGGTTTTGAGGTGCCCAGGAGGGACAGGGAAGGGGTGGGCGGGGCAGCCCCCAGCTGAGCAGAGGGCTTGTCTGGCAGCCATGTGGCCCCCCCTGCGTAACCTGTGCTGAGCAGTGAGAGGTTTGTTAGTCCTGCCCGCCATTGGTTGCTTCCCTGACCAACTTGGGAAGTGATTCCTCCCCTGTGGGCAGGTTATGATGATAACCACACATTAGGTTCTGGAATACCTGCCCTTCAGGTAGATAGTACACAGGTGTGTGTGTGGGGGGGGAGGGTGGGCAGCAAACTTGTCTGACAGGCCCCCCAGGTGATCCCCTGGCCCTTTCTCCAGAGATTCTTTGTATCTGGAGTGGGGCCCCGGGGCCTGTATTTTAATAAGCACCTCGAGGTCATGCCGATCATCACTGATCTGGGCGTCTGGGTATGCTACAGCCTGGACCCTGGCCTCTAATAATTTTTTAGCTCCTCACCAGTGCTGCCCTCATAAACGCAAAAGACGCTTCTGAATTTTAGCCTGTAGGTTATTGAGGTGAATGGATACTTGACTTTTTATCTTCTAAGATACCTTGAGGTTCCTTTGCTGGTTCCTAACCTAGTCCTCGCCTGTGTTTGAAAACAAATCCTACTTACCCGTGAATCCACTGAAGCCTCTGCAGCCTGGGGCTTTATGGAAGATGGGTTGTTCTGTTCTGCCACCTGCTGGTCAACTGCCTGCAAACCATGTGATGTTTCGAGAATGGCTCCCGGATTTAAGAGAATGTTGCAAACATGATCCTCAATGGACCGTGGATGAGGCAAAAAGTCTTACTTCTAATAGAGCCATCTACTCTAATTTAAACCTTTTACACGAAATGTTGCAAATCTGGCACAATTAATTTCCTCTTCTCTAGAGCTTTTTCCAGCCCAGGTGTTAAAATGTTAATAGCAACACGTTTTGTGATTAGTTTGCTGTGTTAATCTCAGAAAGAATGTTTTTTTACATGCTGCTTGTCTCTTCTATGGACAAATGATTCTGGTGATTCAAGGCAGTGGTGAAGACATATGGGATTCATGTTTCAGAGCATTGGAGAAGCTTGATCTCAGAAAATTGCTTCATCTCTTAGGATCAGTTGATTTTCAGTGTATAGTTGCAGTGTACCATCATCATCATCATTTTAAACTGTGCCTGGCTCTGGGTCCCAACTTGGGCAATTGCCTACACCTAGAAATTTCTGAACATTTTTGGCGAACCTATTGGCCTTAGGGCCATGCAGTGTGAACCACTTATATGTCATTCCTATAGGCATGGAGCTAGCCTCACAGCATGGCAGACAACCTCTCAGATTCTTTGTTTCCTTATCTGTAAAATGAAAGTGAGAGGTTCATCTCTAAGCTCTCCTTTGGTCCCAAGCTTCTGTACTTTAAACAATCAGCATGAAGTGTAGGACTTAGTTTTCCTAGTGACTGCGGAAGGCAGCAGTGTCTGCTCATTGTCCTTTGGTTGGGTGCCAAGCTTTCATATTCTGGGCACCATTAACACCAACGTGTCGTCCGGATATTTCTAAGGAGGCTAATTTCATGCTTTGCATTCAGTGACCTTTTAAACACTTTTTAAAATTAGAATTGGAAAAATGGCAGGCTTCCTCATTTTCTTTTAAATATTATTGATTGAAACAGAACTAGCATTTAATTTAGTTCTATCAATAAACAAGATATAAACTTTCTTAAAGATTAGTTGGTTCTTAATTAGAGGTGGGGGCCATACCTTACATAAACCATGACGCTTTTTAAAAATATATGTGCCAAACAGGGGCACTTGGGTGGCTCAATCAGTTAAGCATCTGCCTTCGGCTCAGGTCATGACCCCAGGGTCCCGGGATCGAACCCAGGTGTCGGGCTTCCTGCTCAGCGGGGACTCTGCTTCTCCCTCTCCCTCTGCCTCTCTCCCCGGCTTGTGCTCGCTCGCTCTCTCAAATAAATAAATAAAATCTTGAAAAAAAAACATATGTGCCAAACAGAACATCCAAAACCCAATCTACACATGACCTATTGAATAAGAATCTCTTATAAAAGATGCTTCTGATGTGAAGCCATGGTTGAGAATGAAGGCACTAATACAGTGTCAGCTGCGGCTGACGTATCTTGTGTCTCTTTGAGCAGTGCTGGGCCATCAATGTCTGGGGACTTGCAGTGCACCGTGCTGGGCCCTGGACCCTGGACACCTATAAATACCTTATGGATTATCCTCTCTGTCTGCATCCCTCTCTCCCACTTTTATTAGGCTGGTGGCAAAACATTTTATTAGACTATCAATTTTTTTTTACGATTTTATTTATTTATTTGACAGAAAGAAAGAGAGAGCAAGCAGGTGGAGTGGCAGGCAGAGGGAGAGGGAGAAGCAGATTCCTCACTGAGCAGAGAGCCTGACGTGAGTCTCCATCACAGGACTCTGGGATCATGACCCAAGCCGAGTGCAGATGCTTAACCGACTGAGCCACCTAGGTGCTCTAGACTCTCAATTTCTTTAGTTATACTTTAGTATGAGGCCATCCCCTAGTTAGGTAAATTAGATTTTGATCTTATCTCAAACTTCATTATAATTTCATTTTATAGAGGACATACTTATTCTTAAATGAATTAGGTAATTCTTTTCTTTTTAAAGATTTTATTTATTTGAGAGAGAGAGCACAGCAGGGGGAATGGCAGAGGGAGAGGGAGAAGCAGGCTCCCCACTAAGCAGGGAGCCCGATGCGGGGCTCGATCCCAGGACCCTGGAATCATGACCTGAGCCAAAGGCAGATGTTTACTGACTGAGCCACCCAGGTGCCTGGGTTAGGTAATTCTTAAGTGATGTCCCTTCCCTAAGTGACATCATTTGACCTGATCTCAAATACAGGCTATAGCCTGCTATAATTTCCTATGTGCTGAATAAGTAGTATTGAACTATGTGATAGATTAAAAGTTATTTGAGACCATGGGTTTTTTTTTTTCTTAATTTGAAATGTAACTTACTTTTAGCTAAGCATTTTCTTATCGACTATAACCAGTAATGTGTATTTTATGGAACTATACAGTAACTGGTATTTTTCTTCCGTGTTCATTTTTTTTTCCTAGAAAAATTATCAGCAAAATAAACTTTAGAAAATGCCTGGAACACAGTTTGAAAGAGAGAGAGTGGTGGTTTGACAAAATTTAGCATTTTCTATTTCTTTGTTTTTTGGTCATTAAAATAACTGTCATTACCAATGAGGTAAGTAACTATACATACCTGTGCTATTTGTGTAATTCCTTTCAGGTTGTCAGATTTCACACTTTTCTTTGAGCCATTCATTGTCTCCTATCATTTTGGGGAGAGAAGTGTGCCTAATGACTGTGAACAGGGCACAAGTGCAGCGACTTGAGAATTTTGTCGTCATAGGTGAGATGGGGGTGCTCAGTCCTTTTCTTCAAGACTGTGGTGTGAGTGAACATTTTCCCCTCAGGGGAGTCGGGCCCTCCATTCCAGCCCCCCATGCCCTCACTACAGGTGCCAGGTGCAGTTCGAATCATCGCCTTACCTGTCACCTTGCTTGTCCCCCAGCCCTATCTGTAAGGTCAGTGGCTACCTCTTTGTTGTTGCTGCAAATAACCTACGAACGCTACGAGTGCTAATGATGTCAGCATTTTCTCACTTCGTTTTCCTAACAGCCCGAAGAGAGTCCGAGGCGTCTCCAGCGTGTGGGGATTTGGCATATAGGAAAGAGAACCGGAGGCATTCGCCACCTGGGTGCCTTCTGAGGCCACACTGTCTGGGTTCTGCCGTGTCTGCGGGGGACGATGGAGGGGCTGGGCTGGGGGTCAGGTCTGGGCGGTTGAGAGGGGGACTCTCTAATGCCTTCATTTGTGCTTGCTGATCTCTGTCAACCCACTCCAGGCTGCCGGCAGTGGAAAGGCTCTAGTGTTTATTTAGTAGAAGTACTTCATCCTTCTTTGAAGTTCTCTTTGATGGCGGATCTCCGAGTAGTGTATTAGAGAAACAAAGGTTCTCTTGACTTAACCATCCATATTTCACCCAAGGGAACAAGTGTTTCAACCAAAAATTTCTGAATGTCTTAAGTGTTCTTTAGGTCTTTTGTTTTCTGAATTTCTCCTTATCAAGATGAGTTTATTATCTGAAGAGACAAGTGTGATTGTACAGGGACAGCTGAAGTAGTCATTATCAAATTGGATTCCCCTGCTCTAAATAGCCTTTTTACTTGGAGCCTTTGATGACTGTCAGGAGAGTTGGCAGTGTCTATGACTGTAAAAATTGTTGCGCTAAAGAGAAAAACATAAAAAGGTAAAGCCGTCTTTATATTTTGCTTGTTATGTTTTCACGAGTTCCAGAAAGGTTAAATTTGTTAGGCTTTTTAAGAAAACATTCTTAGGCAATGAGTGAAATTTTAATAGACACAGTATATGCGAGAAACACAAAGGCCATGCCCTTAAGCAAATTTGCACATGAAGTAGAGAAACTTAGAGATCAGTTTTTAGATATATCCTGCTGTGAAATGTTCCTTTAATTACCTGAACGAGGTTGTAGGAAAAGGATCAGGTAAATTGGTTTATAAGAGGAACCACCATGGTTCCTTTAGTTGCAGAGTGAGTGAAAAAGTTCTTAATACTAACTATTTTATAAAAATGATTTTAAAAATGATTTGGGCAGTATAATACCATTTGTGAAACTTAGAGAAAACAGTATTATGTCTTATTGACGAATACACTGGTATTCAGAAAAAGTATGAAAAATATGTTTGGGAATGATACAAACCAAATTTAGAATAATGGCTCTACGGGGAGACTTGGGACGGGAGGGAAATTTATCTCTAACATTTTGTTTTTTAAAAAACTGAAGCAAAAATTGTGAAATGCTAACTATTACATCTGTGCTGATTTCTCTCCTTTTCCCTATGTTTATAATAACTCTGAGTGAAAATTAGACATTAGATGATTAAAAATTGTACAAGGTAGGGGAGCCTGGCTGGCTCAGTCGGTGGAACTTATGACTCTTGATCTTGGGGTTGTGAGTTCAAGCCCCATGTTGGGTGTAGAGATTACTTAAAAAAAAAATAAAAATAAATTTACAGTATATGTTTAGCATACATATTATGGAAAAATAGAAAATCCCCCAAAAAGTAAAACAATCTGTTATACTGTATTCTGCTTATCATATACACTGATAATATTTTCAGTGTATCATCCTGGTTTATGTTGTATGCATTTGGTATTATATCTCTGATGTTTGTACATTTTCAGTGAAATTATGGGTAGAGATTTGAACTCTGAATATTTACTTGGTATTTTAATATAATTTAGGTGTTGAATTTAGATATTGAAACTAGTGATTTTCCAAATTTTAATATGCAGAAGACTCATCTTCGAAGCTTGTTTAAATGTGGACTCTCAGGTTCTCTCCAGGGGTGTGTACTAAATAGACTCCAGGAATGTGCATTTTTAACAAGCCCTCCTGGTCTCCTCTCTCCCCCACCCCAATCCGTCATGATTCTGATTACAAGTGTCCTAAGGAACACAGTTTGGGAAACATTTGTGTGAACTGTCTGTGCTTGGGTAGTCCACACAACTCTGAGCACCATTTATACTTCTTTTTCTAATCAAAGGTCGGCAAACTATATTCTGTGAACCAAATACAGGCCACCACCTATTTTTGTAAATGAAGTTTTATTGAAACCCAGCCACCCTGATTTGTTTACTTATTGTCTGGCTACTTTTTTGCCACAGTGACAGATGGCGTAGTTTCAACAGAGACTATAGAGTTGGCAAAGCCCAAAATGTTTACTGTCCGGCTCTTTCGAAAAGTTTTGTTGACCCTTGCATGTAATCTAGCGTTTCTTGTGGGAGAATATCAAAGAAAATCCAGTAAAGAAACTGGAGTACATTTAACAGGAGAAAGTTGAAAATGGTGATGAAGGGCATGTCACTGACCAGTTTAATTTAACAAGCATTGATTTAATCCTTACCATATTTCAGATACTGTGCACATGATGACAAAGGCTTGGTTTTCCCAGTTTATAGTCTTTAATGACTCAGATGTGATGGGGTAAATGCAGTATCTCTCTTTATGGGGTGCTTTGGAAACACATTAGATTAGTCAGGGCACCTAACAATCTAATCCTTGCAGTCAGGAATGGTGTCCTAGGAGTCTTTAACCCTTGGTAACTTGCCCAGCAGGTGCCCATGGTAAATGAGATTCAGAAACATCCATCTCCTCCCTCCTCACTTGCTCGGATGAGTGGAGTGTATTGCTGTGCCCCAAGCCCCAGTCACGTTTGGCTTGCTTTGTCCAATGCAGTGTTAGCAGCTTTGATGCAGAAGAGGCTTGGGTAGTTGAGTTTTGCTCTTTGGTGCCATTGCCGTGAGAAAGATAAAGTAGGACCAGCCTACTGGTCCTAGGATGGGGAGGAGAGGCACCTAGAGGCTACCCCTAAGGTGACTGATCATACTGGTATGCTTGGGACTGCCCCAATTTTAAAACAAGTTCCATATCCTGGGAAATTCCTCAGTCTTGAACGTCCTGGGACAGCCGCCTTGGAGCAGAGCCCCCCCCCCAGCTGAGTCCAGCCTAGACTAGCTGACCTCCAGACAACCCACAGACCGATGAGAAATCATAAATGATTGTTGTTTTAAGCCCCTGAGTTTTGGAGTGGTTTGTTTTGCAGCAATAGTTTAGTGATACAGTGCCCGATAAATGCTTGCTTATTTGAGCTGAGATAGCTCCTGGTCGAAGTTGTGAAGAGTGCATAAAAGTTAAGCAAGTGGAGAGCATGAAGAGTTCTCAATCATGCATCAGGTGTCAGGGGCTTGGAGTATGGTGTGAGTTGGCATGTGGAGGACAGCTTTGAGGGGGCCCCAGCTGAAAGCAGGGCAGCCCACTCCCCAGGGCATTACAGTAGGCCTGGTGAGAGACCTGAAGTCTATGGCCGTCAGTATGCGAGAAGGGAAGGCTAAGGTTTGGTTGTTGGGCAGACATTTCTTCATTTTTTTTTTAAAGATTTATTTATTTATTTAAGAGAGTGCATGAGCTGGGGGAGGGGCAGAGGGAGAGGGAGAGGGAGAGAGAGAGAGGAAGGAGATTCCCCACTGAGTGGATCCCAACTCCATCCCAGGACCCTGAGATCATGACCTGAGCTAAAACCAAGAGTCAGAAGCTTAACCTGCTGAGCCACACAGGTTCCCCATCAGGCAGATGTTTCTTCAAGTCTCAACTCTGCTGCCTAATAACTTGCCCAGCAAGTGCCCATGGTAAATGAAGTTCAGAAACATCCATCTCCTCCCCCCGACTTGCTTTGGGTGCCTTAGGCAAGTTGCTTATCACCTTCATCCTCAGTATCTGCAAATAAATAATACGTATTTCCCAGGGTTTTTGTTAGGGCGGGAAAAAGTCTAACAGGATAGGGTATGTTGTTTTCATTCTGACTCCACACTTATCTATTCAAGATGGTGGCAAACAACTTGGCTGCCTGAAAATTGAAAAAGTTGAATGTGGGCATTATGACCGTCTGCTCAGTGCTTTCAGAAATTTCCAGAGTTTTCTTTCCCCCATCGTTTTTTTTTTTTTTTTAAGGTTTAAATTTATCATTCATTTTCACTCAGTTATACCCCAGGGGAAAAGGGATTATTTGGATTTGAGAAGAAGGAGTACTTTGAAGATTACTGATTATATTCATCTACATATTCTCAATAATTTTAAAAATTGCTCTTCAAATTAATGCCACTTTGGCCAAAAAAAAAAAAAAGTAGCACTTTTCATCACATCACAATCTACTTAACACAAAACTAAAAATATTTTCCTGCGTGGGAGCAAGGGGTATATAGGAACTCTTCCTTTCAGTTTTGCTGTGGGCCTAAAACTGCTCTTTAAAAAAAAAAAGTCTAGGGGCGCCTGAGTCAGGTGCTGATTCCCTGAGCTAAGGAACGACTGTTTTGTCCTCAGTAGAGATACTAGGGGCGCCTGGGTGGCTCAGTCATTAAGCGTCTGCCTTTGGCTCGGGTCATGATCTCAGGGTCCTGGGATCGAGACCCATGTCGGGCTCCCTACCTTAGCCGGGAGCCTGCTTCTCCCTCTGCCTCTGCCCTCCCCCATTCCCCCTCCCCCTGCTCGTGCTCTCTCTCTCTCTGTCTGTCAAATAAATAAATAAATAAATCTTTAAAAAATAAATAAAAAATAAATTAAAAAGTCTACTACTTGGGGCGCCTGGGTGGCTCAGTCATTAAGCATCTGCCTTCGGCTTGGGTCATGATCCCAGGGTCCTGGGATCGAGCCCCACATCAGGCTCCCTGCTCAGCGGGAAGCCTGCTTCTCCCTCTCCCACTTCCCCTGCTTGTGTTCCCTCTCTAGCTGTCTCTCTCTCTGTCAAATAAATAAATAAATAAATCTTTAAAAAAAAAGTCTACTATAAAAAAGAAAAAAAAGAGGAAGAACTGAAAGCAATTTCCAAATTTAAAAAAGTATATTTTCCCCCCCAAACAGTCAAATCAAGCATTATTGGCTTACAACTGAATTTTTAAAAAGTAGAACCTTGTAACTTCCAGCGTTTTATTTTTCCTTATTATGAAAACAAAGCATGCTTATCTGACAAAGACTAAAAGATTCAGGAAGGATGGGCGTAAGGTCACACTACTGCCAAGCTGGTGCAAACTCCTTAGAAGCATGGCATATATACTTCCAGATCCTTATTAGTGCTTTTCCTGTCAGGTATTTTTAGAAGTTGGCAGTTCACAGTTGAGGCTGCTTCCACTCATTCTTATAAAATGGACAGAAATGCTTAGAGATGTCACAGATGGCAAAACTCTCCTTTGGTGTCCCCCTGAACCTGTTTCCTATGGCTCTTGTAGAAAAGACCACAAACTTGGTGGCTTAAAACAATGCAAATGTATTCGCTCACAGTTCTGGAGGCCACAAGTCTGAAATTGAGGTGTTGGCAAAACTGCGTTCCCTTCAGAGGCTCTAAGGGAAGATTCTCTCCTTTTCTTCTTGCAGCTTCTGGTGGCCCGGCATCCCTCCTCGGCTTGTGGCTGCGTAACTCCAGTCTCTGCTCCCATGCTCCCATTGCCTTTTCTCTCCGTGGTCTCCCTCTGCCTCTCTCATGTAAAAGATTTTATAAGATGCATTTGGGGCCAACCTGGATAATCCAGGATAAACTCCCATGTTAAGATCCTTAACTTAGTCACAACTGCACACCCGTCTTCCATATAAAGTAACATCTATAGATGCCTTCCCCCATTACGAACACTAAAAAATTAGTGATTGTAGGGCTGTTAATTTTCTAGCAAGCCATTGTTCTTACCAAATTATCATACTAGCCAAATTCAGTGGTATACTGGAGCCAGCATGTACTGGCTTTGAAATCGAGTTCTTAAATTTTTAGGATTTTATTATTATTTTTTAATTTTTTATTATTGTATTTATTATTTTAGATTTTGTTTAAATTCAAGTTAGTTAACATATAGTGTATTATTAGTTTCAGGGGTAGAATTTAGTGATTCAGTTGCAGATAACACCCAGGGCTCATTACATCACGTGCCCTCCTTCATGCCCGTCACCCAGTTACCCCATCGTCCCACCCACCTCCCCTCCAACAACCTTCAGTTTGTTGCCTATAGTTAAGAGTCTCCTGTGTTTTGCCTCCCTCTCTGTTTTTATCTTACTCAGTTTTTCCTTCCCTTACTCTATATTCATCAGTTTTGTTTCTTAAAATCCACATGAGTGAGATCATATGATAATTGTCTTTCTGTGACTGACTTATTTCGCTTAGTATAATACACTCTAGTTCCATCCACGTCTTACAAATGGCAAGATTTCAGTCTTTTTGATGGCTGGGCAATATTCCATTGTGTATATATACCAGATCTTCTTTATCTATTCATCAGTCCATGGACATCTGGGCTCTCTCCATATTTTGGCTATTGTGAAAGTTTAAGGATTTTTAGCAGGCTGGTGGTGAATTGTTGGTAGCTTGAAATTGGCCATAGTTGGGAGTGTTTACCCCATGGAAATACTATGGATCAGGGCTTCCCACACACCTCACCCCAGATGGTTTACCAAGAGACCATTGATTGGCCAAACCCCCTGATCACCAGAAATTTCTTCTGAGAGTACTTATCACCCTGCAGAACCCTGTCAGGGTTCTGACTTAAGGACCCTACTTGCTTCTTTTCTTTTCTTTCTTGCATTAAGTTAAAAATAACTATGTGTATATCTTGTGTCCTAAAATACACTTTAAATTCCTATAGGACAGGGTTCTATGTTTTGTGCTTCAGAATCAGCCTGTCTGGCTGATCTCCTAGAAGGAGATCAATAAATATTTGAACTGATCCCTTTATTTGGGCTCTTTCCCATTACTGGAGATACTCAAAAACTGATGGCTGGGGGGAATTGTAATAATCCTAAATATATTTATATATTTGCATTTCTGTCTCTTTCCTTGTTTGGCCACATGTTTGAATTTGGGTACAGGGTACCACAAATATATGATTTTTATGTACTTTATTCCTAATTTTGTTTACTCACATTGTTAGAAGTACGATTCATCTGGGTCGGTGGAATCACTGAGGGTATTAGCAATGTCTAACACGTTTACCATGGCATGGTAGTGTAATAAAGGGTAGCCAATTTGATAAAATGCCTGTTGAAAAGCCAGATATATAGTGCCACAGTGAATATGGTTTTACAAAAAAACCAGGTGACCCTTAGAGGGTCACTTAAAAGTTGATGGAAAATTTTTCTTTGTCTTAAACAGATACCAGGAAAAACTGATGTAAAAAAATTTTCCACACCACAGAGAAGCTAAATTCATATGGTGTTACACAGGAGGTCCTGGCCTGTCTGTATAGATTATCAGATAGGATGTGGGCTGCATTTCTAAATTTGGCTCACTATTAATTACCACAGTTTCTGAGCCAGATTGTTGGATTCTGGAGTCTTGGTGGATAGAAGCAGTGCAGAATGTCCTAACAAAGTAAGAAAAGCATAGAGCCTCATAGTTAATGACCCTCTTTCTTCTCAAAGTGAAGCAGTCTAACTCTATGATTAATAGAATTTTATTACTACTCTTTAATTCAGATTATATATATTTATGGTCAGCTTACAAATTTTGCTTTTGCCTTTTGGAATTTAGTGATAAAGGAATGAGTGCTGTAAAGGTCTCATTATCTCCTTGTCCTGAAACATATTAAGATCAAAAGAAAGAGGTACATGGAAACGAAGAGATGGTTCTATTGTTCACTCTTTTGACCAACACTCATTCCTCCTGGCTGTGTGTAGATATCGAGAGATATGGCGATCAAAGGATGAGATCCCTGCCGCTAGGGGGCAGTCCAGTCTAGTACTGTGCTGAAACAAAAGTTGATCTGGGGCAGGCATCACCTGGGCCCTTTTAGGAGTTGAGAATTTCGGGCCCTGCTCCCCACCTGAATCAGACTCTACATTTTAATAAAATCTCCTGTGATTTATGTACATGATAAAGTTTGTGAAGAAATGGCTGAGTAGGTAGAAAAAATAATGATAATTTCAAGGATCACTGGAGAGGCCATAGGAGAGGCACATGAAGTACAAAGGAGATCATGATTTAAAAACATTTTTTTTTAATTTGGAATTTTATTTCAGCCTCAGAGTAAGTTCATTCTTGTTCTTATATGAGAAGAGTCTCAAAGTCAGTGCTCACTTTTAGGGGACCTTTTTAGCTGAACCCCTTGGATGGGGACATTTTCTTGGTTAGGGCTGGGAAAGCGTTCTGTTCTTGATAATCAACTGCCCACCAAGCCTCTGACACTTCATGGCATCCATCAGACAGTGATGGCTTCTGTCCCAGGGACAACCTTTATCTCCTTGCCATGCACCCTGCCCCAGGGGGCTGAGAGCAGTAATGTGCTGCCGTATTGCTCCCATATCAAGTGATCCCACGGGAACAATGTGGCGAAGCCTTTGAGTGTCGGATCATTTCCGGAGTCCCTTTCAGAGACGAAGACATTGAAAGGTGGAATCGAGGCTTGTGATGATGTATAATCACAAATGTTTGCATTTAATCTTTCCATTTGAGGGGAACAACACGTTCATTGCGCTGAAAGGAACGTATTCTGTCTTTTAAAGCTACAGCTTTATAAAAAGGCAGTGCTTTTCTCTCTTTTAAATATTGAAGCAGTGGTTGAGGAGGGAACCCTGAATTGTCTCTGAATAGGTAATTGGGCAAGGTTTTGTCTTCCATGACTTCCTTCTTGAGTAAATCAGTTTGATTCCTTGGGCGTTGGGAGGTGGCTGACAAGGAGGATTTAGTGTACTGTGGGAGTTGGCTCGCTGTGGCCCTGGGCGTAGTATGTTTTTTTGTTTTCTCATTATAAGTGTCTGGCTCAAATCGTTTACTTCTAGATATTAAGATAAGGTTTCATTACTAGTGTGTACAAATTACCTCATAGAAAGTTTGCATTTAAATCTACTCTTAAATTATTTACAAGAGCCGACAGTTGGAAAACCTACTGTACCCTGTCCTAGACGCTAAAGGTCCCCGTGGGTTGTCTGGGTGATTTCATGTGGTAATCTGATAGGGTGCACACTTCACTGCTCCTACCCGGGGGCAGGGCTGCTTTAGAACAGGACCCAGTTTAGAGCGACTCTTCTCACTGCTGTGTCACCTTTGTCTCTGTTCAAGGCCTTCTGTGTGTGCACCCCGCTTCCAGCCAAACCAGCCCACCTCACCAGCTCCACCAGCCCACACTGTTCTCTACTCATTTCTAACTTCAGGGTTCTGCTTCTCTCATTCCTTCTTCCAGATTTGAAGGGTGGGGGTCAGGGCAGGAAAGGTACACACGGAAATGAAAAGCCACAGTGCTCATTGGTGGCCTTTGAGGCCAAAAAACTGATGGCACTTGGTATTAGTTCCTACTCTTGGCTGGCATTTTACACAGATGGCAAATGGGGCAATTACACGCCCGGGTGGGTTGAGGGGTGTGTCTAATCCTATGTCTTGTCATGTTTAACAATTTTTACTAAATCAAAGACTTCCATTTGAGCAAAACTTTTTAAGGTTGTCAGGAAATATTGTGTCTTTTGGCAAGGACTTTCCAAATGTATTCAGTCTAGCCATTTGACTCTTGGTAGAAACATAAATAAATCTTAATAAATTAATGGATATTTGGCTTAGGAAATCCTAAAGAAGATGATGATCCTGGAACTTCCTTTAGTAATATAGTCTGGTGCCTCCCAGTTTTTATTGTTAAACTTTTCTTTAAGATCTGACTTAAATCATTCCCGGAATAATATAATTTCTTGTCCTTTTGTCATTAGCGATGGGTAAATCTCTCACCACCCTCAAGTATTAAGAACTTCACATGGAAGAGGCAATGAGTCATAAACCTGGTGTAGACCCGCCTGGGGGCTGTTATCCAGAGGCTGCTCCAACAGCCATTGAAACTGTGGGGCGCCCACCTCGCGAGTCCAAGGGTGAGGGTGCCAGCCAGGAGGCAGCTGTGGCAAAGCTATGTATTTCGTTCTGGGGTGCTAATCAACTCCCATTAAACACATAATTGAAGCAAGATGATTTATCTGGTTCCTCGATGCCTGAAGCCCTGCAGTGGCGAAGTGGTAGGCAGGGAGTGGTTACTGGCACCTACAGTGACAACAGAAGTTTCAGTTTGACAGCCTGACAGTGAGGGGAGTGGTGAGGATGAAAAACCACCGCATAGTAAGGGATGCAGACAAAATCTGTGCAGCAGGTCTGGTTCAAAATTCTGAGAAGAGTCTATTCTATTGTAGATTTTCACGGGGAAAAATGTTAAATTAAGATGTTTCATTATACTGACGATTACATTTGAAGAAACAGGTTAGACTCTCACAGGATTTTCCACGGCAGGGTCACTGTGAAGATCAGCAGGGATCCACATGAAGTGCCGGGCGCAGAGTAGCCTTGACCCTGCTGCCTGGAGCAGTAGATTTGTGTGTGGCTCTGGGATCCTGATGATTAAAATGTGTGGTTCATTGTAGTTGCTAAAAAATTCAGTTTGAATGAATGCAATAGCTTTTCAAGCAGCCCACTTATGATTTTCTAAGGGAATGGGAGTACGTACCTAACATAGTGAAAATCTAAATGTTTCCCCCAAAGCTAATTTAAACCGTTATGTTTCTATCTTGGCTATAGAGGAACTCTGATCCTGTTGTAGAGGTAGTTAATTTATTTGACCTTCTTTTACATAAAGGAAGATGTTAATAATCAAGGGCCAATATGACAGAAATGTGGAATTAGCTGGGAAATAGAGAATTCGTTATTGTGCAGACATATCCATAGGTCTTGTGAATAACGGGAAATACGTTAGTTAAGTTGCAAGTCTAGCTTAAGTGTGTACTTACTTTGAAGTAGAGTCATGAGTCTAGACCCTGAATGGACCAGTTAGCTTTCTTGGCTGCTTGGTAGTGGATGTTTCTCCAGCCCTGCTCATGGGCTTGCTCTCAGATGCGCATAAGGACAGGAAGTACTGGAGGGAAACACTGGTTACTGATGACACCTATTTGTCTCTGCTATTGTGTATATAGGTGCGTACATTCCAAGGAGGGTGGGTTGGAAAAGCAACAGTACTCCCTGAATGCAAAGAACAGCGCAAGGTTTATTTCAGAGTTTAGGTATTCCTACATTAAAAATCTAGCTGTAGGATGGAGACATCAGGGAGGGAACAATGGTATTCTTTTTCGGGAAGGTCCCTAGATCCTCAGAGAATGCACATGTGGGTGTCAGGGGTTCCCATGAACCTCTGAAATGGAAGGCAGCATTCAGGATGTTTTTATTTTTTCTGGTACAATGGTCCTTTTTTTTTTTAACTTTTTATTTTACCTTTTGAGATTCTCAAAAGTGTCTTTGACTCAGAAAGAATATTTGGGGGGAAAAAGGAAGAATATTTGATATTTGAATTTTTACAGGCACTGGTGCTCTGCATAATTATGTTATTTTTGCATTTATGGAAGTGATCAAAGTAGAGGTATCATTCCAATTTATCATTCCAGAGCTCAGAGTGCTTGGTGATGTAGCTGCCACCCCCAGTAAGTGGCAAGACTTTGAACCCAGCGGTGTCTGACATGACCTGGTCCCATTCCTGACTCCTCTGGGTGATATTGGGTATGTCATATGCCTTCTCTGGGCCTGAATTTCTTCATCTGTGAATTGAGGGGTTTAAACTGCAGGAGCTCTTGAGGACCCTTTTAGCTTTCAACTGAGTCTCTGTTTTCCCTAGGCTACTTTAGCTTCGCCCTTAGTTCTCGGTGCCTGTTCTGTGTCATGGTTTCCGAGGTAGTGTGAGCTGTCCATATGAGGAATGTTTTGCAGCAGCTCTGTGATTTTCTTCTATGAAGGTCTCCGTCCTTGGAAGCTTTAGAGACTTTTTCTTAAAAATCTCAGTGCACGGTGGCAGATGTATGATGCAAAATCCCTCTTTTATAATTTTTAATCAAAGTTTATTTTCTGTTGCACTGTGTTAGTTTTAGTATGTTTGCTCACTGCTGAGTAAAGTGAGATGGACCCAGTTGTCTACTCATTGCTTGTTAGCCTTACTCTGAATAACACTTTGGGGAGGGGATGCCAGACCCAAGTCTCTGTGATGGAAAGTTACAGGGACTTTTAACACCCTCGGGACCATGGAATTATGTTGGCCTTGGGTGAAATGCTGCACCCAGTGCATTCCAGCATCTGGCTCTAGATGTTTTGCATATCACGATTAATGGTTTTAGGTGTCTTGGGGCTGGAGCCTGCAGCTAATTGCGGCTAACATAGCTCTCAGATGATGGTTCTCCATGATAGGATGATCTTTCCAAGCTGGAGAGGAATGACCCGTAGGCGCTGCCGGCGGGGGAGGCACAGGAGGGTCTTCCGCCCCACCCCACTCTCTGGCTGCTGGTGGGAGACAGGAGAGACAACAGCAGGTGCGAGAATGGCTGCATTTCATCTTCACCGAAAGCTGGGAGTGAAGGAATAGCTGAGTCAGTTTCTCTTTGGACATACCTTTTCTTAGATGATGACATCCCTAGATCAATCAAGGAATGCTCGATGTTTCTAAAACTATATGCTCTTTTAAACTTCCTTCTCTCTCTCTCTCTCTCTCTTTTAGAATCCTACCTTCAGAAGTGTGCTCTGATGATTAATAATCAAGTTCTTTTCTTTTAATTTCCAGAAGTCTGTATTCTGCACAGACTCACACTTCCCAGCTTTGCTGGAGTTCAGAAGTTTGAGCTGCCGCAGAAGTATTGCCTGTGGAGAGGAGGCGGGGTTTTCTGTCTCCAATGAGCTGCCTTCCGTTTGGGGAGAGCCTATGCCTTTCCCCAGAGCGCTTACCCTGTAATCCAGGCAATAGCCACGCAGCCTGTTTTATTGTTTGTGGAGTCCTGTGGATCGCGAGCGGTTCCCCAGACGGGGAAAGAGGGCAAGCGGGCGCTTTATGATTCTGTGCTGTGCTACGACAAGGGAGCTGAACTCTTTGATTTCCCCTGAGTCACCTGTGTGGGTGAAGTTTAAACGGGGGCGCCCGGGTTGACGGCGAACCTCTTTCTCCAGCCTGAGGAGTTGCTTCCGTGTGTCTGCAGCGAACGGCGGCTGGCTGCTCTCTGCCCTCGTGGGGAAGGATGCTTGGGCCAGGAGCAGGATTACAGTATGGGATGCTAGGCACACACCAAAGAGTCGGAGTGCCTTGGTTCTGTTCTTCTCCAAGCCCTGACAGGTGTTCCTGAAATGAACACCCTGCTTCATTTTTAAAATTACACCAAACCAAGTGCGACAATGTGGCTAGGTTAAAAAAAAAAAATTTTTTTTTTGTTTTGTTTTGTTTTGTTTCCTAACCCTTCATTTTCCTTTTCTTTGTAATTGGGTGACATAGAAGCAGTCTTTCTGCATAATGCCGTGCCTGACTCTCAACATTGTCTGAATAAGTGGGAAGGAGCAGGTTGGTTTAAAGGACATGGACCGATTGTAAAGCTGAGCTTCTTGTTTGCTGGGCTGTCCTTTGTCTGTAGTCGATGTTGGTGTGAAAGAAGATGAAAAAGGAAGGCTCTTTCAGACTCAAGTCAAATTCAGGGTCTCTCTCACGTGCTGTGAGTTGGATAAATTTCTCCTCCTTGTCCAGGCAGACAAAGAGGCTGTTTCGCAGTGATGGAGAGCTCTCGGTTTGTGGGCAGCAGGTGGAAGCAGATGATGAAAACTGGAATTACAGAACCCAGCCCAGAAAAGGTGACTTGATTTTTTTGTTTTTATTTAAAAATTCTTAGAAGTTTGCGATGTAGAATTCGTTTTCTATCATTGATTCCCTTTATGATTTTTTTTTGGCCCTGTTAAGAGTTTTTTGTTTTTGTATTGGAATTCGGTGTTGTTCATTTGTTTACGTGTCTAAAATAAAAGCACTCTTCCAACTAGATTCAGCTTGAGATTGTGTCCTTCTAAGAAGGATAAGAGCTGTTAGTTGTCCTCAGCACCCTTTCCCTTCAACAGATCCACACACTCAGGTGACTTTGTGAAAAGTTCAATGGTAAACCTCCCTCACAGAAGGAGTCTAATTCTCTTACAACTTGAAGTTGGGACATGGAGCTTTTTAGTGAAACAGTACACTGAGAAAACTTTGGGAATGATGAATAGTCTTCTTGCGTCTTTCTTTAAGAAGATTGGTGAAGGACACAGACACTTGCATTAAACAGGTGTTAGAATGACATCAAGGAAGAGGAACACATGAAAGGCTTGCCCTTGATAGTGTGGTCAAAAGGAGTTTTTGGATTTCTTTCAAGTTCCTTTTCAGACCAGTGTCGGTCTCTGTGGTCTCCGTGCTCAGGGTTAGCATGTTTTGCCCTTCTCAGGGTGAAGAAAAATATCAGTCCTGGTAGGAGAGAGGGAAATATTTCAATATTTCTTAACACACCCCTATTTTATATTTAGAATTTCTGAGTTCTCCCTCTTAGAGTGTTTACTGTAGAGACTGCACTGTTAAGCTCTAAAATGGTTTCCCTATTCGGTGCTGTGGCAAAGCCTGGTAGGGGAGTGCTATTTAAGTATTACAAAGGAACCTAGTCCAGACATTCCGCGTGATTGTGTTTTCCCTGTTTATCACATTCTTCCCGTGCCAAAAGAGACCTTGCTAGAATCTTTCAGTGACCTGTTCTTTCCCTTCTTTTGGGAAACAAAACCTCCGAATCCTGAGAGAATAAACTAAGTTAAATATGTGCTGATGGGTACAGTGTTTCTAGTCCACAGACTGAGAATTTAATGCAGCTCTTCCTCACGGATAACATGTTTTAAACAGTTTGATCTTCTCTGTTAAACTGTGGCACAAGAGGGACTAGTTAATGCTCTCAGAAGAGGTCAATTGTTTAGTATGTCAGGAAGGGGCTCAACAGTGGTCCACTGACACTGAGCTTAAAGATGCAGGATTTTAGTTCAGATGTGGTGTAATTGCCACTCAGAGAAGAGGTGTCATGCTTTCTGACTGGAGTTGTGCTATTTAGTAAGTCCACGAACTTTGCTCTTCTAAATCAGGAATAACCTGCGGTTTTGGTCAATGGGTGGGTTGTAATGTTTGAGGCAAAAATGTTTGAAGGGTGGATACAGTAGTGCTGTGGTCGTCAGAGGGTGTAGTTTTGATTCCGTTGGCCTTTGCCAAAGGTTGTTCTTTTATGACTTGTTTTGTTTTAGGTCAACCGCTGTCAGGTTTCCATTAAACACTATATACATGTGAGCACGTGGCTTTAGGATTTCTATCATAGATGCTCCATCTAAATTAACATTAAAGGGAAAGAGACTGAATGTGCATGTGTTAGTTTTAGCTGGGAAATGAAGCAAATACTGTACACTTGACTTGTGAAGAATAATGAGGTTATTGTAGAGAGGAGGGGTGACTTGTAAAGGGAGGGAGGACTTGTTTATGCAACAATACAAAAGATTGTGCCCTTTATCCCTTAATGTAATAGGGGGATACAGTAGCCCCATGAAGAGAAATGGGAGCAACATACAGTGTGTAAATTTATATGGTTCTTAGAAATAATTGGCTATGGGTAATATTGCCATTTTTGACATAGGGAGATAGGGGGAAAGCCTTAAAATTTCTGTAGATCAAAATTTTTACATTTAACTTACAAAAGAAAATTGGCTCCCAACTTTGACATACTGTCCCAGGGGTATGTCATTGACAGTTGATCTTTATTTCGAGTAGTTCTTCCCTTTGGAGAAATACAGGAGTGACATTTGTTTATACTTCCAGATCAAAAGAGGGTCAATCTTTCACAAAAATTATGCAAGATTGGAGTTTTTTTTTTTCTTAGGATGAGTATCAAATAAGCTAAAAGTCTAGCAGGGATTATCAGTCAGCACTAAGAATGCCAAATGGCCATGTTAAGATTCGGTTGCAAATAAACGTGCATTGAAGACCTACCCGTCTGATGGGAAGCGTATAGCATCTTTCTTTTACTTTAGATCTGCCTTCCCAGACCACATACGTTTGAGACCACGTACTTTCCTTTCAGCCTGCTCCCCAACTCCCCAACATTTTTTGATCTACACAGGTTTCTAGAAACCTGCTGTCCCGCCTCCCCCTCCCCCCCAACATACACCACCACAAGCAGTGAGAGCTAGAGGTAGGGCAGTGTAGCTTAATAAGTCAACCTTGCTTCAGGGTTGTGTCCTGTGATCTCCCCACCCCCATGGGATGTCTGGCTGCTGGGGGGTCCAGTTCTGCAGCCTTACGCCTTTCTCCCTTCCATCCAGCAGTTGCTGCAAGGCCAGAGTGTTTGCCAGCTCCCTGCCCACCACTGCCTTCCTGTCACATTGCTTTGCGCAGTTGGCCCACTGAATCCTTACTGTCCTATGGATAGTATGTTGTATGCCTGCTCATTTTATAAAACAGTTCTTAGAAGCCCTTTTGATAGTGAATCTCCATGCTGGATTGCTTGTTAGGGCCATCCAAATGAAGTTTTTAAGTAGTTACCTGTATGGATATCTATCAGGACACAAACCTACAGGCTTGCAGTTTAATGTTGTCACATATACTCAAGAAACTATAAGGATAAAACTACAGTGCTTGAAAATTCTTTGGAGAATGTTTTTATAAGATTAGATGCTATTAATAGCATCTTTCCAATTAGACTACTTTTCCTGAGCCTGAAAAGTAACTAGAAGATACATAATGGTATGTCCAAAGCAATCACAAGTAAGCACCTGCATGTTTCCTTTTGTTCCAGCACATGGCAAGTTTCAAAACTTCAAAACTATTGACATTTGTACTGAGGAAGGTAAAAACGAAATAACAAATAGCAATTATCAGTTCTTATATTCTTAGTGGGATATGACCCATTATAATAGCAGATGATGTTTTGACTTAATTAGCCATAAAAATCAACAGTGTGAATCAGTATCCTCTTGAATATATATTTAGTGAATCATGAACTGTTTTATTAGATACCTGTGTAGTTAAAAAGTAGAAGTCAGTTGTAGGTGAGACAATATGTAGCTTTTCACAACTCATATGGAGTTGTGAGAGCATTTATTGAAGGAATTTTTAGTACTGTGTGCACAAAGGAATATAGCACACAGGCTGGGAAGCCATGGAGTTCATACTTAAATGGAGAAGCAGATAGGACATCTAAGGGGGAATTATAGGGAAAAGGCAGGATAATTGTGAAAAGTGTGAAATGAATGTCTTAGATGAGAAGGTCCAGATAAAGAAACTTTATCTTGAGCATTTTCATGTTTTGCATGGTCTTCTGGCTGTTAGCATTGATTTGCACAACATTTAATGAGCTCCTGCTTTGTTTCCAGCACTGTGGAAGGTTCTCAAGGGAAACTAATGACTAGTATTTATTCTGTGCTCCCCCATCTTGCTCACTTACCCTTCTCTTGTCAAATAAAACCAAAAGAGGTGGAATAATAATGGGGTAGCCTGTCATTGAGCAGAGCATGTTTTGTTGTATCTCCAGCTCTGTTCAGCTGGGCAGAGGCGTGATTGATGATCCTGGTATTGGCAGGTCGGTGCATAGAGAGGGTAATTGACATGCAAAGCCTCAATTTAAACAATACTTTCATTCTCTTCTTCAGAACTTGTATCATATGTGCTAATAACATTACCAAATTTGAATCATTTGAATTTCAGTTCCTTTCCATCCCAGGAAATACAAAAAAAATGACCAGAGAATGGCCTTACTAGGCACTAAGGATAATGAATAATCCATACACTAGATAATCAGTTGTTGAGTGTGGGAGTTGGCTATATTTCAAGTAATTTCATCCCGGTGTCCTCCCTAATAAAATAGTTGCAGAGAACAGGATCCTTGTGCAGAATTAGATTAGCAATGATTTCAGGTATGACAACGGAGAAAAAAAATGGCATGAAAGACCAAAAGCTGTAAGGTTGAGATCCCGTTCCCATGAATATAGCTGTGATTTATTTCTGATCACAAAATCTTTAGAATGTTGGGATGTAAGGGCATTTTCTTCATGGCATTAAAGAAACCTAAAAAGAAGTGGCAAATATTGCTAAAGTAGCCCCCTGAATTTGAGAGTAAAACTAGATAAATAAGTAATATTTATTGGGAGGATCACCATGTACATTGGAAAAAGAGCTAAGTGGAGTTTATCTTGGAATCTTAATAAAAGGGGTGAGAAGAATCTTCTCGGTGCAGTGAATGTAATGTTTTCCTTCTTACTTTCTACCGAAGCTGACATTCTGTGAAAGAGACAAACAGTGAGTGCCACTTAATATTTTATCTGGTTCATTGAAATTGCCCTTCATTGACCTTTGATTATTTTTTTCTTTTGAAGATGGGAATCTCTGTTGTTTTACTGCCTTGTTTTATTGCAAAGTGATCTTATTTGTTATTAAATTGATGAAGTTCTGTTGAAATGTTTTTATCTCATATCCTTCCTTTACTTACTTGTCTTAAAAAGTTTGTGGATTTATTTGAGAATTAGACACTTAGATTACTAGAAATAGAGTATTAAAAGAAGTAACTTATTGTCAGAGCATTCATTTAGAAGTTAGTAGTCTATTTTCTTCATGGAAATGTCTTTGCTCAGTTTTGAAAACTTTTTTGAGATTGTTCTCTTCAAACAGTTTTTTTTAAATAATTTCAAAAGACCCTGCGCATTAATTAGGGTTAACTTTTATAAGTCTCTTGCAGTTGTTGTAGAATGTGTTTTATTTCTATGTAATTCAAGGGTTTTTGGTTTAACCATAATATTTTCTATCAAAGTTTTAAATAAAGGTTTTGTTAATGACACTGTTGCCTCTGAAATACTTCAGTTAACCCCAGCCTTATCAGTTTTATCTCCTCCAGGTCTGTCGCGTCCGCACCTTCCTGTCCATCCAAACTGTCGTTCAGGCCTTCTCTGCTCTTACCTGGCCTTCTGAGTGGTCTTCTACTCTTTCTTGTTACCTTTACTCTTGTCTTCCTTTGAGCCATCCTTGAGTCTACACTGTAATCAGAGTCATCTTCCCCAAATGCAAATATAATAGGGTCACTCTCGGGTAGCTCCCCATTGCCTAAAAACTGAAGCCTATCTCACTTAAAGCAGCATAGACCCTGCCCCTCTGACCCTCCCCATCCCCTGCCCTTTTTAACTCCCCAAGTAGCAAATGGATGCAATGCTCTTTCACCATGCCACAGTGTATCTCCCATGCCCTGTGCCACCAGGCTCCAGTCCCTGCCTCTGCCTGCTGACTTTCTGCTCGACCTTCTCTGCTTTCTTTAGAGCTCTGTGAAGCCTTCCCTAATCCCCTAGGGGCAGAGCTGATGCTCCTTTCTCTGTGTTATTTCTCCGCCTTCTACAGACCTCCTACAGATCTATGCTGGATGATATTTATATTTTTATTTATACCTTATGTGTCTGTGTCTTCAGCTAGACTGTGAACTTTTTTAGGACAGAGACCAGGTCTTACTTATTATCTTTTTTATTCCCAAGGCTAAGTGCTCAATAAATGGTTGCTGACTGGGTGACCATAACTCACCTGGGACCCTGTTAATAGTGCTGTTTGCAGAGGCCACCGTGCCAAACGAGGGTGGGGTACCGGTAGCACGGTGTGCTTCCTTTGTCCAATGTCCTGACGAATGTCACCTCACAAGGGCTCCCAACCCTGAAGTTTTTTGAGGGTACAAAAGAAAGCGTTCCCTGTGTGGCAACATAATTTTAGTGGCAGTCTGCTGTTTCCTGTTGCTCACTCACACTGTGTGTGGATCAAATGCTTCGTAGAAACGTTTGATCACTACGGTTTGGACCATTCGGTTTGGACCATTCGGGAAGTTGACTTAGGACACAGAGAGGAGGTATGAGAGGGGATGACGCCATGCCTGGTAAGGCGAGGCAGCAGGGTGCTCCTGTGGTCTTCTCCACCGCTTTCCTGCTTCCACCCTTGCTCTCCCCGCCTCTGGCCTCCCCCCTCCCCAAGTAAGGCTAATTTTGACAGGGGAGCCTCAGTGATCTTGCAGAACATCAAAGGTTAACTTCACTGCTTAAAACCCTTCAGGGGCTTTCCTTCCCAGGCAGCTTGATAACTAGTCTTTACAATGTGCCGTGTGGCCCTACACCATCTGCTTCCACAGCTGCATCACCTGTGCTTTCCCCTCACTGTCCTCTAAGTCACACCAGGCCCCTTGCTGTTTAGAACATGCCCTGCGACTTGACCGTCCCCTCCACCCAGAGTCCCAGCTATGCACACTGCTCCCTCCCTCTCCTCTTTCAGCTCTTTGCTCAAAAGTCATTTGAATGACCCTATGTCACCTCTGACCTTCATTCTAACCTTTCTATTCCCATCTCTGTTTTTCTCCAAAGCACTTAACCACCATCTGATATACTATATATTTTACGTACAGTTGACCCTGGAACAAGACAAGGGTGAGGGGTGCTGACCCCTGTGCAGTCAAAAATCCCCGTATAAATTTTGACTCCCTCCAAACTTAGCTACTCATAGCCTACTTTTGACCAGAAGCCTTACTTCTAAGATAAAGAGTTGATTAACATAGTTTGTATATTGTATCACATACTGTATTCTTACAGTGAAGTAAGCGAGAGAAAAGAAAATAATAAGAAAATCATAAGGAAGAGAAAATACATTTATAGTACTGTATTTATTGAAAAGAATCCACATATAAGTGGACCTGCACAGTTCAAACTCCTCTTGCTCAGGGGTCAACTGTATTTATTTTCAGTACTGTCTGTCTCCTAAAACTAGAATTTAACCTATAAGACAGGAGAGTTTTTTTGTTTTGTTTTGTTTTTTATTTATTTTCAGTACTGTCTCCTAAAACTAGAATTTAACCTCTAAGACAGGAGAGTTTTTTTGTTTTGTTTTGTTTTTTATTGATTTTCAGTACTGTCTCCTAAAACTAGAATTTAACCTCTAAGACAGGAGAGTTTTTTTGTTTTGTTTTGTTTTTTTATTTATTTTCAGTACTGTCCATCTCCTAAATCTAGAATTTAACTTCTAAGGCAGGAGAGTTTTTTTGTTTTGTTTTTTTGGTAGGTTTTGGTAACCAATGTTTCCCCAAGCCTGGCACATAGTAGGTATTCAATAAATTTTAGTTGAAAGAGAGAATGAATGATACAAGAAGTACTAGGTCAGGAAATCTGATGTTTTGCTTCTGTCACTTGCTAATAATGTGGACTGGAACAAGTCACACCATCTGTTTAAACTCTAGTTTTCATTTCATTAAGATAGGATGATATCTATTCATCACACATATGGGTAGCAGGTGCAGCTTACTTCTTGAATAAATGAGTGTATGTTTATAGATACTGTATCAGCTTACCAATTGGGTCTGGTTGTATTTAATGGTCCCATCTGAGGGGTTGGCAATCTCTTCACTACTCATAGTCAATCAAGTCAAAAGATGTCTTTATCCTGGTATAGAATATACTATTCTGTAGAATTTTCAGCACAGAAATAAGTGCTTTTAGAGTATTTGTATAACCTAGACAACCCGACTGGAGGCTGCCATCTCCTTTACATAATTCTTCAAGCAATATATACCACAGTTTTAATGTCAAATCCTGAAATGGTTAAAATACTAAATTGAAAATTGTTTCTGAATCAGTCCAGCTGCCCATAAGTGTTAACAATAGCTAACATTTAATGAGGGCTTGCCATGGTTAGACTAATAACACATTATGTGAATGAACTCATTTAATAAATAATGCCTGGATACTCTAAGTATTCAGTAAAAATAATAGTTTGATAGCAAGGAAGGGTCATTAGGGAGAACTGAAAACTGGGCAGAGAAACTTAGATATGGTGAGACTGGGAACCAAGTGTATATCTTCAGAAAGAAAAAGGACATTGAAAGCATCTTGGGGTCTTAGATGCAATATCTTCTGGTTCAAGGGCACATGCTCTGGTTTGAGATTCTTTGGGCATGTGCTTCATACTTTACCTGAATTTGAAGCTCTTTGAACTCTAGTCTGTCTTATCCAGTGTCTTGCACTTTGCAAGATAGTTGAGTAGGTATTTCTTGTGCGAACACATGGTCAAGGCAATGTTAAGGGGAAACTGCTTGGTTATGGCCCACAGAATGGATTGGAGCATAGGAACTAGAACCTGGACTTGAGCCTGATTACCTTAGGGGTCTTAGAAGCTGAGAAGCGACAAAGTGCTGGTGAAAGCAGTTATACAGGTACATGAGGAAAAGCGGTTATGGAACTACAGATTTTCATGTGAGGCTTTCTTTATTAAGGGAAGTTGTAGGATTCAATAGTTACTTCTTAGTGTCGCACAGCATCTGGGATTTTCACAGGCATGGTTATATGTTTTCTAGCTGTATGAAATGTGGGTAGTCTTCACATTGTATTTCTAACCTCCCTAATTAAAGATGATATTTATGGTGATCACTGTCTTAGTAAATGTTATTGGAAAACTTACATATAATCAGCATACATAGTGTCCATATACGGAGCTTTATGTGAGGCTGGGCGGGGGTGGGGGGTAGGCTGTTTGCAGTGATGTTCTGGGGTCTGTCCCTCTTCAGCCCTAGTGAACCCCTCTTTTCTGTACTACTGAATTTGGCATCACAGATTGTTCTCTGTCATTTATAGCTGACATTTGATGACTGACTAGTTATCAGAGACATTAAGCCAGTGATTATTTGCTTAGTTCTTGCCAGAACCCATCACCCTGCTGGATATATAACATTTTGGCTGTTTAAATATGTATAGTACATGGTGGGCACTTGCCTATCAGGTGTCTGAGACGGTCTCCCTGGGGGGATTTGTTAGCTGGAGTTCCCAGCTAGTGCTGTCCCACTCCCTTCCCCCTCCCCCCTCCCCCCTCCCCCCTTCCTGGCCAATACTTCCGTTTCCTAGACTCATTCTCCCGATCTGGGTTTGTCTTATGGATTCCTGTGTTTTGAGAGCTCCTGTTGCCTGGTAGACTTGATAGAGAGCAGTGTCTTGAGAAAGCCACATCAGAGGAGCGAGGCTCTCTCAGATTCAAAGACAAAATGGCTTGAATTGTGACTAACCTGGAGTGACCCTGCACATAGGGCTTTCCCCAGAGCGGGCACTCATTAAGGCTGGGGGACAAAGAGTGACTCCACTCTGTCATTTTCATGCCCTCCTACTTTTGAAAACGTGTGTTAGGGACAGGTAATGAGTGGAAGATAATGGGAGAAGGTGGCAGTAGATTGGAGGAGGGCAGGAGCTGGGATAGGTTATAAGGAGAGAAAAGCTAATGAGTCTCCGCACTCCTCGGGCTGCCTCCCCTTGTGCTAACAGTTTTCTGATCCCATCTTCTAAATCAGTAAAGTGATGGCAGTCTCCTGGGACTTGGTCAAGTTTCTGAATATGCTGTTTGCACAACTAATTGTACACTTGTAATATTTTGGGGTTGTTTGTTTTCAAGACCTAGCTTAATGAAGTTTCTATACGTGGTTGAAAAGGTGTGGAACAAGGATAAAGGCTCATCTGTTCACTGGTTAAAATAATTTTAGTGGCACATGTAAATTATCCGATTGGGTTCAATATATGTTTATCCTTCTCTAAGGGAAAAAAAAAAACCATTTATAAGTAAAAGCCACCAGCAGTTGAGATTTCAATAAACTGTATCACTTGATTTTTTTTTTCTTTTCAGTAAACTTTAAAAGAGAGTGAGAATATATTTTATTGTTGGTACAGTTCCCTGGCCCCTATTTCTGAAGGTTCTCTTTTACTCTGTAACTGGAAACGCCTCAGCTAAAGTAGAAACTGGGTGTCAGATGTTTCTGGATTACATTTTGAGATAAACCAGAATTCCTACCTGAACACAGGTGTGTACTGCTTCAGTCTTGACCGGTTGGTGATTCTTTTACAAAGCATACAAAAGACAGTTTGTGAATTTATCTTGGTGGGTGGTTGTGGCTGGTGTTGGCTTGGTTGCTGTGGTCATCTTGGCTGGTAGTTATTTATTTACACAGTTTTTTCACCAACAGAAAGTACATACAGTGCTTTGACTTCCTGGAAAAAGAACTTTGATTTTTACCTTAATTTTATTGCAGAGTTAGTCAACACACCCTATTCCTACAAAAAGATCTTTTAATTATTTTTCTTTTTTGCTAGCTATCTAATTCTTTGTCCTTAAGTATGAATGCTTGCATGTTGTTCAGTCCTAAAGATCCCGCTTCTGTTTGATTTGTAAGCCTTTTTTGAGACACCTTGTTGCATTTGGGGCATTCTTGTGTGCTACTGATGTTTTCTGAAGCTGGCAAGGTTGGGATTTTTCTCCATCAACATTCCTTCGGATCACCAGACCTCGGTTACGTCCCACACACTAGGGTATGTGTTAGTTTATCCACTTGATCTGTGTGCTTATGTCACTGGAACCAGGGAAAAGTTCCATAGCTGATTTTAGAAATCAGCTTGAAGGTTATATGTCACATCCAACTAATAAAGGTTGGAACAAAAATCCAGTTAGTAAAATTTCCTCTAATTTCTGAGCAAGTTGAGCTAGGTGGTTCTATAACAAATGCTTCTTTGGGATGGAGTAAAGAATCTTAGTGGAACTGTAGTATGAATGTCTTGAGTTTTTCAGTGCCAGAAAAGCTTAATTAGAGTTGACTTTTTAAGTCAGTGACTTTCAAAAGTTTTGCCTGTGTCTAGAGTAATAAGTACACTTTAGATTGGTTTATACTCCACCCATTGCATATACAGCTGACCCTTGAACAACATGGGTTTGAATTGCGTGGGCCCCCTTATATGTGGACTTTTTTTCTGATAAATTACAGTACAGTACTATAAATGTATTTTCTCTTCCTTATGTTTTTCTTAATAATGTTTTCTTTTCTCTAGCTTACTTTAATGTAAGAATACAGCATATAATACATATAACATCCAAAATATGTATTAATCGACTTTATGTAATTGGTAAGGTTTCCAGTCAATGGTAGGCTATTTAGTTGTTAAATTATTGGGGAGTTCAGAAGTTACACAAAGATTTTCAACTGTGTGGGATTGGGGGAGTGGGGGGAGGAGTTGGGGCACTTAATCCCTGTGTTGTTCAAGGGTCAACTGAACACACATGCACATAAAATGAAGCAAAATTTTACTAAGATACTTCATTATTGCATGACTCCATGTGATGCTATTTTCTCTTCTGTTTTATTCTATTTTTTTTAAAGATTTTATTTATTTGAGAGAGAGAGAATGAGAGATAGAGAGCATGAGAGGGAAGAGGGTCCGAGGGAGAAGCAGACTCCCTGCTGAGCAGGGAGCCCGATGCGGGACTCGATCCGGGGACTGCGGGATCATGACCTGAGCCGAAGGCAGTCGCTTAACCAACTGAGCCACCCAGGCGCCCTGTTTTATTCTATGTTATTAGGCAGAAAATGTCAGTCCTGACCTACTGAAGTGATGACTCCCTTGTTAGGTCACAGCCTTCAGTTGGCAGAACGCTGCTTTCAGTAGGCATCACTTCTTTTGGTAGGTTCTTAATATGCTTGTGTACCAGGTCGCTCCTTCACAATGTTTAGAAGTTACAACTATGATGGCGTTTCTGTGAATAGTCCATCATCATATCAGTGTGCTAGAAAGGGCTCGCATATCTGAGGTGTCTCGAGATGCAGTGTGGATTCGTGGTACATCTCAGAAATCATCTGCTCTGAGATCTGACTTATGATCATGAGCTTGTAAGCATTCACTGCAATAAGTCCTCTTCTGGGTTGACCTCTGTGCCCCTCGTCCACGACCACGTCAGTGAATAAGGGTAAATGCTTAACAATCAGGCAGGACTGAATGATTTCCAGTGTCAGCCTTGTTGCCTGATGGAGTGCAGTGTCACAGAGCCTGCCCTTGGCCGCATATGCACACCTCCTAACCCACCCAAGGGAAAACTCATGAGTAGCAACATCTGACCAATTTCTGCCTTATTCTGGAGATTTCTCTGTCATTATGCTTACTGGCCTACTGTCTGTCCCCCTTAGAGGAAAATCTGTTGAGAATTTGAGGCCATTTAACTTGACTTTTGAATTGTTGGATTCTAGCCTCCATCTGTCAGACATCCGATGGTGGAATTGGAGGGAAAGCTGCATTTTCTTTGAAACATAAGGTTACTGTAAAAAACTGGTAATTGGTTAGAGATACTTTTCTAAATTGTGATCATATGGACTACATGTTAGCTTATATAAAATGTTAGAGGAACATGCCTTTTATTTATTTGTGTTTTCATATAGCAGAAGCTTGCCTCATTCATCTTTCAGAATTTTAAAACAATTAAAAATATTTTTTATGAACCATCATTCCAAGGTAGACTCTGCAGATAGAGTCTGTTTGCAGGTTATGGTTTACACAGTATTCACGCAGGTATGGCCTTATTCCACTGTTATGACAGTCCCGTGAGATGGGCAGAACAGATGGCATTATCCCCTTTTGTGGCAAGAAAGCAGTGCCTGAAAGATTAAGTGACTTACCTGAAGCCATATAGATAATAGTGGCACAGATTAGATTTGAGTCCACTTCTTGTGACGTAGTCCCACACTCTTTCCGTGACACCGTGCGATATCTCTGCTCAATCCTCAGCACAGTTGAACCTTGTTTTGATGTTTTGGTGTCACCGTGAATAGTCAGCTGAGCCTGTGAGAACCTGGTGACACCCTGGTGGCTGTTGAGATTTGTAAGGGTCTTTGCTTCGGCATGAAGTGGGTCTCCCCTGCCTGCTGCCTATGCCACCCTGCTGTAAGACCGTCAGCTCTGTTTCTGCAGGTGGTTGTGCCTGCCTTGTGTCCTTACCTCTACCTGATTTGCTGTTTCTCATTTGTTACCTGGTGTGGACGGTCTGGGCAGTCCAGTTTATTGCAACAGTATTGGTCTCAAAAGATGCTAATGAGTTCCTGAGCCATAATCCTGTGAGGGATGCTCTCTGGTCAGAGACCATTTTGGCTTCTTACTTCTTGGCCGTATTTTCAGTGGTTGAGTTTGTCGGAAAAGCGATCTCTTGATAAGTAGGACATGACTGTAGTATGTAAATATGTTTTTTACATGTTTATCTTCTGTTGGCTTTTCTTCTTAGTACAGTTGAATAAAGCACATGTTTGCATTAATGCGATGAAATTGTGACTATATTTGGGCATCCCAGTTCTTTTTGTAAACATTATGTTTTAAACACATCTATAAAATCACTCTGAGTTTTCAAGTAGGATTACTGCATTGATTGACTTAATAAGCAAATGTAGCTTTGCTGCTTTTAAGCTGGGTTTCACCACTAACCACTTTCTCTAGTAACGTTTATGTCCTCGCTCTCTTCTCTCCCTCCTCTCCTCATCCCAGCTGGTATTTGGACACCACATATATTTTCTTGTTTTTCCTATGGTTGAAATTGCCTCCTCAAATATTCAATTTCATATCTTCCCATCATCTGCTTCAGAAAGTAAAAAAAATGGTGAAGATGAAAAAAAATGGTGACGATGAGACCATATTTCTATGACTGAAACCAGTTCTTCTCCACTGAATATGGGAGTTACATAAAATGTGACTGAGAAAGCTGATCTGACTCTCTGTCTTTTCTGTGAATTTCTTAATAAACCACTAATATCCCAATATTCAGAATTAACATCATCTTTTAATAGTCTATTTGAAATGCTGCAGTCCCCATTTTGCATCCTAGGCCCATAGTAGTAGCTCAGTGAATACTTAGATTTGTACACAGGATAGCTCCAAAAATGTGGGGATGCAATTTGAATAAGTTGAAAGTAGAGGTAAAATTTTTTTGTTCCTGTGACTAAAGAAATGAGGCCCGGAGAAAAGTAACAATTTTAAAAAGCACTGTTATCCTTTCTCCCATTCTCCAAATATTGGAGAATGAATAAAAGATGCTCACTCCTGATGTCAAAACAAAAGCTTTTGATACCCAATATAGTTATTCTATGTTTTGGTTGTAAATTCTCAGAGATAATAATTGTAAAGATGTCTTTCTTTTCAGATAAGGTGAAATTTCAAGTAAGTCTTTTTTGTGTATACCTGATTTGAAAACCCAACTTTAACAATTATTTAGAAGTAGTGACCGTATAGTTTCCCCTCTTAGTGTCATTTAAAAGCATTTTAGTAAGTATTTATATATAATCTCTAAATTGGAGCTATGAGGGGATCCACGCAGTTACCTTGACAAAACAAGACTAACCTGTTAGGGCCGGGAGGAACCTCTGAGAGGACTCCGGCAGCTTCCTTGTTGGACAGATAAGGAGGATCCAGGCAGTTTGCTTCAGACCTTTCAGAGCAGACCGTGGCCCAATTAGGCTGTGTCCTCACTTTCTCCTCTCTTCAGTGGTTTTGAGATTTTGTTCCTTTCCATTCGTTTCTTTAATTTTGACATTCCTGATGGCTCTGTGAAGGTCAAGCGACAGATTCCTTTGCTGACCTTACAGAGCGGGTTTTGGAAGCTTTTCATTCACTCTGTAGCACACAGAAAGTTTTCTTAAGTAGATCTGCAGAAGATAGGCAACTTACTAGTGATGGCAAAGGCAGAAGAGGGACAGCATCAGCCTTGAAAACAGGCTCTCTGGTGTCACTTTTATTCCCTCACAAAAGTAAAAATTCATTTAGCTTTCAAAGAATTAAAGGAAAAATCCCAAAGTAAACTGCCCCCCTCAACAACAAAAACCAAACAGAAAACCCCAAGGGCCTTGGGCTGTCACCTTTCTTTTGTAGGAACCGAAGTCCTTAGAGACAGTAGATAACTAACTAGAGCTGTCAGAAGCACATCTGCCTCAAAATAAGTGCATTTTAAAACTTTAAACGTAGTATTCTATTTTTGGCATGTAACTTTTTTCCTCTTGAGGGACTGTAGATTTATTGTCATTCATAGCCGAATTTGCAGAGATGCATTAAATAAAGATAGAACACAAAGTAAATGCCAGCCATTACATCGACAGAATTGTCGATTGGGACTTACCTTTACTGATGTTACCCAGAGAAGGGAGAGGGCGAGAGAGGGAAAGACACTCAGGGAGAGAGTGAAGGAGGAGGGAGGAAAAGAGGAAGAGGTAAAACAAAAACAAGGAAGGAGAAGCCTTAGATGTGTTTCCCACGATCAAAGAGGAGGATCAGAAAAGACCCTCTCCATTTCTGTGGCTTGCTGTGTTCTCTGTGGATCTTGTAACTCTGTGATTATCATGCACCAGGGCGAGACACCACCCTCAAATTGGTCTGGCAATGTGAAGAATCATTTTATTGCTTATTTTTAAACTCCTAAGTACAGGGAAAAAGACGGAGGGAGCCTAAATGGTGTGGTTTCCTCCGACCATCATTGTTGTAAATCCTATGGGTCTTGAAATAACTGGCTGTTCCTGGAGTTTCAAAGGGCCTGGCTACTCCCAAGAGTTGGCACTTGAATGGGAAATGATTAGCTCCTTCCTTTAAGCCTTGTCACCACGGTTTTTAACTGGGTCCCAAGTTGGAGAATGTGATTTCAGAAATAAACTACCTTTTTTTAATGGAAATCCTCTAGTTGTTTGTAAAACTTTGAGTTTTTCAAATGCATCATTGGCTATAAAATAAAGTGTTTCAAATTTACAAGTCTTAACTAACTTAAACATTAGAGAAAGTATTCAGTTATCTGTGCAGAAATTCGCAGGAGCCTGGGCATTTTAACTTGGTACATCTTCCTTTAAATTTTTATCTTTTTGCTTGCTGATTAAAGATAGTAACAGTCCAGTTTTACTCTCTGGTTATGGGCTTCTGTTTTATTAACAAGTAAATTGTGGCAGAACTTGTGTTCCTCTTGGTTGGCTGGTACATGATCTTGAGTAATCCTGATTTGTAGACTGACTTCTCTTTAGAATGATTGAGGAGGGTAATTTTGTGGGCAGAAGAGTTGCACCTGTTTCTGAGGCTGAAGGTTGGTTATTGTTTGAACTTCCTCAGATTACTCAGATGTTTAGGGGAAAATGATACAAATGACCTCTTTATTTTAGGTTGGCTTTTTTTTTTTTTTGAGGGGGTTGCCATTGGGATGTTTATTTTGGGATTTACACGTTGATGAAATATACAGCATGAAAGGATATGAGGTCATTTTTTTTAAGATTTATTTATTTAGTTTGAGAGACTGAGAATGAGAGAGAGAGAGAGAGAGAGAGAGAGAGAGCACATGAGAGGGGGGAGGGTCAGAGGGAGAAGCAGACTCCCCACCAAGCAGGGAGTCCGATGAAGGACTCGATCCTGGGACTCCAGGATCATGACCTGAGCCAAAGGCAGTCGCTTAACCGACTGAACCACCCAGGTGCCCTATGAGGTTATTTTTATGTGCTTTAAACTTAGACTCTCCAAATATGCACATATTAGGCATATTGACAATGGCAAAGCTTTAAGAAAATGACATTTAGACTCTAGGGGTTTTGTTTTTCTCCTATAATATGTTTCATCATAAGTTCACTAGGAAAGGGGATTTGGGGTCATTATTATGATATCTTTTGATATCCTCCCTCCAGCTGGACACCTGACTTCAACATTCTTGTCTGGATACTTTCAAAACAATTTTTTTTTTCTTTTCCACTCCCGTGATCCTTCAAACATTTAATCAGGCTGAATGAGAATAGGAAAAACTTCTTTCTGAGTTTTTTGGAGAACTTGCCTTCAGAGAGAATGGTATTTGTGTTTGTGGGTTTGAAAATGAGGCCTCTTTAGACTATTAGCCTTTTTTTATGGTGTATTTTTTTATTGAGACATAATTTGCATATAACATTATATTAGCTTGAGGTCTACAATATAATGATTTGATATTTCTATATATCGTGATAGGCTGTTGAAGAAATGATGATTTAGGGACACCTGGGTGGCTCAGTCAGTTAAGCATCTGCCTTTGGCTCAGGTCATGATCCCAGGGTCCTGGGATCCAGTCTTACATCGGGCTCCCTGCTCAGTGGGGAGTCTGCTTCTCCCTCTGCCTGCCACTCCCTCTGCTTGTGCTCTTTCTCTCAAATAAATAAATAAAATCTTAAAAAAAAGAAATGATGATTTATAAAAATTCTGCCACCAGTTTAAATATTAATGATCAGTAACTATTACTTATTTATTTATTTTTAAAAAGATTTTATTTATTTATTTGACAGAGAGAGACACAGTGAGAGAGGGAACACAAGCAGGGGGAGTGGGAGAGGGAGAAGCAGGCTTCCCGCGGAGCAGGGAGCCCAACGCGGGGCTTGATCCCAGGACCCTGGGATCATGACCTGAGGTGAAGGCAGACGCTTAACGACTGACCCACCCAGGCGCCCCAGTAACTATTATTTAATAAGGAGTTTCAGTATAGTTATATGTAGGGAAAATACTATCTATTTAATTTTAAGGACTATGTTAAATATTTTTATGATGTCTCATAGCAATCATTTTGCTATTGGATATATATCTCGTCCAGGTTTTATATACTTGCTATTATTTTGCTTTTGGATGAAATACGGACATGATAATAATTGTGTTTTGTGCTACAAACATTGACCACTGTTCTGTTTCAGGTATCCTATGGGGCATTGGAGGTTAAGTGAAAATGAACAGGTCCCTACTTTGATAATTTTGGGGAAAGAATTGAGTCCAAGTGTCACACAGGCTTTTATTGCTAGATGAGGAATTTGGGGTTTATTCTTACCTTGTGTTTTTTTACATTAGTGGGAACATTACTATTATTATTATTATTATTATTATTTTCCTAAAGGAGAGAATGGAGCAATTGGAGCTCTTTTGGAGAGGTGTAGTAAATATGAAAGCAGATTAAGAGATCAGATTTAGAAAGAAAAAATAAACTACTATAAAGGTATCAGGAAGTGTTATACCTTAGAGAAACATCTCAGTCATGGGTAGTACCTTTGGAAGCTCATCAAGCAGGAAGGATGGAGCAAGGCTGCATAGTAAAGCCCCCCCCCCCCCGGCTGCTGTTACTCAGGAGGTGTGCTGTGTTTCTAAGGCAGTGGGTGGAGTTACAGACGGATCCCAGTGGATGGCGGTGGAACTAGGGCAAGTCTGCACAGCTAAGAGAGATCAGGAAAGGCTGTAAGATCATCTCAGCTAAGAGCTCAGGTCATCTTGGAAACTCATTATTATATTCCCTGGGAAAAAAGAACCAGAGGGACCCAAGAGTTCTTAACAAAAAGAAAACCAGTTCATTTGGCTGTTAGGAGAGCCAGGGTGGGCATGAATAAGATGAGAGACAGATTTCACGGTAAGGAGCCAAACGAGGGCTGCTTTCTTGACCGTGATGTCATGTCTAGAACAAAGACCCATGTCCAGGTTTTTGTAGGATGAACTAACCCTGCTACAGAAGTGCCCAGACTGGGGCACCGAAGTACGGGGGCTAGCCAGGGAAAACGTGAAATCAGCCAACTTAAAGTTATAATGCTGTCGTATTTTTTCTTCTTTCTCTTGGACCGGTGGTAGTAATAAATATACAAAAAACCTCAGAATGTTGGTAAAAGCTGAAATACTATAGGATAGGGGAGGAGCTGGGAATGACGAAATCTTTTGAAAGATGTTCAGATGGTGCTGTTCAGCCCTGGCTACCCGAGGGGCTTCCTCTCTGGTCATTCTAATCTTAAAAGTTTCAGAGGGTTTCAGCATCTTCAGTCTCTTGTAGTTTAGGGGAAATGGAACATGGTGTTTGGGAATCTGTCTTTAATCTCCTATGATTTTAAAGCACTGAGATGCATGCCTAGAGATGGAGGTATGAAGACAGGCCTTCTTACCTGGTGGAATACTTCTTTAGTTCAAGTGAAACAAACTCTGGAATGGGTGAAAGGTTTTTTTCATCTTTGTCTGACTTTTTTGGTAAGAGTAAGGGTCAAGATGCAGCGAAAGAAAACCTGGTTTGCCTGTTTTTCTTGTATAAGTCCATCTTGTGTTCTGCCAGGAGCAAAGTAGAATTTTGAGTCTATCTAGATCCACTAATTCTATGTATCATATAAATTAATTCCTAACTTACTCATATCCTCACTATTTTATTGAAATGACAACATTTTTTTTTTTAAAGCAACAAGTTTCATAGCACTGGAGTGGTTTGGAAGATGTAAGGATCTAAAAAATTTTTGGCTGTTTGTGTGGCTACCACTCCCTCTGGCAGAGATAATAATGTTAAACTTTAGCACGATGCTGGATGTTGTAATCCTCTAAGGGGGGAAGTAGTTGTGTTCTAAGGTCATGGCTGGCAAAGGCACTTGTGTCCTGTCCAGCGGACGGTGGATTCTGCATACATCATCCAGGCCCACTCCCCTCATGCAGGCTTCTCAATAGCACTCATCGGTGGTGACAGATCATAATCATTTTCATGGGTAGTTCTTATTTTTTCCCCCCTAGATTGAACAGTGTGCCTTTTCATGTTTTATTTCTCAAACATATTCACAGTTGTTTGTTGGTGAAAGTAAGGAATTTTAAAAATATATATAATTTTATATTTGATATTAATAAAAGCATCTTCCATTTCCATGGCTTGATTTTTAATGCTGTGACCTTTTCAGATTGGTAATACCTATAATTTCATTAATTTAATAGGAGATGGTATTCGTGCTAAGAGTGTTATAGGAAGATTTTTTTTTTCAGTAAAAATTTAGCCACAGTGGCATGGAAGAAACAGGTTTTAAGCCCATATAATGATAAATTGAAGTTAGTTTAAAAAGAGAAGAGGATTGTTCCCTTTCTCCCAGAATGCTTACCTTATTAAATGTATTAGTTTCCTGGGGCTGCTGTAACGAATTACAACAAATGGGTGACTTAAAACAACAGAAATTTATTCTCTCATAATTCAGGAGACCAGAAGTCCAAAATCAAGATGTCCACAGGGCCAAGCTCCCTTCAGAGGCTCGAATCTTAAGAGTTAATTTAGTTCCCTCATTCAGTGTGCATGTTTACAGCTCAGGAATTGCTGTAGAGACCAGCTGGATAATGGTATAGATGTGGCTGCAATCAGGTTCTCTTTGCTTTCCAGTTCAGTATTCTTTCTAGCATATAAAGGAGCCTCTATATGGAAAGGTTTGACTGTATTCAGAGTGCTGGTAAAAGCATATAAGCCCCCCAAACTCTGTGCACTGACTTGTGTTCAGAAGCCTTAATTCTCCAACCTGTAGAAGTTCTCTCTCTGTGTGTGCAACTTAAAAAGCTGAATCCAACCCAAAAGAATACTTTCAGGAATACCTTTGCAATTCGTAAATTGCACAGGAGACCCCCTCAAAACAGGAAAGGACAAGGAATGACTCTCCCCATCTGTGGGGAGGGTCATGTAGTGAGATGGAAAAGGTAGAACAGGTGGCTTGATTTTGATTTTGACTCAGCTCGCTGCTGGTTAGTTGGGCAAATCACCTCATCTCTGAACCCTTTTACCAGATGGGATGAGCGATAAGGTTCCTTCCTGTTCTGTTCTAAGAGTTAATATCATTGCTTGTCATTCCACATGCAAGTTTTTTTCAACCCAGCTGTTTCTGGCAGGGGACCTCTTAACATTTCTTTGTGGTCATAGCAACTAGTGCAATGACTTCCTCACGGTAGGGAACTTATTAACCAGGCACCGCTGGTAATACTGGAAGACGAGGAGTGGAAGCCAAATGAGGGTGTGCTGAACTGTATGTTAAAAGCCAGAAGACACAGAGCATCTACCCCATGTCACAAGGGCTGCAGCAAGCACCCCAGGACACAGACAGATAGATTGGTTCTGTGAGTCAGTTTCCTGCATCCTGTGGAGTCAAAAGGAAGACCTGCACACAGCAAAGGGCCTTGCAAACAATGGCTGCTTCCGGTGGCCAGGGGGTTCGAGAGTCTCCAAGCATCTCGAGGGCACTCACAGTTCAGACAGTACTTTCAAGCAGGGTGCTCCCAAGGCTACATTTGTAGACCATTTCTCTTTAGATAGGCAGTAAAATGACTTTGATGGCTTTTTCACCCGTGCTAAAAAGTCTACAGTAATCTTGAACGCAGCCGAGTGAATTTAGCTTTTCGATGGAGGAGAGATTGGACAATCCGATTACGGCTGCAGCTGAGTGAGAAATTCACATCCTCCGATGCTGACGTAAGTGGACTGATCTTTGTTTCCTCATCTGAGAAATGGCAATGCCATGAAAGCGTAACACGCTTCAGATTTGTATCCTAACACTCCAGTTTTTACTAGCTGTGGTAGTAGTAATAATGACAGTCAGCACTTCCACAGTGCTTACTCCTTGTTCGATACTGTTGAGTGCTTCACATAGATCCACCCATTTATATCGACTCCAACAGCTGTGTGCAGAGTTTCACACCATAATGTTTAGTGCTGATTATGTCCCAGTATATGAGTTGTTATACGCCAGAAAAAAAAAAAGTTAAGAATATGAGTAACAAAGGAATAATGAGGTCCAAGAATAGGAGTCATAATTAATAGCAAAGAGTTAAACTGAATCAAGTGATTTCCTTTTTGTGTTGTCGATCACGTGAGGTCCTGCATCTGGTGCAGTGGAAAATGCTGATAAGACAAACAAACGGGCTTGCCCTGACGCTGTTCTGCCCTGGACTAAGTGAACAGTGACTGCTCACCCCTGGCGCCCCTCACTTTCCAAGATGATCCTGGCTGATTCCATGGTGTGAAACAGCGTATGAGAGATAGGGAGGTGTCAGCAGCTCAGCCCAGAAAGCCGGGGATTGGGCAGTGGCTTCCTGTAATCACAGTTGCTGGCTGAGTGCCCCGCTCTCTGGCAGTGAATGTGGGGAGGTGGGCTGGGAGACAGCTGTGCCTAGCACTGCAGGCTCCATGGGACCGTAGAGCACCGGCCCCTCCATGGCACTGCTTCAGAATGTTCTGCCTGAAAGGTGAGGGGGCTTTGGGTCCATTTGGGTGGTGAAGTTATAGTTAGGAGAACCATCATCTGGCATCAGAGTCTTAAGTCACAGGGCTAGGCTAACACTATTAAAATCAAAGTTTGGGGGAGTTTGCAAGTATGAAAGTGAAAAAGTCATTGTTCTTTTGTTATTGTTGTTGCAAACAGGAAGAAAGACCTCCTGCTGGGGAGATGGAATTTTCTTTTAGATAGAAAGGATATTTCTGTGTTTGGATGTGTTTTGTATGTGTTTTGTCATTGACAAAAGTAGTTACAAGTTTAGAATTAAGGAAACTTAATGAAAGTAGGAATGGTTTACAGTTGTAGCATGAGTTCTATCAGAGAAGTTTTTATGGGATAAGTTGCTCCTGTAAAGGATCAGAGTGAATGGGAAGGGGAAAGCGATTCTATTGCTTGAAGCTTTAATGTGTGAATTCAGGAGTGAAATTAATTTTCTTGTAGAACATACTTCTTGTTCTAGCTATGTACGGATGATAGTGCTTACTAAGTACTGTAAGATGGTGAACAGAGGAGTATATATAGAGACTCCCTGATTAGTTAGGGAGTGTTTCCTCTTTTTAGGCAATTATTTTTTCTTCAGACTCTATTTTTGTTACAACTCCTGTCTTAATGTAATTAATTTAGACATTTGAGAGTGTGTTTGTCTATGAGATTGTTGGAATGGAAGAGTTAAAATTAATTCTCTTGGAACCGGAGTAGACTATTTTGTTCATATCTTTCAGTGTATGTCATTCTGTTGATGGGAAATTCTTGACAGCTTTTCAGCTTTTGGAAATGAAGTGGTCCTGGCTGGCTGGCTTTGCTGATTTCTTCTTTGTCCACAAAGCCCATTAATGAGTTCTAGGCATGGATTCTCTAGTTTCCACCTTTACAGATTTCACTCTAATTTGACACCTTAAAAGCCACCAAAGTCTTTAATATGAAACTTTGAGTTTGGTGTATTTGTTTCCATGGGTGATACACATTTGATGAAATCAAGGGGGTAAAAACAAGAACATCACATTTTTCTCTCCCTAAGAATTCACTTAGTTAATTAGTTCTTGTTATGGAGAGTATCTAGTTGCAGTGTATTTCTAAAGAGCTCTGTAAGACTGAAATGAATTTGAATAGTTCTGAAAAATAATTTTAGGTGAAATGACTTATGGGCTCTCATGATGCTGTTTGTTAAAAAATTATTTGCTCAAAAAAAAATGTAACGATAATGAGCCAGAATTCAGTATTATGGGAGGAGAGTGTATGCTAAGCTAGTGTAATTTCCGCAGTGTAGTTGAAATCATTATGATCTAATGATAGTTTAAGGTTTAGGATTTTTTAATTGAATGCAGGTGTGGAGTTGTTGCAGGGTATGACTTCTGTAGCTTCAGCATATTTGTCTCCACCCATTCCCATAACAGCAATTTCATTTTATTAAAGAATCTATCAATTTCATGGACTCTTAGTTTCCGTGGTAACTTAGGAAAGTTTAGAAAGTCAAGTGAATGGCATGTGATGACAAGCAAGTACTTTTGTGCTGAAGTGTGTGTTCAAATCAGGAATCCACAATCCCCTTTAAAGCCCACTTTCTGATCTGCCAGCAGCCAGAACCAACAGTCGACATTTGGCTCTCTTCCTGTGATTTATAGCCTCTTGATTTACAGTAATGATTTTTAGGTTGCCCTTCCATGCTTCCGATGAGGCAGACTCATGAGAAAGTACTGGTGAGTGAGACTGAACACAGGAATATGAAGGGCTACTTGCAGATGCTTTGTGTTTCTTACCGTGTTTGTGTTTCCCTCTGTTGGAGACTTTTTCAGAGGCTTTCATTAATTGGCCTATTTCTATGGCTAGCTGAGGTTCTAGGGGCTCTTGAATCTGTGGTTATGATTAGCATTGATGTTAAAGGAAAACATGATTGCCCTTCGTTTGGGTAAATCATGTTCCTGTATATATTTTTTTTAACTGTTGAGAGAAAACATTCACATCAGACGGTCTCCCATATTGCTGCAGGGTTTCCTCTTTCTTCATTTAGACTGTTTTTTTCTAAAGTCATGTCTACTCAGCTTTTGGTCAATTTGGTGCTAGAAAAAAATGCCTTCTTGGAAGAGAGATGTCATCTTTGTCATTGCTGTCTGCTATTATAACTCACATAGTTATAGTTACTCTCTATTATTGCCATTGAAGTAGCTCAGATCCATTTACTCCACCCACATTCATTTTGTGTGAACAATGTCTGAGCTCCCAGTCTCTGAGAAGATGTTCTCTTAAGTTCTGCCAAGATCCCTGTGGTTAACAAAGCTCTGGTGTGTTGTTCCTTCATTGTGTTATCAATGATCCACCATGGTCTAGGAAGTAAGTTTCCGGCTAATCAGATAATATGATTAACAGCTAACTACCATGCATATATTGTAAACCATTCGTGGATTATGCTATTCAAAATATTAGAATAAAATATTTTTACCACCAATACTGAGTGGAATACAAGTTTCTCTGAAATGATTCAGAATGCAAATTTCTTAATTATGGCACTCCAGCTTCCTCTTTGTAAATATTAATTATCTTCGCAGTGCATCTGTAACTGTGAAGACTATTTTTAGCTCCTTGTAATTTCCAATCCATCACAGACAGATATTTTGTAAAACAACATTATGTGCTATGTGATGTCAGCACCATGTCAAACAGCTATATGAGTCCTTAAGCATTTAATCTTGCTTCCTGTAGTACTTTTGTTGCAGACTGGTAACAAAGCGTTGGCCAACTGGCACTGGTTAGTAGACAAATCTGTATTCGTTTCCTAGAGCTTCTGTAACAAGTTACCCGTAGGTAAGTGGCTTAAAACAGACATTTCTTCTCTCATAATCTAGAAGTTAGAATCTAAAATCAAGGTGTTGGCAGGGTGACTTCCCCTCTGAAGTCTCTTAGGGAGAGTCTTTCCTTGCTTCTTCCAGTTTCTGGTGGCCTTGGGTATTTCTTGGTTTGTGGTAGCATCTGTGGCCCTGTTTTCATGTGGCCTTCTTCCTGGGGTATCTCTGTCATTTTTAGATAAGGACATGTGTCATTGGATTTCAGGCCCACCCTAATTCAGAATAGGACCTCATCTTAAGTGATGACATCTGCAAGGACTCTTTCCAAATAAGGCCACATTCTGAGGTTCCTGGTGGACGTGGATTTACGGAGACACTGTTCAACCCTTTAGAGCGGACCATGTGTAAAATCACACGATTGAAGTTAGCCTTACAAGAGGTGTATTTAATGGCAAGCGTGGCACTATAAGAATGACTATCCAGCATAGCTGCTTTGATGATGCATGTGAAGCTCATGGCGGTGCAAGCTTATGTGCAGGTAGAAGGGTGAAGAATGGACCCACTATGGTCAGTCACCCTAAAGAAAATGTTGCCTTTTTCTTTCCTATAAATGATCCAGTTTTCTTCATGAACTCATCCTCCTGAGAAAGGGAAAAACAAAAAAACAAAATTAAACTTGGTTCACTGCAGTCATCTCAGTGCGAGCCAAAATTTAAACAGTTGCATTAGATAGCTCAGTCTTGGGGATGACTCAGTCTTTCAGAATTCTCCTGTTAGCCTCCTTCTCTTCAAAGTGGATTTTGTTGCTAAGTCTTCCGCTTATTAATATAGCACAAGTGACGCCTGCTAAATTACGTACTTTTGATTCATTGTCATATTCGTGACATAATTTTAAAAATTGCAAAGCAATTTATATATGTGGTTGAAAATAAAGTATTAGAAATAAAAGTAGAGAAAATAAAGTATTATTTTAAAAATGTCATTCTTAATGTGGAAAGGAATAATACATATATCCCTTTGTGGTCCAAGAATAATTTCGGTTTTATGAGCATCATGGACCTTTAGTTTCTGAATTTAGTATTGGGTTTTACCTGGTCAGCATTCTCTCTGGGGATTTAAACCTGGCTTTGGTGTGTTGGACTAGATTCTTTCCCTTTCTCAGCCCTTATTGCCATTTGAGATCTAGAAATCCCAGTTTCATGGATTGGAAAAGTGGTAAATTCTATGGAGTGGGTGTATCCCAGCTGCCTGCATGCTCAGCATGGTAGGGTCCTGTCTTTATCCTTTTCTGCTTCACAAGTTACAGACTTAGGAAAGCCTTTAGGTTGTCTAATAATAGCAAAGAGTTATGTTGGAGATTACAGCTATGAACTATCTCAGGCATGTGCTTCTGCTCCCACGAGGGCCGTTCATACTAGAAACTCAGCTCTCTCTCCCTCCACATGCATCCTGGAACAGATCACAGACTGCTTTCCAGTTGTCTCGTGTATGTTGTGCATGTAAAAGAATTCCTTAGATTCTTTTCTTGGCACCATTTGGAAAATAATGTCTGGAATCAGAAACAGATTTGTTATTTCTGTGCTGAAACAAGTGTATTTTTCAAGTTAGCTAGCAAGTAACCATTCGCTCTGGAAGGTTCCCCACCCCCTTCTTCACCCCCTTCTTAAATCACTATTAAACTGTCAAGGAAGCATTGAGCAAAGTTTATACTATTTTGCTATTTGATTCTGAGCATCACTTTTAAAGACTTTAATAATCAAAATGCAGAGTGATCTTGAGAATGTTGCATCTTTGTGAATCTGGACATTTTACTAAGCATACATTTAGATTTTAAATTTTACTTAAATTAGCAGCAGATTTTAGAACTATAGTCCTTCAAGTTTTTCCTATTTTCCCTCCTCCTTTCATTTAAAAATTGCGTATAATTGTTAGTCAATAACCTACAGCTACCAAGGGGAATTCACATTTGCTCAATCTGCAATTTAAAGTAGCACTTTTAATAAACACACTGGTGATATCATGCATTTTTCCAACTGGCGGGCAGAGCCCTTGAAATTTAATAAACCCAACAAAGCTAGCCCTTTATTTCCTTTGTCTTTCCCTTGAAAACTCTATCATGCTTTCTAGTTCTTTCTTCCTTGTGCTATAAAACAAAATTTTGTTTTTAAATATGTTAATGGAAGGAGAAGCCAGATCACCATGCTAAATAGATGATACAGTATAAACTAGGAGATGCTATTCTTAAAGGAATGAAAAGGCAGTTAACAGAGCTTTGCTGCCTGAAGCTCACAGAGCTGGGGGTCTGCTTATTTCTGGAGCATGCTCTGTGCAAAGATAATGCTCTGGGTAATTTGGTGGAACTGAATCAAAGGACTCGAATTACCAAAAGCACTGGCAAAGGTTTCAGTTAAGTTCTCCATTTTAATATCTCCTATTCCATTTTTACCTATTCTTGTCTCCTCTTTTTTCCTGTCTTTTTATAGTCCCCCGCTCCCCGCCTTTTCCTCTTCCAATTGCCCACTGGGGGAGCTGTATCATACCTAAGCTGGATTGAACTCCCTCTAGGTTCAGAGGTGTGATCAGTAGTCTGCACACACGTTAGTAAAGGTGATAGTTAATAGACGAAGGCACATGGATCAGTGTGATGAAGGCAGTTTACCACTCGGGACGCCGTGTCACCACCATCAAGCAGGCACAAAGGTATGCAGGGGTATGTATTTTCCCATTATAAATATCAGAAGGAAACACCGCTTGAAAACAACCTAAGGGTCTTTAAGCAATTAATAGCTTTTGCATGATTAAGCAGCTTGTCAAGATTGTTTATTGGGGGACACTAGGTGGGAAGGTAGATATTCTTAAATTGAAAAATGTCGATCATTTTATAAAATCATACACAGCAATTGGATTTGAAATGAGGAGGTCTTAATTTGACAGGCAATGTAATGACACACACTGTTCGGTGTAACGTTAGCAGTGTTCATCCTCCACGTGCTGATTACATGACACTTACCAGGTTTTATCAACTTCAGGTTTAAATTTTTATTGTTGTTACTGTCAAAACGTGGCTGATACCGAGAGCCTTTGAGACAAAAAGCCATGCTGACTTGAACTCGGGTTTAATTTGTGTATGTGTTTGGTAGTGCACAGTACCAAACTGTGGGTGGGTGGGTAGTGCACAGTAAGAGAAGTGTGAGCATTCATGACCACTTTTTCTTTGGAATGTCTTCTTACAACAAAAAGATACAAATAACATAAAGTGAGCTTTAGGAACTGTGTGAAGTATAATGTAAGTAAATTTCTATTTAAGTGGAGAGTGGTTTTCAAAGGTCAGATTATGTATGTTTGTTCTTGAGAAATTTTGCAAGACAGCATTTGAAAACAAAGAGAAAATCTCTGCTTTGGTGACCGCAAGAAGATATCTGTGATCTTTCTTTCAAAACTGTGCAAGTTTCGTTGTTCCTGAAACTTTGGAATGAAAGTTGTGACAAATGTCTCTGTTCTCCCAAGTGAGCCACTGTTCACAGTAGGAGTGGGAGTGAGGGAAGGCGGCTCCGGGGCTTCTGAGGGTGTTCTCAGGGAGGGGAAGCAGAGGGTGTCCACATTGTTCAGGGCATGCTCAGGAGAGAGGAGGGGAGTCCAGGAGATTCTAGAGTTGGCAGAAGATGGGCTGGGGAGACTGATTTACACCAGAAGTTAAGAGCAGTGGCGTTTCTGTTTCAAACAGAAGTTCCTCAGCAAATGCCTGGAGATGAGATGATAAGGCAGGGAAGAAGAAAATGAAGCATGTGGAGGCCTTCGTGCCCGCTGGTACTCTATTGCTCTTAACCCAGACATCTCCTGCAAATTGCGTTTTTGCTTAATCCAGACCCTTTCCTTATGATCAGAGGACAAAGGAAACTCTGGTCCCTTCTTTTTTTTCCTGGAAAAGTGTTACTAAACAGAATACCCAGTTTTATGCCAAAAAGGCCAATACTCTCCCAAGGTGGCTAATTGTATATCTAAATTCATCCAGAATCTGTTGATATTCTGAAATACCTCTGGAGTTCATCTTATCTAGCCAAAATGTTTTGATAGAATTTTAGGCATAAGAGTTTATTCGTCAGGGGCCCAAGGGAGTCTCAGTCAGTTAAGCGTCCAACTCTTGATCTCAGCTAAGGTCTTGATCTCAGGGTTGTGAGTTCAAAGCCCCTCACTGGGCTCTGTGCTGGGTATGGAGCCTACTTAAAAAAAAGTTTATTCGTCAGATATTGATGGACACTGACCATATGCCAGGCCGCCCCCTCCTCTGTCTCCAGGAAAGCCTTACATCTCTGATGCTTCTGGGTTCCTTCAGCACCCAAGACCTCTGGCTGCTTTCCTCTCCACCTGCGAGCACTTTTGGGGGTTCCTCTTTCCCCAAGGTGGACTTTGAGAACAAAGCAAAGCCAGAGAGTTTTTTAAAGGATTTTCCTGCCAATTATGACACAAATAACAAGAGTAGAGTAGTTAACAGGGTTAGTGAAGAAGGTTCAGTAAATCCCAACTCAGTCCCTTCGTAATATAACCTTGAGTAAAATCCCTTAGCTTTTGGAATACAGCTACCTGATAAAATATTGAGGATTAAATAATAACATATAATGACATGCTGGGCATTTTCTCACAAATATGTAGTAATGCTATTTAAATTTGACCTGAGAGCTTTATAAAGTTACTGATTAGACCTACCTTGGGCTTGTGGAAGTAAAGACTAATTTGTACCTTAATATGTGAATCTGGTGTAAGTATACAGGGAGAAAAACTGTCCTTTTGGATTAGTATCACAGCATATTTACACCAATTTTTGTAAAATTTTCTGTAATCACAGTTGTATAAATACACCTGGATGAAGATGAAGTATTAAAAGTCACATTTACTGGCAAACGCCCATGATAGCAGTACAAGGATTTTGAAAGCCATAGAAAGCCAGCGAGAGTATCCTGATACCAACCTGATTCTGATTGCTTCAACACCAATGTTTGCTGCCACAGCAATTGAGACAAAACCTTTCCTTTCTGGAAATGTTTCCTGGCAGAGCAAATACTTGCTAAAAAATTGAAGCAAGATTTGGACTACTTGTGATGCCTTCTATAAAGTTGTTTTGTTTTCACTCAATCTCTCCGTAATTTTATGAGCGGAATGGATGGATGGATCTTCACATGGGTAGCAGTGTCCTTGTTTTCAGTTGACTGCTGAGTGAGGAATTGGTAATGAAGTCTCTTTATTGCTGGGTTATTTCTCATCTCACTATATTCCTAATTCTTCATTAACTGGTGGCCCACTTTTCATCTCAGATAGAATAGGCTAGTAAATGTAAATGTCCAACTGAATTGTTGGTAAATTAGAATGGAAGTTTAAAAAACAAATAGGGTACTGGAAGGATGACATTGTATATCCATCCCTCCAAAAATGCAGTCCATAAACACTGAGAGGACTGAATACAGATGGGTACATTTTTGATGGCTTTGAGCTTGTTTTGAATATAAAACATTAGTTTGATGTTTACCATCACTTTTAGATTTGAGTTTATCAGACTACACCTATAGAAACGGCTTCTTTTCAGTTCCCTACTCAGAACATCTAAAGCTTAAATGTCCAGTGTCTTTTCTGCTTCCCACAGAAAGTAAATGTTGGTGTGGCAAATGTTATGAATCTTTATGTGCTTTTTGGCTTATGATAGCAAATTTGGCTGGAAATGAGTTTATGTTACTTGCTCCCTGCCCCTCACTCACCTTCATGAAATTGTTGAATGGATCCATTGTTGGCATGTTATCTGCAGGAGATAAAGTGTCTGGGAGCTGAGGGGAAAACAGGAGCCCCTGAAATAGATGAGATGCCTTTGGCACATGACATACCACAGGGGTTCTCCCAGACTACTATTTTGGACTATGTTTGACTAGATTTTCTTTGCTTTAATTTCCCCTTTACCTCATTTTAACATTGGAAATTGACCTTCATGTTCTGTACATGAAAAGCAGCTATCTTTCTCTGTCTCTTGCTTGATATTGCCCCCTACCAACAATGATGTCAGACTAAATGGGTGCCCTGTAGAGAAATGAGAGAATAGGCTTCTCTCTGCCAGAGTACTGCTTCCCTCACACCCAACGAGAATCCTTACTGTGAGATCATTCTCTAGTCAGTGTCAAGAGTCCTTTGCTGTTTTCCAGTAAGGGCATCGAGTATTTGTGATAGGCTGGTAGCACCCAAATTTCTATTTCCAGCCTGGACCTCTCCCCTAAACGTCAAATATGAATACCCATCCGCCCACTCCACATTTCCTACTGGATGTCTAGTAATACATCAAACTCCTGGTCCCCCTCACACTCGCCCCCATATGTATTCCACTGCAGCCTTCCTCATTTCAGTTAGGGGGCAAATGCATCTTTCCAGTTGCTTAGGCCCAAAATCTTGAAGTCACATATGCCTCCTTTTTCTTTCATACCCCACATTCAGTGTGTCAGAAAATCCCATTGACTAGATTTTTAAAATCTTTTCCACAATCCGACTACTTCCCAGACAGCCACTGTCCCCTCCCTGCCTGAGTCCCACCTTAGTTTCCCTTTACAGACTGTTTCAACCCAGTGGCCCAAGTGAACCCTTAAAAACATAAGTGATGGTTCCACTCCTTTGCTCAAAACTACACTTCACTTGAAGTAAAAGCTCGAGTCTTGTCAATTTCCCTGTATTTTGGGGGTGTCAATCATGGGCCAAACCTAAGCCATAGAGAAGAGGGGGTTGTTACCTAAGCTACAGGGCTTGCGTCTATGTCAAATCCTCTAGTCTGGTGGAAAAGGAAAGAGTCCCAGGTGAGTCATGTTCTTGTTTGATGCTCATAGAAGGTGTGATATTTAATGGGATTCCTTTGTGTTCTCTGCAATGGGAGTGAAGATCATTCTACCCTATCTCATTTTAGCATTAAAAGTAGCAATCTGTGGATTTAATGCAGCTACCGAGATGTACCTTTAGTCTTCACTAAATAGACTTGATAAGAGTTTTGGTTGGAATGGAAAATTGATCCCCATGGCTTTTTTGATAGGGAGCCTATCAAAGCAATAGGGAGCCTATCCAAATTAGAAAGCTCACTTACGTGTTTAATAAGCAGCTCAGTTTTTATTCTTATGCATATATTTGTTTTGCTGAGCTTTGTGTGTTATTAGGAGTAGCAAAAGTCCTCTCATGATGAGTGCAGGATATTTTACTCTTTTGTAATACCATAACTTTTTCTTTCATAGCATTATAAAATGGAGGGCAGGTTCTGACCTGAATGTGATTTGGATGTTCTTTGGGACATGTACTACTTTTTGTGTGTGGTAGTGATTGATGCTTTGGCTTCCCTACTAGATTCTAAGTTCCTTGGGGCCTAGCGCATTAGCTTGACCACGAAGGAATTCCCGTTGATATTTGTAGATTAAAGACATGAAATGTACTATGTAACCTAGTTTAGGTGAAACAGACTTTAGACATCACTCCCCCTGAAAATAAATGGGCTTTTTTTGAGGATAGCTTAAAATATAAAAGTGGATTTTTATACATTCAGCTGAAAATATGTAGGCAATAAGCGGAGCAAGAAAAATTTTTAACTTTCAGAGTCTTATTTTCTGTAACAACTGGATAGAAAAATCTAATGCAACGATTTCAATCATAAATGGCTTGTAAGAGTGGGAAGTTGGTATAAAGGAGAAAGGAAATGTATTTCTAGAAATTCAAACATTGTGGTGATGGGGAGGGAGGTACATTTCTCAGGTGCCTTCTTGGTCTTTGAAGTGGCCAGTCACTCAGGGAGATGGCCAGTCCCCTCCTGGTTCCTCCCAAGCCCCATTCTGAAGGGCTTACACTTCTCTTGACTAAGGGATTGAGGACTTACTCACCAATGAGAAACACACCCTGATCCGAGCACTTTCTTCCCTCTTAGGTTTAAACACACACACATACCACCACCACTACCACCACCACCACTCCAATGCATAGTCTAGTGAATGGGCATTTGAGCATGGACAAAAAAAGGAAAGTGGTAAAATTATCTTTAGAAGTATGGATTATTTTCTCTTAGCAGATCATTTAAATATGTAAGGTGTTTTTTTTTTTTTCATTTAACATCTGTTTAAATAATTCCATTGGAATTTTACTTCTTTGGTCTTCTCATCCCTTGTTCTAAATTTTCAGATATGCTGGATGATTTTCTGGGGTTCCCCTATATGCAGTTCATTCTATCTCCTTTATAACCTTTCTTCCCCATTTTCTTTGTAAATATGTATACAATACAGTCACTGTGTTTTTATGTTTGTACTAGGTACCATGAGAACAAGCTGGTTATTATTCAGAACCTTATGTCAGAGTACACCTAGAGGTGCTCTATTAATATCTGCTGAGTGATTGAGTGCTTAGCTGCATTAGGGACTTTATTCCTTCCCTTTATCGCTGTTATGGTTATTAAAAGTTACAAGAACTTTGACCTAGAGGTTGTCTTTTCGGCTCAAAAGAATGAAGATGACAGACCCATCATTTTAATGACCACTTGAGATCTTACTAAAATGCCCATTCAGGATTATGAGCCTGAAGTCTTCTTGATGTTTTTAACCATGAGTAAAATTTCTGCACATGAAGCAGAAAGTCCTGGGGGCCAAAACTTAACCTGGGAATCAGACAAGAGTTTCTGATCCCGAGTCTATCATTTACTGACTCTGAGGAAGCCACTTAGGTTCTCTGAGCCATTTTCCCCTTCTCATAAGTAGAAGTGACTGTCCTGCCTGCTTGGTGGGGTGGCTCTGTGGGAACGACATGAGATGAGGCGCCTGGAATGTGGTGGGCAACTGGCTCCTTCTCTCCCCTCCTCCTACACTTCCTGTCAGTCCTCCCTCTGGAATATGCTCTGTCCTGTCTGTCTCCTGGGCCAGCACTGCCTTACTGTGGTGACTAGTAGTAGTTTATTCTTTTTCTGGCTTATCAGTCTCCTAATTTTCCTTATCAGTCCCCTGATTTTAGTTTACTTGCTCTCGGGATGTACCCAGCCTCTCTCCAGAATGTGGTTTCTTCTCTGGTAGACACTCCTCAGTCCCCTCACCGTATCATTGTTTTAAGGATAAAGTCAGCTTCCTTACCATGATTTAGATAAGCCCTTCATGAAAGAATGCCTCCCTATTTTCCTCTTCAGCTTCAGTTCCCACTAGCGGCTCCCCCTTCTATATTCACCATCTTTGTTCCTTCTTATCTACATGTGCCAGGACCCTCAGCTTAGAAGGAATGTCTATTTCTCCCCTGGTGCATCATCCTAACCTTTAGATTAGACCAACAGGACTCCGTTCAGACGTCACCTCCTGTAGAAACCCGCCACACTAACCTTCCCAGGCTGGTCTTAACTTCTCTGGGCCACCTGCCACATTGTCATCCTGCAGTTTTCTTGTGCGAGGCAGTAAGGCAGGGAACATGTACTTCATTGTCCTTGATGCCAAGAATCATACCACTGTTGGTGGTTGAATTAATGCATTAATGCTTGAAAATTTTGAAAAATATGAGGGAAACTTCTGGGGTATCATCTGGCTTAGTATTAGAAACAAAGTAGAAAACATTACCCTACCTATGTATAAAGTTATAAACTGTTTCACACCTGGGATTCTGTGCCTCATTCCAGATGTTCTCTGTAGATAATTTCTAAGGTGCCGAAATGCACAAAAAGTTTCAATTAAGATTGTTTGCCTTGGAAGGAGAAGTAACTATGCCAAGAAATCCTAAAATAATTTGGATTTTACCAGGGAACATCATGTTTGGGATGCAGCACCTCAGTATTCTGTAAGGGTAAGTGACATGGACGATGTCAGCCAGACCAGAGCTAGGTATTCAGGATGAGGGACGTAGTGTTCATTACTTGGAATGGTGGTGCAGACTAGAAATATTAACTCATTCAAGGAAACACAGATAAACAATTAATGATTGATGCATAACTGACTATCCCGGTGAAACAGTCTGAGTCCTCTGACCTTGAAGGAATCCAAATAATGGAACGCTCCACCCTGCCAACTCTGATGGGCAAAATTTTGGCCCCCAGGACTTTTATCCCCCAGTGCCATGCCTGTCAATATGTTCTACATGGCAAAACGGGACTTTGCAGATGTAGTTAAGGCTACTACTCGGCAACCTTAAAGGGAGAGTAGCCTGGGTTATCCGCGTGGGTCTGATGCATCACAGGAACCTTTAAGAGCAGAGCTTTCTCCCAGCTGCTGGCAAAGGCGATGTCAGGGAGGTAGCCTGGGAAGGATTCAGTGTGTTGATGGCTTGAAGATAACGGGAACCACTAGGAAACCGTGAGAAGGAACTGAATTTTACCAACAACCTGAATGAGCTTGGAAGCAGATATTCCTCTACAGTCCCCAAATAGGAGGCCAGTCAACACCTTGATTTAGGCCTTGGGAAATCTTTTTTTTTTTTTTTAAAGATTTTATTTATTTATTTGAGAGGGAGAATGAGATAGAGAGCATGAGAGGGGGGAGAGTCAGAGGGAGAAGCAGACTCCCCGCTGAGCAGGGAGCTCGATGCGGGACTCGATCCCGGGACTCCAGGATCATGACCTGAGCTGAAGGCAGTCGCTTAACCAACTGAGCCACCCAGGCGTCCCTAGGCCTTGGGAAATCTTAACCAGAGGACCCAGAAGCCTTCTGGACTTTAGGCCTACAGAATGGTGAGATAATAAATGGGTATTGTTTTAAGGTGCCAAATTCATGATAATTTGTTAAAACAGCAGTAGAGAACTACTACACCAACAAAACAAAAAATGGGGCTGGGGTATGGGAACTTCTTGCTTTGGGGACCTTTCCTTTAGGAAGACTTGATTTCCAGTGGACCTTAATATTGAATGGACCAAGTTTGAAAACACTAGAATTGAACGCCCTTTCTGACAGTTGTAAGGGGTCTTTATTTCTGGCTGCCTGAGAACTCTCCCTGAGGTCTGGAGCATCATAGTTGATCCAAGGCATGCCCCTGAGTGTGTCTCAGACTCCTATGGCCTCTAAGGAAAATCAAGGCTGATCGTACATTATCATATGCTGACTTTGTCCAGGAACAGTTAACAATAATAAATCAGAGAAATGAAGATTGTTTTTGGTAGTAGAATATCAAAGGCTCATTCTCAGTTTTTCCAAGTGTTGTGTAAGTAGGACATCTGAGATGTTTACTTCTTTTAGCACTGTTTTTCTAATGTTGCCTTTGTGAGAGCCATCCTCCTGATCAAAGGTCCCCTCAAAGCCCAGTGCTTGAAATATACTTGTTTTTTGTTAATAAAAATAGAGGAGTTGGTTTGATGTCCTTCAAGAAATACTGTTCTCTCACTGCAATTCTAAAAGTCTTTTATTTTAGTTGTGCAGTGCAGGACAGGCAGAAGTCTTAAGTTTGGGCTATGCTTTGCCAATGTGGTAAATTTATCTATATGAAATATTAAAGCAGTTGGCTTGGTATCAGTTGGCTTGAAATATTAGGACAGTGGTATCTGCATAGGGTGATAATAATAGAGTCAGAAATTAACAGAGCTGATAACCCTACTTAATCACTCACCTTTGTAGGAATTAAGTGATGAATGCCTACAGCTTTCTAGAGGAAAAATCATCAATTATACATTTATTCCTCTCAAACATGAAATAACAGGCTCATAAATAATTCTTTCAATGACTAGTCAAAGAATGAAAATTAAAAAGACAGTCTACTGACTTGATGGGCCACTGCTGCCAACAAAGTTTAAAAAGCTGACAGTTTCTTGTTTGTGTGTTTGCTTTGGTTATTTTATATGTGTAACAAATTTCAGCTGTAATCCTTAATTTGGAAATGAGCTTTATTTGATCTGCACATGAATTTCATCATTCAGAGATTGTCTACATTTTCTTTTCTAAGCTAGTCTCTCTTCTGTATCTTAGCATATTTGATTTTTTTTTTTTTGAAAGAAACATTTACTTAGGGGTGCCTGGGTGGCTCAGTCTGTTAAGCGTCCGACTCTTGGTTGGGCTCAGGTCATGATCTCAGGGTCGTGAGATCGAGCCCCGCATTGGGCTCCTCGCTCAGTGTGGAGTCTCCTTGAGTTTCTCTCTCCCCTTCCCTCTGCTCCTACTCTGTGCACGTGCGCATGCACACACTTTCTCTCTCTAAAATAAATCTTAAAACAACAACAACAACAAAAGAAACATTTACTTAGTATGAGAGCAAATCTACTGCACAGTAGTGTTTGAAGGCCAGGCTGGCTACTAAATTATCACACTGCACTTCCTTTCTTCCTTGGTCCTAAAACCTGGCACAATTATTAACCCGGATCTGCTTTGATTTTTTTTTTTTCTTCTAAATATGTTCACCTCTTCTTCCTGAATGGAAACCTTGGAAACCTTTAGCTCTTTCTCTCCATTGTACCATTCTCCCTTACTTCTCTCTCTCTCTCTCTCTCTCTTTTTTAAGATTTTATTTATTTATTTGACAGAAAGAGAGACAGCAAGAGCAGGAACACAAGCAGGGGGAGTGGGAGAGGGAGAAGCAGGCTTCCCCGCCGAGCAGGGAGCCTGATGCCGGGCTCGATCTCAGGGTCCTGGGATCGTGACCTGAGCCGAAGGCAGACACTTAATGACTGAGCCACCCAGGCGCCCCTCCCTTCTTTCTTACTCCAGTTATTCCTGGAGTGTTAGGAATATATTTTAAAAAAGTAAATAGCAGAAACAAAATCTTGATATTTTAGGCTTATCATATAGTCATGTGAAATAATATTGACTTATGAAACCTTATAATCATGCCAGCTACTTGCTTTCTCCCCATAATCCTCTCATCTGAGTCTTGGATATACAGTTTACCAGTTCCCAGTCAATGACAAAATGTGGGTTGGAAAATGGCCCATGGATCCTCTGGGAGGAATTACAGGAGGAATAAATAAGAAGCAGGGTCTGACACCTCATTCACAGGTTCTTGTTTGGGGCTTTCTAATCCCTGATGACTTGGGCTCTACCAGCAGAACCATGCGGCCGTCTCACTTAACTTCCCTGCGTCTCTGCTCTTTCCTTGCTAAACTGCAGACGGTAATTCCCTCACTGATAAGATTTTCATGAACTTTAAATGGGCTAATACACGGAAAGCTGGCCTGGAACCTTGGCTCGCGACCCAGTAACTGTTAACTGACATTTTTCTTTCTGTCCTGTGTATGTTAAATGCTCACAGCCTTTGCACTTCTAACTGGTATTTGTCAGACTGTGGGGCCAAACAGGATCTTTTCACTTTGGGTTTTCAGTTTCCTAAGTGGATTGGTAAGGGTCCTGGTACGTATCCACTTCTTTTCTACTTTTCATATGTAAATGCCCTCCGCAAATGTCTGGACACTGGTAATCCTGCTGCACTCTGACTTGCCATTTAAAGTGAGCTATAAATTCAGGGGCTCCTTACGGATGTAAATGAGGGGATTTGTTTTCGTGGTGTGACAAGCCTTAAAAGCCTCATAAACTCTTTTGTAACTTCAGATTTTAAAAAGAATTTTTTTTTTCACTCCCTCCTTCCCAGCTTGAGAGTCTCACACTGCTTTTTTTTGAGTACAGTTGGAATGGTCTTCAAAATGTCTGTATGGTTTTTGGTGTTTCACGGTGTTTTTTTCCTCTGAACTTAACTAAAGTTTCCAAAATATGTAACTATGAAAGAAATCCTTATCTGTACAAAATCCAGTACAGCCTCACAGAGCTGGTCTTGACCTCCTCTGTCAATAGGATAAAGAGGAGGAGACCAAGGAGAGGAGACAGATTTGTGAACTGCTTATACAGCTGGCTCAATTTGCTTTTCCTGTTTAAACATGGCAAAGCAAAGACAAGCTAAAGTTACATACATGACAGGGTATATTACCTTTTAAAGCGTATCTTTAAGTGCAAAGAGGCAGGATAAATGCTAGGGGAGTTTCAAAAAAAAGATATCAAGAATGACAGACTTCTTATGGATTCTGTCAAGATGGATTTTATTCAACTTGAGACCTTATGTCAGGTTATTTTAAAATTCATCAAGATTACAGATAAAAAGAAAGAAAAGAGGATATTTGAATACAAAAGTAGACTCTTTAGAAAGTAGTGACACAGAGAAAGTTAAATTTCAAAACTGATGGGATGTAGCCAAAACTGCATGCAGAGGAAAATTAGTAAACCTAACATGTTTTTATTTTTAAACAAAAAAGAATAAAAATCAAGCTCTTGAGGAAAAGTATAAAGGAACATAGTGATTGAAAAACTTTATAATAAAAATGGGAGAAAAATGGCAAGCCTACTGGAATGAGTTTCATGTGTCATAGGTGTTCTGGGTAAAAAAGACAGCAGGGAGGTGTCCTATAGAAGAAGGAAGAGAAATGAGAGCTGAGCATGGCAAAATACGATATTTTAACATTATGACTTGGGAACCCAAGAGCACATTTTAAAATTTATTTTTAATCTTGGGATCATTTTGGCCAAATATTTAAAAAAAAATTTTTTTTCCTAAAAGACTTCCTTATAAGATCCCTAAAACATTTCTCCAGCACTTAAGTTGTCCTTAGAACTCCCCGGCATGCATCAGCCCAGCTAACCTCTGTTTTGTTTTGCAACAAAAGTATATCCACGGTTTTATATCTTCTAGCTTTGGGTGCCTTATATAGTAAGTGTATAGGACTGAATCCTTGCTGTTTCTGACAAGCCAGAAGCATTCTCTCCTTTATCTATCTATATCACATGTTGTGCCCAAAATGGAAGTGAGAGCTCAACTAGTGCCCTTCTGTCATTTCAGATGTGAAACACCCAAGGCCCAGAAACACTGAGGTTCTAGGTCTCACATAGACGGTGAGAACTAGAAATTGCTTTCCTGGGCCAAAGACTACTGTCTTCAGCGTAGTCTGTGGAAAGCCCAGTTGCTGTATACACCGACCCTTTCAAGAGCCTTTCAACCAGTTTTCTTTCTCTTTAGCTTTTATTACATAAGTTTGGCAAGCAGGGCTTCCATCATTCAGATGATTTTCAAGGAAGACTCTCTTTTTAGTTTACTTCTGATGTTTAAGAATGGCCCTGGGATAATTTTTATGGTATCCTTCAATATTTTAAAGCTCGGTTTTTACTGGAGTGCCCATTTACTATGGGAAGAAAACCATTAAATCACTGTACTAGTCTGTCCTTTTTGGAAGACTTTTTGGCAGTATCTGCTGAAGCTGAATATACGCATTCCCTCTAAACCAGCAACTTCCCCTTCTAGGAATATGCTCAACATCAAGGTATAAATGTGTTCACCAAATGACATCTATGAGGATGTCCAAAGCCACGCTACTCATAAAAGCCCCAAACTAGAAAGAAGCCAAATGGGCATGAATCATGCAATGGATAAGTGTTCTCTTCACCATACAGCAATAAGAATAAACCAGCTACTGCCACATGCATCCCATGGATGAATCTCACAAACATAACGTGGAGTGAAATAAGCCAAACACAGAAAGTATGATTCTAATCATAAAAAATTCAAAACCAGGCAAAACTAACCTCTGGTGACTGTGTCAGGGTAGCGATCACCTTCAGGGATGGCAGTAGTGACCATGGAGGCCATGAACAGAGCCCTGGGAGCTGATCATCATCTACATCTTGATCTGGGTACTGGTAACGTGGGCACTCACGTGGTGACACACATATTTTGTGTACTTTTTCTCTGCCTAATAAAAAGTTTGCTTAAAGTCCAGGCTTAATTTGAGCTTTTAGTTCTCCCACTTTGTTTGAATCTGTGTTGGGCTCAGCTCTCTGTCTGCTTTGCTAAGTGCTCATTCCTGCCTTAGGTATTCCCAGAGGTGCTATTACACAGTGAGTAGGTAGGACGAAGCCTCCAGGATCGCAGACCTGGTTTGAATTCTTGCCCCACCACTTGGCATACTTAATGGCTTTTGGAAATTACTTAGCTTCTTACTGAACCACCATTTCCTCAACTTGAAACATGGGGAAAATACAAGCTCCAACACCCTAGGGCTGTGATGTGAGTTACATGGGATATTGTGCATGAAATGCTCAGCTCAGAGGAAGCACCATTTGCTTCTAGCTATTATTTTTCTTTTGTTTCCCTAAAGACTGTACTGTGCTTTTAACATATGGAGGAGTCTTGCCATTTGGCATCAGGCTGGACCTACAGCATGGACACAGGTTTGGGCTTTCCATTCTTAAGTCCTTGGAGATTTCACACTCTCAATTACTTCATATTCTTGATTCCAAATCAAGATTAAAATTAACTAATCAAGAATTCCTCTCTCAGTCTACTGTCTTCTATTCCTGCAGCTATTTGCTTCAGCTTTTTTATCTTAAAAAATTCTCATTAATCTACTGCTTCCCTCACCTTAATTTTGTCTTCATAAGTAGAAAAAAAATGCTGGGTGAGCTATAAGACTTGATGGGTGGACTTTCCTTAATGGTCTTGATGGGCACATTCTGCCCAAATGATTGACTCTTCTCAGGAATGTTCGGAACTTGAATCCAGCCATTGTTAGTTGGTAGAAAGATGATGTCTGCCAGTGTTGTACAGAGAGGTCATGAAAGGGGGGGGGGGGGGGGGGGGGGGGGGATGGAGGCCCTTTCTTTTTTCAATTAATGAAACTCATTAATTCAGAAAATAATTCCCAGCCTTTCTGCCTGAAGATTATTGTCATTCATTAACCCAGATAGTTGAATCTTGTTTCATAATGTGAATCTAAAAAAGGCTCTGCAGTGGCTTGGGGACTCATAAACAAATTAAGAGATCTTGAAGAAAAACCAAACATTTTTGGAAAAAGAAATTATTTAACTTATTTATATAAGTTAAATATATAATGATATAAACTTATTTCAGTTAAATATATAATGATATAAACTTATTTCAGTTTTTGAAATTACTTAACCTTACATACCTTCAGTGCTCACATATTTTTCTCTCTTGACAGCAAAACTTAGTAATCAACCAAGTGGTCTACATCTGATCTTCCTGCTCCCCCACCTGCTCTTCGCTTTTTCATCCATCAGAATCCAGATTTCTGGTCCTCTGCTGCACTGTGCGTTCTCCTCAGGGATACTAAAGCTTCCGTGTAGCCAGACGCAATGCTCAGGGTTCTCTCTTTGCCTTATTAGCGTTTTCTGTGAAGTTACCTACTACGTTTTCCCTCCTCAAAAGTATTTCCTCTCTTAATTTCAAGAAACTACTTCTGCCATTTCTGGCTCCTGCAGGGGATCCCCCTCCTCTTTTTCTAAGGAAGAACGACAGGGTTCAGTCTTGTGTTCTCTTGTATGCCTGCCTTCTTTCCCTAAGTGCTCTCAGTCAATGGCTTTGAGTACCTTGTGTATGCTCATTTCCAAATTGTTTTTAATCTCCAGTCCTCGCCTCTCTTCTGAGTTTCATGCATCTGCCCATGTGAGGTTACCGCTTGCGTGTCTAACAGACCGCTCCCATGTAGAATGTCTGGGTTTCTTTCCCCTCCAGCCATTCCTCCTCCCGGGTTTCCCTTCTCTGCAAATGGCATCACCGGCCTCCACCCAGGCACCTTCGGGGGAAAAAGTGGAGTTCTCTTTGATCCCTGCCGTTTTCTCCATCCCACATCTATCTAATCTTTCTGTTCCACCTCCAAAATCTATTTTGAATCCACCCATTTCTCTTTTTTCAACACGAGTTTGGGCTGCCATCATTTCTTGCACAGTTCATAACAATAACTTCCTAATTTTACTTGCCCGTACCCAATCTGTTCTCCACACAGTGGTCAAAGAGATCTGATTGAAGTTTGTGTATGTGTTGCAAAAAGTTGAACTCAAGGTGGAAATGGCCAACTTTTCACTTAGGCTCTGTCATAGACACACGTGGCTCTGAATGTTGTTTTGTTTGTTTTTTAAGATAGAACGTTTCAGCAATATAAATGTGAAGAGAAGCATTGCTGATCAACCCTATCTGATTTCCTGAAATGGAGGGAATAGGAAATACTGCCAATGTATTCTGGATCTTTCTCCAGCGGGCTGGCTAGAAACCACTAGCTGTGTGTGGAGGAGTGTCCTTTCTGAAGTACAAGGAAAAACTACCACAGAGAACAACTTGCAGACACCATGCTTGTTTTCAAAGATTGCTTACAAAATTTTCTCCTGCTCCCCTGCTGATCTTCTTTTGGGGGTCTCTGTATCATGGACAATAGGAACGACATCTTATACAAATGTCACATTAGTCTTGCAAAATTAAATTATTCATGTATCGAGATGGGAGCAAATTACTTTCTCCATCCAAGATGATGGCTCTCTGATTTTTTTAAAAAAACTGGATAGGAACATTAATATTTCATGCTTTTATTATAATATCTGGGTGTTTATGAAGCATGTTGGTGAGTTCTTGGGACCACCAATGCAGTTGAAGTGAAAGAATTCTCCATCTCATCTTCTGATTCAGGGAGTTCTGGTGTAAATAAACATTCTTCTGGATTTGAATCAAAACTGAGATAAGAGACTACAAACCCAAATTGATTTTGGACTATATTAGTGATTGTTCTTCCTGAAGAACTTGGCTAGAAATCCTGCAGCTGGTTCTGTCATTGGCTCACCCAACTCCCATCTCACACCTGCCTGGCCTGACTCCTTTTCAGATCAGGGTAGCTAAGTGAATGCCTTTACTCTCAGACTCCCTTGCAGCTAGACTGCAGGTATGTGACCAAGGCTCTGTCAACCTGTATTGAATTTGGTTGCAGTATGAAAATTAGGCAGTAGCTGCATAGGTTGTTTGCATCTACTTGTAAGCCTCGCTGCACTAGCCTCTTGCTCTTTTGACATTGACTTCTGTGGACACTTAGCATCCAGACTTGCATGTCATCGGTGATGAGAGCAGGTGGCAGCAACAGCAGTGTTTCACTGTGAGAGTCTTGGCAGTGTGGCATGTCAACTTGTCCTCTAGCCCTGCTGGAGATTCTGAAAGCTCCTTAATATCTCTTAATAAATCCTTTTTGCTTCCTATAATGAGTAGATTCTGTTGTTTCCATATAAGTGTTCTGACATTGCCTTCATAGCCACTTAACAAGGTGCTGGCTGTCTTATTTCAATTATCTGATGTTCTCTCCCTAAATACTGATAGTGGTTAGGTGTTCTTGTGTGTTCTTTATCAGAATTTATGCAGTACTTCAGTTGTATATAACTAAGATTGGGGGAAAGTCAGCATTTTAAAAATAAATACAGAGAATATATTATTTTTTAGTTATGTGCTTTGATCATGACCATATTGTTCATGGTTTATGATCATTTATGCAAATCCCACTCTTAGAAGAAAATCAGTTTGTCTAAGTAAAAAATAATCAAAAACTAAAATATTCACTCAAAATTGCCCAACATCATGAAATCGAAAGAGAAAGTGGTAAGGCTAGAGGCTAACCCAAGTCAGTGGGTGGGCGCATCCAGCCCCTGGACTGTTGCTGTCCTAGCTGGAATAGATAAAGCGTTTAAGAGAGGTGGGAAGTGTTAGGACACAGCCAAAGGTTAGGTATGGGGGAGATCTTTAACATAAGGAGGACAGACTATTTACCCCCATTCCTTCTTTCATCAACATTAGTTCACCTTGGATTTATAGAATTTGCCTAACTTTTCTTTTTTTTTTTTAAGATTTTATTTATTTATTTGACAGACAGAAACAGCGAGAGAGGGAACACAAGCGGGGTGGCAGGGGGCTGGGGGGGAGTGGGAGAGGGAGAAGCAGGCTTCCCGCAGAGCAGGGAGCCTGATGCGGGGCTCGATCATGACCTGGGATCATGACCTAAGCCAAAGGCAGACGCTTAATGACTGAGCCACCCAGGTGTCCCTAAAATTTGCCTAACTTTTCAATTCAGCTTTCCTTTGCGTCTACAGTTCTTCTAAAACACAGACCACTATCTTGTATAAAAACTCTTGATGTTTAACCATAGCTAACTTACTGAGGTCTAACCTCTCTGACTTGACAGGGACACAACTGGTCCTGATTTACTTTTCTAGCTGTATCTCCCACTTCCACCCCTACGAACCCCACTTGGTCATCCCATTGGGCCAGCAGATTGTCTCAGGCAGGGTCAGCTACAGACAACAGTGTAAGCAGAAGGGGATTTAACATAGATGGGTGGTACTTACACAATCATTGGAAGAGCCTAGGGAACAAGTCCAAGCTGAACTCCCAGTAATGACTCCCAAGACACCATTTCAGAACTTCCTTACCAAGGCCTGAACTAGTAGGAATTGAACACTGAGACTTAATTATCACTCCTACTGAGTTGCTTCAGCAACCAGACTTACCCACAGAAAACGCCAAAACATCAGGAGTGTAGACTCAGGTCCTCCATCAGATTCGCCAGGTGTACCGGTTTTGCAAACCAGGTGTAAGGAAGATTGGGAAATGTGGTTTTCAGCTTCTAGACATTCACTTGCAGTGTACCCTACAAGGTGGTTTGGGGCTATGAAGGCAACGTACAGCATCCGTTATACATGTAACTCAGTATTCCCAACACGCAGACAACTTGCTCTCTTCACTGTGCCTTTGCTCTTGCTCTTTTGTTTAGTTGGAATGTGTTTCATATCCTTCTCCATCTAGCAAATTCTTATTCGTCCATCACATGTCACCTGCAATGTCATGTTCTCTGATATTATTTCCTTCTAGTTCCCATTAGAGGGCACCCTCTGTTTAAAAATGTGTCTTACTACCATTTGATTGCATCAGTCTTCCATCCAATGGAATTCCTAACAGACAAGGAATAGGTTGCTTATTCATTCATTTTGCTCTTCAATCAGCAGACTTACTGCCATCTCCAAAGTCAACGAAGGAGATAGATGAGTTCAATTATGGAGGGATAAGCCACAGAGGAGTGGATAATGACTCTTCTAGTGAGAAGACATGGGAGACAAAATGGTCAAGGAGGACTTTGTAAGAGAAGGTTGTCTTCATCTTTCTGTCTTCAGTGCCTAGTGTTGTGCTTGGTGTGTAGTGTCCTTAATGAACAAGTCAAGGCTGGAATTGAATGAAATGACTTTTTTGAAATGTACTTTTGTGTCTTACTAAAAGCTGCCTACCAATACTGTGATGCTTTAACATTATTTTCTTTTTTTTTTTTAAAGATTTTATTTATTTATTTGACAGAGAGAGAGAGAGCGAGAGCAGGAACACAAGCAGGGGGAATGGGAGAGGGAGAAGCAGGCTTCCCATCGAGCAGGGAGCCTGATGCGGGGCTTGATCCCAGGATGCTGGGATCATGACCTGAGCCGAAGACAGACGCTCAACGACTGAGCCACCCAGGCGCCCTTAACATTATTTTCTAATACCATAGAATAAAGCTAAATTCTCTGGAGCTCATTTTGTTTAAACTTTTCCTCCTGTAATTTATTCCTTTAATAATAATTGCATGCCTACTGTGTATCAGATCTGGTGGTCAGCCCCTAGGCCCTGTGGATCCAGAGAGCCATGGCTTCTGTTCTGTGGTCCAGATCATATGTCTAATGGGAGATAGACTCACCAAACAAACAACTATACTGAAGCAACAAGTAGTAGTGCTGTAAGGAAAGTATGGGTCTTGATGAGATGAATAATAGGCAGTGTCAACAGAGTCAGGGGGTCAGGAAAGGTTTGCTTTCCTGAAGAAATTGTCAGTTAATCTGACACCCAAAGGATGATGGGAAGAGAGCGGGTTAAAGGTAATTCACTGGTCCTTCTGGCTCCCATTTTTGCCTAGCAACGAAAGAGTTTTTCCTTTAACTCTTCTCCCTGTCCTCCAGCTCCAGCAGTCATTTGGTTGTCAGTATAATTGGTATTCAGGAAAATAAATTCCAATTTCAACACACAGGGAAGCTTTTCAAGAAACAACTTACATTTGTGATGGGAAAGTAGTCATCATCCATGTGGGAATTTTTATTTCATTATTTGTGAGCTATTTCCTAAAGGAAGTTTTCATAGAGGTTAGACTGTTGTGGCATTATAGGACAGATGCTTTTAAATTCTCCCAGCTCTTTCCCTCCTTCACCCATTCATAAAGATGGGTGATTATCCCCTTTCTTTGAATGTTCCCATGAATGTTATGTGTTGTCATGTTGTAGCAAATTGGGGAGTAGCTGACTTTGCAAAGCGAGTACTTGGATTTGGCTCTGGCCCTACAAAAATATCAGAGGGGGGCTTGCCTTGTGTGGAATACACAAAGCATTAAGTCAAACAATTTCAGAAATTAACCTAAGAATGGATCACTGATGCTAGAGCATGAATAGATTTAGAGTAAGTACATTTTATTAGGAGAGTAAGAAGAAAAATAAATGTGTGTGGAGAATGGATGCCACTTTAGGGAAACCCCATCCAGAGAGGGGAATTAGCCAGTTGTCCTTTGGTCAGTGTGGGAATCTCCTGAAACCCTTCTCTTGCCATTTGCATCAACCTGAGAAGAATTTGCAGGCTCTGCCCCAGGACTCCCAAATGATCCCCTTTACCACTGTGATGTTTCTAGGGCATTCTACACATTTTAGTTCTCTCTGAATGAAGCATTCACGTTGCCATTCAACATGTCTAGTTTGGGGTGCATTCTAAGTCAAATTATACAAGAAGCTATTTGTAGCATTCAGCAGCTGCAGAAAGAAGAGGCTGTTTGGGGGGTGGGGCAGGGGAGAGTGGTGGTGTTAAACACAACATTAAGTGAAGCTGGAAAGTTCAGAGTATAGAGTTATCATTGTTGATGGGCAGTTGTGATTGTATTGACAAGAGGAAGAGGGAGGTTACTGAGTGACGAAGTGAATTTTATCCTATTTCAACATGGGACACCCTGCTGGCATGAGCCCTCCATAGATGCTCTGGGGTTTATTTTGATAATGAATGTGATATATCCTCTGGAGTCTGTGGCTGAGTCCTCTATCCAGTGGGGTGCAGCTGGTGAGTATTTCTCTTCAGAAAGCAGTTAAAATAAACTAATTCCATTGCATCCCCTTGTGCATAAACATTGAGACAAGTGGAGAACAGTGCAGGTGTGTTAGGACTGCCTTCGAGAGCCGAAATGCTTACTTGATTAAATATGGTTTGCTAATGAAAATTGACGGTGGCCGCTCAGTTTGAACGTGTTTTATCATGTAATGATTCATATGGACTGCTACACACAAAGAGATGGGCGTTTCAGATAAGGGGATGAAACCAGGTTAAGCCGTGTCTGCTGAGAGTTGCTGTACAATGTGACGGAGGTTTGGGGAAGTTATTTGGCCTCGTAAGAACCCCCCCTGCGTTATTTTCTCCCCAGATAGCTTTCATTTCTTTTTATTCTGGTTCAGTGAAACATTGATTGCATGTCTTTTTATTGTCTGTCAAATTCCTCTAGTGCTTTCTACTCCCTTCCGCCTTTCTTCCTTAGTGGAAAAAAGCAATGAATGAATGAATGAATGAATGAATGAATGAATGATAAATACAGTGTATGAAACTATAAACTCTCTGCACCTGTCTTTACAGTTCCAAAGCTTCCTACTTTTGACTGCATGTTGAAACTATTGTTGGGGTGCATGAGAAAGACTGCTAATCTTAATCTCTCCTATTATGATTTTATTTGCTATGATGTGAAGAATCCCATGGTTTTTTTCGGCTGTTTCGAACCCTGATGATACCGAGGGGGAGGAGCTAAGCATATCGTTTTAACAAAGTCAGTGGCCAGCCATTACCTAGCATCAGCATTCTTGTTTTGATTGCCATGTGATTTTTCTCCAATTCTGTGTGGGCCTCATTATGTGGGCTCTGCAGTCAACACGCCCCCCCCCCTTCCTCCCAGCTGTGCCCTAATTGTGTCGCCCTCTGGTACCCGGGGCCTGCCAGCAAGCTTGGAGGCACTTCTGTGGTGTCAGGTCAGAAACCTGCACTGCGAACTCCTTGCTTTAGAAATGTTAGGTTACACTAGAATTTAGAGATACTGAACATATGTCCCCCCTGCAATAATTGATGTTTTTACTCTTGTCCCTTACTCTCATTTGTTGTTTCCTTATTAAAATTATCTTTGTCTCTCGCAATTGACAAGAAAAGTCAGTGAAAGGATATGAAACGTTGAGCTTAGAGGAAGGTTTATTCTTGTCAAAAGTGTGTGCTTGACTTTAATGAAAGTTCTGTACTCCCTAGACTCATTCTGAATATCATTTTATGCCTGGCTGACCTTCCTTTGCTCCCGCTGTGACACGTCCAGCAGCATAATTACAGATCCTTCATAGCCCTCATGCTAAATACGGAGCTAGGTTTTCTCCGTTTGAAGAATTCTGCTGCTGTCTATCCAATAGTTTAGGACACTGTAATTTTTTTTTTTAAACCAACCCTAATGAGATAAATGTTATCCTTGCCTAGGTCAACCTTTACCATTGCTAGAAAACCAAATATAGTCAGACATTTAGTGTTGCTGTCAGTTCTTCAGCAAACCAGAGCGGTCTATCTTAATTTGTCCAATTACCATTTTGCATGTGAACCAGCTGGCCTCTTAACAAAAGCAGTTGGTCACACCAGTTTATTAATTGTAGCGCTCGTCTTAACCATATGTGAAAAAATATAAGAAATCACAGGAAGTAGAGAAAAGAAAAACGGAACAGTTTGTGAGATTGTTCCACTGCTTACAAAATAATGAGTCCAAATGATTCTTTTCTCTGAATCTTTATATATACTGATCATTAATTGTAATTTATTTAAGCAGTGAGAAATACGATTTTCCTTCCATCATTTTAAATAACATTTTTTGTGTTTGTGGACAATCTGGCTTCAGAATCCTTTTCTCTCTAAATGAAAACACTCTTGTTTGGATTTCTGTTTTGCAAGATTGTATGTTTTGGTTGGAAGTTGATGTGGACCTCTTTTTTCTTAGCCATTTTTCGGTTAAATGTAGCTGTCCCCTGATAGATTCAGAAATGTTTTACATCAGTCACGGGTGCTTCCTTAATCTGCGCTTGGTCGCAGATGCTAGGTAGTTTATGAAAATTCACAGAGATTATAGAGTATGGGTCTTCCTTCGGGGGAGGAAGATGCGAACATTCTTTTGAGACCTGTTAAATCAGAGGCATTTCTCCCAAGCTCTTGTGTCAAAAGAGAGTAAATAGCAGGAATCCAACTATGTGACTGTTTCACTGGCTACCACATCCCCCTGCAGGTGGCGACCTTCTACTTTATTTTGTCAGCGGCCCCCAACCCCACCCCACACAGAGTCTTCATTAGGATGTCCCCTTCATCCAATTTTAAAAGTACAAGAGAGCCCAGAGTATAAAGCACTTTAGCTAATCACATGACTCTTAAATTAGATCTCTCAGATCATCACATTATACTTTGGCTTTTCATTCTACAATGAGATTTTTTTTTTCTTTCTTCCCTGAAGATTTTAAAAGGAAGGTTGAAATTGATTTTTTTTCTTTTCAAATTTGAGGTTCATTTCCCTTTAAGTTATTTTTATCATAAAAGGATGTAATTATGGTAAATTTAAATAGCACAGAAAATTAGTCTCTTCTCTAAGATGCGATAGACCCCTAATATGCATTATGTGTTTTGAATGATTGAATTAGGAAAGGTAAAGTGAGTTTAGAATTGAACTAATTGATATGTAGCTCTACTCATATACACTATTTCTCTCCTGAATGAGCCTTTATATTCCTAATATAGGCTGAGTTAGAATGAATTAGATGGAATCAGTACTAACGTGGGTGGATGGATTAGAGCTATACAACATGTCATGAAGAATAATTGGTACATGCATAAGAGGCTTACAGTTAATGAAATTATTCATTCTCTTTCTGTGAGACAGACGTAGTTCACTTTTGAGGAAGTTGTCCTTGAAGTAAAATGGCCTATATTTTTGAAATAAAGAGTTACTAAAGCTCTGTCAAGGAATGCCTCTTAAGGTTAACATTTGAAAAACAAACAGGGGCGTGCCAAGTCGGGCTAAGTCAGGGATCAAGCATCCCAGGGGATGAATGACAAGCGCGGAGGCACAGAGGCAGAAATGAGTGTGGCCGTCAGCAGTCCTGCCCCACCAGCCTTTTCCCAGTGAGGGCAGAGGCAGATGGGAGCTTGGATGCTGGATAGCTCCATGATGTGCTGCAGGTCCCTTATTTTGTAAAATAAGAAAGACTGGATGGGATGCTCTTTGGGACCGTCTTCAGTTCTGTCTAGGAAAATAGGAAATCTCCCCTTTTCAACTTGCCCTTGCCATATCACTGCTCACCGTGACTTCCAGCCTCACAGCCCCTTTCCTTCACAGAGCCCTCCACCGTCAGCCCCACCTCGTGCCCATCATCTCGGGCCAGTCTCCAGATTGTCCCATGTCCTGAATTAGAGGGACATTGCATCCTTCCAGCCCTGCAGGCAGGACTGAATTTTCATGCTGTGTCAGCCGGGCTCCCTTTGTGCTTTGGACTTTTGATTGGGGTTTCTTTTTTTCATAGCATGTTTTCTGTCTGCCTCGCCTTTCATTTGTTCAGCATTTGTCACATGAATATTGTGGCTTTACTAAACTAGTCACAGTGATAGCAGACGTTTTGAAATTGACCGAGCAGATGGTAGCAGTGGTTTTAGACTAAATTATTAACTAGGATCCACAGCAGAAGCCTTTAGCTGCAACACGTGCAGAGTAAAGGGTGTTTCTAGCATCAGAATTAACTGGTCGAGTGAATGCCAGATCAGGTTCCTTCTAAAGGACTGATACATTACCATCTCCTCAGGTTTCCCCTTCTACACCAGCCACCGCCCTTCACCAGATATTGATGGAGAGATTTCCATCTGCCTTGTTTTCAATATGCCATATGATTCATCATTAAAGATTAATTCAGAAGCAGGAGGAAGAAAAGATCATTGTACCGCAGAAGTTCTAGAACGTTGGGGATTTTTAACATACCTTTATGAAATAACATAACTCAAGGGACAATTAATATAATTCTTCATGAGCGTCTGTCATCAGACACGTGTTTTCATTCCGGGACAGTATTTCTACAGCATTACCTTGTAGACTGTGTGTGTGTGTGTGTGTGTGTGTGTGTGTGTGTGTGTGTGTGTGTGTGTGTGTGTGTTTAACCTCCTTATGCAACCGTAGAAAGCACAAGATCAAAATCACACCCAGGGTATAACTGAAATTTCCCCACTTGTCTGTAAAAGGCCTTTCTTTATAACTGGTTTATCTAAAACTAGTATCCTATCCAGGATATGCATCTGATTGTGATGGTCCTCAAATCTCCTTTAATTTGGCATATTCCTTATTATTATTGTTATTATTATTATTATTCGACTTACCAGAGAGGCCAGACCAGCAAAATGTTCCACTTTTAGTTTGATGGTTTTCATTTTTTCCTCTAACTCTTGTATTCCATGTAAACTGGAAAAATTTAACTTGTCAACAGTGTTTAACTTGATTTTACCATAGGTGATGCTTATCCTTGGTATTTCATCACATCAGGGGCCACATGATATTGCTTGTCCCATTAGGGTCTCCTGGATTAGGAAGATGGCAAGCTGGTCCTTCCACTGTGCAGTTGCTCTAATATTCCTCTTATATGGCAGCTCTGCAGCAATGGAACCTAAAATTGACAAGTGAATCAAAGAAGTTTTGAATGTGTGAGGTCTTAGACTGTTGAGAGAGGAGTAGTAGAAATTTAGAGGGAAGATGCCTGATGGGAAAAAATAAGAGATCCTTTAGTCACATGTAACCAACTCACCTTTTTGGGTTGATTCTATTCAGTTAAATGCCTAACAGCCAGAACCTTTAGTCAATTCAATTTGTTTTGAGTAATATAAAGTATATTTTTTCATCTGTGTGTGAAATCCTTATGGCTGTTTTTTTTATATCATAAATTACAATTGTATCAACAAATGAATTATACTGTAGATTTTTTAAAAGTCCTTTACTTGTGAAATTTTATCTCCCTGAAATTCAACTTTATCTCTGGGAATCTTGAATTTTATCTGACAGCCCTATTTTTTAAAGTTACTCTCTTATTTACATTTATTGATTGTATCAGTTCATCTGCCTGTGTTACTTGCTTTGCAGCTTCAATAATGATTGTTATTTTGATAGATAAAAATTACAAACCGTATATAATTGCCCTCAATGTGAAAGTGTTTCTAGAAACATGAGACACAATTCTTATCTCCAAAAGTTAGAGTTGTGGGAAGACTTTGTTTCTTAATAAGCAGGAGGATAGGACTAAGCTATCTCTAAGTTTATTACTAAAGCATTATTATGAATGTTTAAGTAGATTATGTTGCTTGTTAATTTTTGTTAATTTTTTTAACGCTGAGATGTGGGACTCCGCAGGACGCTGAGATCGTGGCCTGAGCCAAAGGCAGACGCTTAACTGGCTGAGCCACCCAGGCGCCCCTAAATATTTCTAAAATCTCTTACTATTAAGTGTACACTTTATTTTATAGGCCCAGGGGCCTTCTGTTGGATACTTTCTGCTATGATATTTTCCAGGGCCCCCACTCTAAGAAGTACAAGAATGCTTGGGTGTGTCTCTGGATTTAAAAATTGTATTTCAAGTATTCCAACCATGTGTAAAGATAACAAGGACACCTAAATTAACTTAGTCACGTACAATCTTTTATTTCAGATGTTAAGCTTGATTTTTAAAAATAGCCTAAAACAAATTAACAGTCAGTAAAAGTCCTGTTTATAGATAAGGCTGGGCTGAGAACTTTCGTATTTTGAAGAGGTAAAATTCCTTTGAGAAGAACTTAAAATTATCTTTTGGTACATGGCCCTGACCAGAGCTCCATTATATCTGATTTTTGTTTCCCTTCCCTTCTTCCAGCTTAGACCACAGTGATCTTTACTGATTATCTATACCATTTTCAGTTGACCAAGGATTCAAATTTCGTGTGATTCAAAATGTGTACATTATATGGCATCATATCTGCATATAACTCTTGTGGACAGTATTTGGAAGGCAGCTATGCTCACCACTATACCACCAACGCAGACTCTTGTGGACAGTATTTGAAAATGTTCCTTTTTAGTAAATACTGTTTAACAGAGTCTGTGAAAGTTTTTTGGATTCAACATAAAGACTTTTAATGCCCCAGCCACCCCCAATGCACAGAGGAGGGCCTGAAGTTTTGTCTAGGTGGAGATGGGGCCGTGGGGGAAGAGGGGCTAGAAGCCTTATCTGTGAGTCCTGGGAGCCTTAGCCCTGCTCTTAAGAAGCTCTCAGGTTTAAACATATAATCTTTTGTCCTTAGTAAAAATAATAAGGTATTTTAAGCTTGTACTCAAGACGACGTGGGTGTTAATGGAGTCATTTATTAAACAGCTAGGGTTTAATTTTAAATTTTTATACCTTAAGTGTATAATGGTTCCTGAAGTTACAGACTTAAATACAGGCTGATAAGACCAAGGTAGTTGTAGAAAAATGGCCCTGAGAGAGAACTGATTCAGGCCTCCTCACCTCTGGCATGCATTGCTACACCAGCTCCCAGCTTCTCTTTCTGCCCTGGTCAAGTCCACTCACATCCACTGCTCCCCTTGCACTAGTGCTCTCTTGGAAATGTGACACTGGCCTTACAGCTTTCCCTTTTTAACTCCATCAGTGACTCCCTGGCCCACCAATGAAAACCCACCCCCTTATGGGAAGCAAGGGCCTTTGGGGTCTGGCCCTGCCTCTCTCCACCTCCCTAGCCGCCTTTCCCCACATCACCCCCCTCCTTCAGGATAAGCTTATCCTGAACCTCCGTGTGACCGTGACTGTGTTTTATCTAAGAGTTCTCTCTTCCACTCTGTACTCCAAATGGGGTGGGTGCCCTTTGCCATCTTTTCCATTAATATCATGGTCTTATCTCTCTCCCTGTGCTTGTTCATTACTTTATTATTCTTATCTCTTTGGGTGTGTTGCTCCATTGGACTCTGACCTTCCTAAGGTCAGGAACCAAGGAACCAAGTTTGATTTACTTTTAACCTGGATGTCGGGGGAGTTAATAAGTTCTCGATGTAAAATTTCTGAGTGGTTGAATGCAAATGCATAGTTACAGTTAAAATTTTTAGACTGTGTATTACTTTGCAAAATATTTCTTTAACTCTTTGCTAATATGTTATATACCTACTCCTGGAAAGTAATCAGATCACTGTAGAAATACTCAGATGATTCCTAGAAGAAAAATTTTAAATGCTGGTCAGAAATGAAGATTTCATTTCAGTGAAAGACTAAGCAGAAAGAAATGTTGGAACTTTATAAGGATGCAAATATTTATACAGTAGTAGTGGTAATAGAATTCTCAACCAGGATAAGCCACCAGGATTGTTCAAGTGATGAAGAGCATATTTTTCTGTATAATATTTGGCAGTATTTTTAGAGAACATGATTCTCAAATATATTTATGTGTCCTAATAGGGACTATTTTATAAGATGTATTGACTTGAATGTACTAACTAAAGATATATTTTCCCAGCTTAATATGTGCTAGTGAAAGAGAAATCAGCTTAAGATTCTCATCTTAGCTCCTACATTGCATTAGCTTTTAGATCTCCGTTTTCTCATTTTTTTTTAAAGATTTTATTTATTCATGAGAGACAGAGAGAGAGAGAGAGAAGCAGAGGGAGAAGCAGACTCCCAAGGAGCAGGGAGCCCGATGCGGGACTTGATCCCAGGACCCCGGGATCATGACCTGAGCCGAAGGCAGACGCTTAACCATCTGAGCCACCCAGGCGCCCATCCGTCTTCTCATTTTTGACTGAAGATGAGATCTACCTGTCTGGTTCATTGAAAAATTGACTATAATAGCCCTTATAGAAATGAGGAAGTTCTTGATAAGCAGCTAGGGTTTGGGCTGAAAGCAGATTGGCTTAAATTAGACATCCAGCGTGAGATAATGTGAAATTTAAGTAGAGGTTAGCAATATGGATCTGGAGGACAGACAAATGAAAGACAATAGTGGGAGAGGAAGATTGAGCAGAGCGTTTAAAAGTAGTAGCATAATCCATGGATCATCAGTCTTTTTCCCTAAAGGTCTGGATAGTAAATAGCTTCAACTTTACAAGCCATACGGTCTTTGGTGAACACAGCCCCAGAGCAGCCATAGACAATAGATAAACTAGTGGTGTAGTGGTGTTCCATTACAACTTTATTATTGGGCACCAGAATTGGAATTTCATAGAATTTTCACATCATGAAATATTATTCTTTAAATTTTTTTTCAACTATTTAAAAAGGGGTCGGCTAATTTTGGCCGAGGGGCTGTAATTTCCTGACTCCTGCTTTTCTCCAGTAAAAAATCATGAAGGTTTTAATGAGTAAATAGCACAGGACAAATGTTTAAGGACAGGCTCTTTGAAGCTTGTTAAGAGTTTGTTAGAACCCAGAGAAGGAATAGTCGGATGTAGGAAAGGAACAGGTGTTATACAGTGTTGATGAAAAGCTCCAGAACTGGGTCATTAGTGGTATATAATTAAAGATAATTACAAGAGGAGAGAGAAGATGACCATTGGTACGAGTTAGAGGGGCACTGGTGACCACTGGAAATTTTTTGTAAATAAATAGAGAGAATTTTAGGCGGTAGAAAAGATAATGTATAGCCGGTGGAACTGATAGGTTTAGAGCAATCTTTCATGGAGCTGGTAACTTAACTCTGAGGCAAGTAAAAACATTGAGGTCTGCAAAGTTTATTTCCTTTCTGTGAAAGCATGACTGACCCTTCATTAAGCTTAGGGCTGCTTAGCTATGTCTTAAGATTTCACTCATCTGTGTAACAAATATATATGCTTACCACATACCAGATACTGTTCTAAGGACTTTATCAATAATAACTCCTTAAATTCTCATGATAACCTTGCAACATAAATACTTTTATTGTCTCAATTTTACAGATGAGAAAAGCAAGGTATAGAGAGGTCGCTCCTCTAGTAAGTGACTAATATCCTGGGTGGGATGGCTCCAGTATTGGGCTTTTCATTCCTACCTGCCCTTTACTGTCAAATTTTCCATGTCGGGGCACCTGGGTGGTTCAGTCGGTTAAGCATCGGCCTTTGGCTCAGGTTATGATCTCCAGGTCCTGGGATCGAGCACCACGCCCACGCCATGCTCCCAGGTCAAGGGGGAGTCTGCCTCTCCTCCCTCTGCGCCTCCCCTTGCTGGTGCTCTCTCTGTCTCTCTCTCAAATGAATAAATAAAATCTTAAAACAATTTCTTTTCCATGTCTAGATATTTGAACTTTGTTTTTCTGCTGTTAATAGGGCTGAAGTTGGAAGAGGCAGTACCATGGATTTATATATTCTCCGTTGAATGTATAAATGGAGCAATTAAAAGGTATTAGACACTTCTATAAAAACCTGGCTCTTCAATAAACTATGACACTGAGGCCATGCAAATTATAAGCCTGTTCTCATGCTGATGTGCAGGCTATAAAGTAAGAGATGATAAAATTATTGGGGGAAATCTTTATAATTAATAAGCTCTTTCAGAACATAAGCTGATGTGTCATGTGGTAAATACCATAATTTATTTGGCTAGCATCTGAAGATCTGGACTTGAGGGGGGCAGCATGGAATGATGCATAGAGGACAATGTACCCTGGATGCTGGGATGGAAGCCTACTTTCTACTCCTAGCCTCACCACTGACTGGTGTGCAACCAAATAGTGGTATCATCTAGACACAACTATGGCCACTTACTAAACAATATCAAGTGAGGAAGGAAATTCCTCCATGTGTGACTCCTAATATGGTTCGTTTGCTTAGAGCACTCCTCTGACTAGTCCTAGTGGACTGGAGTGTCTCACACACATTCCCCATCCCTGGTGATCATATCCCCTCTTTAAATGAGAGCCAATGGATTCACTGTAGATTTTTGTTTTATTGCCATCTCCTCCTCAAGGTTTTTACTCTCATCTCGCCTTCTCAATGAGGTCTACCCTGACTCCTATTTAATACTGCAACGTGGCCACTTCCCCAGCCCTAAAATCTTTTTTATCGTATTCAGACTTTTCTTCTGTCCATTCACTACCACCTTCTAACATGCCATACAATTGTAGTTTACTGTCAAATCATATAAGCCCCATGAGGGCAGGGATGTCACTGATGTACCCAAGATGCGTGGCACTTAGTATGTATGTGCTCAGTATTTACCTTTTGAATGAATGGTTGGATGCCGTTGTTGTCTACATTAAAAGCTACATGTTATTTCCAACCCCACGTATGTGGAGTGACATTGTGGGTTGCATTTCTCCAAAACTTGGGTGTTGTGAATCTGAGAGCTTTTGTCTAGAAGCCCACCCGCTACTACCTGTCTCTCATGCAGTGAGACTGAGATGCGGCTCTTGAAGCAGAGCGTGGTCACTCTTGCTTATAAATGTGTTTTCCTAAGGGGAATTTCGCTTGCCAATTTAAGGCAGCTATATAATTTAACTTTGGAGTCATTTCTCATTTGAGTCGTTTCTTGTTTGCCATCTGGCCATGTAATTACTTTTAAGTAAAACTATGTACAGGAGGAAAGCACAAATTGGAAATCTGTGATAATGTGGATGGTGAGATGATAATACGTGTGTGTTTTATTTTTTTTGCTTTGCTTTGCTTTTGCTGTTGTTCAAAAAATACAATTAAGGGAGAGGGGAACATTTGAGGAGGAATCATTGAGATCTTTCCCTAGAGGGAGCCCCTTATATAAATTTTCTTCTTTGAGAGTTTTTGTTATAAACTAAATGTTTTGAATTAGTGGATTATTGCATTTTTCCATTCATTTATAAGTCTGGCCCTAAGCTATGAAACAAGAGGTTTCCAAAGCTGTTCTGTCTCCAAAGCTGTTCTGCCATGAAAGGGACCTGGGCAGAGGTGTGGGCATCATTCTTTTCCTTGGTCCGTTTTCTTAAGTGTTTTCCAATCTGTATTATTTTCCTTTTTGTTCCCAGTCCCTTTAGCCTGGAAGTTATTTTCCTCGTGCCAGCCTAGGTGTATTATTATTTCTGAATCTTCCCTTTCACTTTGCTTCCCCAGTTCTTGGAGGTTAATTGCAAATGGACAAAGGAACCAGAACCCAGTACTGTATATTCAAGTTCAAGAGAAACCTAAATAATGTTTGTTTGGAATTACTGTCCTCCCTCATGGGTAGAGGCGGGTGTGTGTGTGTGTGTGTGTGTGTGTGTGTGTGTGTGTGTGTGTGTGATTTTTTAAACCAGGTGCTTAGATAATTAAATTTAAAATACAGATTTAAATTATTAGGGTACAATTGCAATGCTGATGATCAGTCACTGGCAACAAACAAACGAACAAATAAACTACTGGGTGAGAAGACAGGAGGTACTAATTTGCATGAAAATGCAACCAAGTCATCTCGTACAGCTCCGAGGAGATTCTGTTGTAAAGTTTTACTGCTTGTAAACGTTCCTTTTGGTGTGGGAGGCAGGGCCTGGGGGCGTGGTGGGGGAAACAATAGTTTGGCTCTCCAACCCCCCATCCCCAAATCAGTTCAAATGCCTGAATTAATCGGAGAGTCAAAGAATCAAAACAGACTCACTGTAAGTCTTGTGGGCTCCAGTAAACAGATCTGGATGTACCTAGTAGCCTGGAGAAAATGGGGAATACATTTGCTTCACCTTGGCTTGCGTAAAGGAAGATCTGCACTCTTTTCATTGAGAGGAGAAACTTCTGATCTGTTGGAGAGAAAGTGAATAAATGAGCACCGAGGCAGAAAGACTGATGTGGCTATCATGCAAATAAGAACTGTGATTGGCTTTCTCTTTCTTTCTGTACACTTGTCACTGCAGCTCTCAGCCTTAAAGATTAGGTTTCAGTGGGAACTTTTCAAGTTCAAGGACTGTTAATGGCTTGTAACTGCCTGACAATAAACTCAACCTCAACATTACATCAGCTCCACCGGCAGACGTCTAAGGATTTGAGACTGGAGGAAGAAAGTTAGAATCTGGAGCAGAAGGATACAGCTTACCACCTGCCTGATGGGCTGAGCTTTTAATGTGATTTAAATTTCTAAGTCCTATGTAGGCATCCTGGAAATGGTGGTCTTCATTAATGCAAAGATCAAGTCTTTAATTAAACTTTTTAAGAAAAAAAGTAAGTAATTTCTCCTCCCCTTCCCCCTTGATGGTGTGTGTGTGTGTGTGTGTGTGTGTGTGTGTGTGTGTGTGTGTGTGTTTTGTACTACTACATCTTTTTGAGTGATGGCATTAGAATGTGAAACAACATAATTAGCACAAGTTAAACTCCGTTCTCTACTAAGTTCAAATACCTCAGACTTTTATAACTCTAGGGCAGAATTATGTGATTTTAGCATGTCTTATTTATTTATGGTTGGGATTTTAGGTGAACCACTTCTTCTGTGCTTCTCAAAAGCCCTTTGAAAAAAAGTGGGGTATTTACCTTATGTCCTCCTTGATGTATGTTTTTTTGATTCTTTGGCTTACTGTGCAGGGAGGCTGTGTGTGATCTCTCATGTAATTTTGCTGGCGATGATCCTCTGAAACTCCCTGGAACTCTGTTATGTATTTCAGAGCTCTGGGACAAACTCTGTCTAGACTGATCAGTCACTGTAAAGTGCACAGAGTTTGTGGCATGGCCTCATTGTGTACTGACCATTGGTGTACTGTGTCTGTTTAATCCAGATCCTTCTTCATTCTCTGCAGAGTACAAAGTTTACAAATACATGGTTTTGTTTTTACATAGCTGTTGGCTTAATTTAGTTTAGCTTTTGGACCAGTGATTTAAACTAGATAAATGTGGATGGGTATGAGCACTGGTAAGAGAGACATTGGAGAAAACAACAAAGAACAGCCCTCTGGGCTCATTTTCTCCGGCTCGGTCGAAAGCTGTCTTTGGATGGACTGATTAAAATCTGCCCTGCAAGAATGAGATGCTCCAGAGAAGAGACGACTGTTCTTTCTTAGGAGCCATTTGGTAGCTGTACAGTGGGGCCGATGGTGTGATGGATTTGATTTGTAATTGGCAAATAGGAAGTTTCACTTTTCAATAGTTTACAGCTATGAAGTGTGGTAATTCGGTCTTCCAAATAAATGCACATCAGCACAAAACATTGCAATTAATCATGGCTACTCTTTGGGGGACATATGGTGAGTTCCGCCCTGTGCAAGCTTCTCAGGCACGTAAATAAGGGCTACATACATCCTCTCTTTGTGGATTTTATGTATTAAGATTGATAATTACATGCACCATGCAAAACATTTGTTCTACAAGAGGTTACCTGAAATACCAGGTGCCCAATTTACATGCTGCTTTTGTCAAACATTAAAAGCAGAAAGCACACAGACATTTCTGTTTTTAGCTTGATGTCTAGTTCGCAATGTTTATTTTCCCATTTAGCAACTTACGGAGAAGGTGGGATGATTTGAGAAGTGAATTATTTGGAGATGAGGCTTACAGAATTTAGTCACTGTAGAAAAGATGGGCTATGGGGGAGTGCTAACCTGTGACTCAGGTTCCCAGGAGCACAAAGAAGGCCAAGTTCCCCTTCAGCAATAGGTCTAAAGGCAGGGGCTCTGTTCGATTAATTTCACTGCTCCTGCCACAATCATGCTTTACATATATTAGCTCATTTGATCTTTGTTAACAGCTCTATAATACGTTGCAGTTAGGTACACTGAATTAATTTGAAATATGTTCAAATAGAAAGTTCAATAGTTGAGGGATGCTTGTTCATTTTATTTTGAGAGTCTGTTTTATAGTTTCGTTTCTAGGGACGTACGATGTTGTTCAAATGTGTATGCTCAGTGTGCACTCTCTAGCATGTCAGAGTCATGGAAGACTTGGGGACTCAATTCTAGGATCTGCTGGTTTTACTTGTCATCCCCAGGAAATGCTTCAGCACGGGGGTTTTTCTCTTAAACTTCCCCAGTCTTTCCCTACATCCGGCTTATAAACAGCAGATATATAGAAAGGGTTAAAAATTGTCGATGGTTATATTTGTTGCTGTCAGCTTCATGTTGGGCTCCACTGGTACCCCCAACTCGTCTGTATTTCAGGAAAAAACAAAATAGACACAGAGATCCCAAGCCCTAGGGGGATCAAGGAAAACTACAATGGAGATTTAGGCTACCTTTCATGATTACCTGTTGTTTCCCCTCTGGTGTACTCTTTTGTATTGGGAAAACTCAGTTGAATTGGATTATGTTGGGAAGGGTCAATTGCATTGGAATTTTTAAAAATATTTTTTAATATAATAGTATTCCATAAACAAAAAATACTCCATGAAAGCAGGAAATGTGGAGAAAATTTTGTAGCACAAATTGTTTTCTACTTCTATTGGATATGCTATTTAAATATATTTCATTGAATGTGCTTAATTTTTTTTTTTAATTGAGTTTATTACAGTGATGTTTGCCTTAGAGGGGAAAGATTTGGTCTCCACCTCTTGGTAGGAGATTTGTTTCTGTCTTGACAATCTAACATTTACTGTTGCAATGACATTGTACAATTGGATGAATATTCATTGTGGCAGAGTTAAGTAGGAATTGGAGGTCTCTATCAATTTTCTTAATTGTTTTCTAACTTCGGAGTAGAGGGAGGGCCCAAAATGCTGGGAAGCAGTTAACTGAGGAAACAATCCTACCAAAACATTGTGGGGGCTGATGGACGGTTTCAGCTTTTTCTTTAGAGACAAAACACTGTGGGAAGGACCCCTGGAGCCTAAGATTAAACCTTATTCAGAATTTGCTCCATTCCCCGTTTGTTGGCCCTTACCCCATGGATGTGTTAGGCACCAAGAATCCATTTTGATGGAAAGAATTTGGAGCCATTGAAGCTTACTTTGACACCAGCATTTACTCTGCCTTTCTTTCTACAGCTGTCTCCAACCTCGATGAGGAGAGTAGATGGACGGTCCACTACACTGCTCCGTGGCACCAGCAGGAGAATGTGTTCCTTCCCACCACAAGACCACCCTGTGTAGAGGACCTGCACCGCCAAGCCAAGCTTAACCTCAAATCAGTATTGAGGGGTAAGATTGCATCCTGCAAGCTTGCCGTTCTTGGATTACTGACTGTTAGAATGGAAAGCACAAATGTGATTGCGATTTGTAAAAGAAGATCTTTATATTTATAATGAACACATAGTATGCTGTTTTTTTGTTTTTTTTGTTTTTTTTTTTTTTAACAAGAGATCCTAACTAACTTCCAGCCTAATACATGCCTAATAGGTTCTGGTCTCTGTAGAAACCTGCCAGTTTACAGACATGCAAATCTGTCCTCACAGAGCCCACCCCTGCTTAGAAACTCTTCAGCATGTTCAAACCACCAGTACTAATGTAATCCAAATAAACCCCTGCTGACATGCGGCATTTTGCTACTGCCTTTTTTAAACCATTGTAGGTATTCAGGGCAAATTTGTTAAAGCTAATACTTTATAATGGTTTGTTCTGTTTAGTTCAAGTTGGGTGGACAGGGGACCTATATATAGACTTTGAAAGAGTTGAAAATGGTTTGTTTTATCAGGAGTTGGGCAGCACCCAACTGCTCTCCTATAAAGTGTAGGTTCTGCAACAGATGGGCAGAATACATGGTGGTCAGTAGGAAATATAGGAAGAGTATCCTCCTATATCTAGTTTAAAAGTTTCCTTTTTACTTCAATTTACTGTGGATGTTAAGAAGTGTAAATATATGGCAAGGAAAGGGCTTCTTAAAAGTGGTAAAGAAGTTCTTTAAAAGAGGAAGGAATGTCTTTTAAGATTCAGAGACTTTTTCCTTAAAAAAGCAAACTAATGTTCTTATTCTACTAGATGCTGCTGCCTCTACCAGTTTTCTCCTCCCAGGCAATATTTGGGACATCGTTTTATTTAAAAAGTGCTTGTTGTTGGGGCGCCTGGCTGGCTCAGTCAGAGGATCATGTGACTCTTGATCTCAGGGTCTTGAGTTCAAGCCCCACGTTGGGTGTAGACATCACTTAAAAAAAACAAAAACTTAAAAAGTACTTGTTGTTTTGTTATTTATCGGAAATTGAAATTTAATTTAACTGGGTGTCCTGCATCTTATCTAATTGTGAAAGACTTAAATCTAGAAGAAATCTGTTATTGATTCAAGGAAAACCCAGCATGAGGACCCCAACTAATATTTATTAAACACTTGTCTATATGCCAGATTCAGTTCTAAGCCCATTACTTGTATTATATCGTTTAATCCCCACAATAATCCTGTTTACTATTATTATGCAAATTTTCTAGGTGGTGAAACAGACGCACAGATCAGAAACTTCTGAGATCTCCAAGTTAGTTAATGGTAGAACCAGGATTTAAACATGGACAGTCGGAGGCTTCCGAGCCCTTATTCTTAACTGCTACATTATATTGCCTTTAACATTTGTTGGAAATCTTTTATTCTGGCAGAAGTGCAGGCTACAAAGGCTGGATCTTGGCTCTCATGGAATTTCTACGTATTTCTACAGTAAAAATCACAATGTGAAAAATTCTCGAGAGATGTGCCAAAAATTGCTGTATAGGAGTTAGAGAAAGCAGATAATTTCTGCTTTGAAAAAGAAGGAATAACTATCAGTAGACTCACAATAGATTTGGTATTCTGAACAGAACTATACAAACATTTAAATGATAGTCTTATTTTGTCTTCCCTGTAATGCTTAGATTATCTCATGTATCTTACAGTATCTCATATCCTACAGTCTTGGCTTTGGACTGTCCAGAGCTGAGGTTATTGGGTCCCCCTTTTCATGTAGCCTGCCTAAGCTATATATTTAGTGACCATAAGCTTAAATGAAAAGAATTGCATTAGTTGGGCTCTTCTGTATGGCATTAGTACTTGGACCTTTGTTGCCTTCATGATGTACCTAAATCCAACTAAAATTTCTTCTACGTCCGTTTCTTACCTAGCGATTTATCTTCAGTACATTTCAACCAAGAGCTTCTCTCCTTATAGCTCACCTTCTTCCACCAAATAATTAATAAGAATATTAAATGGCACAGTTCCCAGGACAAACCCCAGAGGCAGTGCCATTGTTAACATTTCTCTCTGAGCTATGAACAACAGAGCTCTGCATGGTCTGGCTTGTAGAGAATGCTGTCAGGAAGGTACGTGTGAGTTTGAGTATTCAGGCCTGGCTGTTTTTTGATCACTCTCCAGGAAATTGTGCTTCACTGCCTCTTTCATGTATTTGCAAGTATCAGATCAGAGCTTCTCTTTTCTTCCCTGAGAAAATTGAACATCTATATATAGATTTTTCTGATTTTATTTTCCTTTTGATTATTCAGTAGATCCATGTGAAATATCATCACCACTGGTTTTGCCTACACTTGAATTTTATTTTGAGAAGGTAAATGCTTTAGCAGTTGCTCTCATGTCCTAAAATGCCTCATTGAAGGGATTTACTATTAATAAGTTAATAACTTTGGAAAGTTCTTGGAGCTCAACTTTTGAAGTCTGGATTTAAATACTCCTGAAGAGATTTTTAGATAAATAATAACTTTTAAAACAGAAATTAAGGAAGATGAAATGAGAAAGAGCATCTGAGTCGTTTTCCACTTCATTTATTTATTTTTAATCACATGCACAGAACTTCACATCCCACACTTGCCATACACCATGTTCGCAACCTGAGTTAATAAACACAAGTGCAGAGCATTTATTACCTCATTATCAGTGAAGACTAAAAAGAAAAAATTCAGTCCCTGAATATATGGCACTATTAAGGTATGATGTTATATAAAGGTATCAGTTTAAGTTAATTTGCCCTCAATGTTATTTGCTTAAAAATATAGAAAGGTAGCTAGTTATTCACAATGAGTAATCTGTTCTGTTCCTTCTCTTTTTACTGTGACCTTATCCATAATTTTAAGGAAGGAATACTGTTCTTTAATGTTAAATAGGTGGTGTTTTTTCATAATCATTAAATGCTCATCGTGTAAGTTCTTCTGTCAGGTTTTAGGGGAGCTCATCTGTCCTCTTGAGGATCATAAAATATGGAGGGAAATGATACAATGAGTACTAGTTAAATTAATAACTAAGTGTTGTAAACATTTGCTTATTAAAGTAATGCAGAAGTGCTTAAGGTCAGTAGAGTGAGGAAGGCATGGGTTTACTAAAAAATGTTTTTATGAAAAAGCTAAGTTTGAGTTAGCACATAAAGACAGATAATAGACTCAATTTAATAAGCATTTGAGCATCAGTTCTGTACTATGTCAAGAGTTTTTTGTTGTTTGTTTGCTTTTGTTTTCTTGGGGGGCGGATACCAGGAGTTTTTAAATGAACTAATAAAAGTTCATGGTCCCTAACTTTAAAGAGCTGAGCTTGCTACTTTGTGTCAAGATTGAAGTAAAAAGACAATGGTGTAATGGAGATGTGTATGATGTATAGTGGGCAGGTAGAGAGCTCAGTCAGCTGGAAAAGAAAAGCATTGGGAGACCCCCCCCACTTGCCCATGCTCTCATCCCTTCATTAAAGAGGAGGTGGGCACCGTGTGGCATATGGAATGCCTGCAGCAGGGGTCTTTTATGTGCAAGGCTACACTATTCTGGTCCAGGTAGAGCAGAGATCTTTTGTATTTGTTGTTGGCTAATGTCTGGAGAATTTGATAGAATTTGGTGACCATGCTCTTAGACCAAATGACTTGATTTTGTTGATGTAGGTGCTGATTTACTGCTAATGACAATACAAACATGTACCTAGATTTAGAAATAGTATTTTGATATTTTGCTCAACAGGACATCTGGCTGGCAGTGAATAGTTAATTTCTGAAGATGGATCCCATTATCTTTTAACTGAATTTCCTGAAGAATTCTGCCCTTTTAATCTCCATAGTTGTTTGAGCCATTCATGAACTTCATCTGAGTTAGATGTGATGATGGGTAACCTTTATCTAACTAAATACCTATCTAGATAATTTTTAGCATTAGTCAAAGGGCCACATTAAATGGGAAAAGGGAAGTTGAGGGATGGGGGTGGGCACAGTTAGGCTGAATGAAAGGTTCAGATTTTATTTCTTCAGAACTGTAGACCTCATTCGACAATGATGAGCATATTGAAGGCTGAAATAAAGATATGTTATTTTCAAGGTTCCCTTCCCCAAAAGCCCAACCTGGGAGAGAAAAACACAATTTCTCACAGTATATTTAACAGGCAATTTAGTTACTGTGTCCATGTCCACTCCTGCCAGAATTAGTTCACAGAGCATCTGTTGTATCGAAAATGTTCTCTAGTCACAGCTATCCTTCCTGAAGAAATACATTTTAGCAGGTCAGCCCGCTCTCTGGCTCTAGAATTAGAAGTGTGAACACAGGGAGGAATGGTGAATCTGGCCTGTGTTAATTCACAGTCAGTGCGTTATATTTATTACAGGAATTGAGGATTTACAATGTGAAGAAATGACTGTTTCTACCAACCGGTTAAAAACAGCAGTTTTTGTGTGTGTGTGTGCATGTATGCTCACCAACCTGTTTGATGCTGGAGAATGGTATACCTTTCTTAAAATTATGGACAAGGTTTCCAAGTAGTTTCAGCCAGGTTCCTTTGACGGTTCCTGACATACTGACTTTATCTAAGGGTCACTGCATCTACCTTTTATGTCAAGAAGGCTCCTAGTTCACCGTTGGCTTAGACAGATAAGTCTGTTCTGGGGAAGGTTGCAGGATTCTCTCTGGATTTGATGAGGTGACTTGGCTACCTTATCTATCTGCCTTGGGCACATGGGTCCTGTGGTTTTGGCTGTAGATGCTCCTCTTGGGGGTCCTGTGGCACTTTTCACAGGACTGTTTGGGAGATGCCTTTGTAGGTATGACCTTGTGGATGTTGACCGAGAGCTCTCTCTCCTGGAATGATCTATCTGCAAACTGCCTCGGATATACTCGAGATGAACATCTGCTTTGCCCACCTGTGCTAAAACATTGAATTCTTTTTCTTTTTCGTCACTTTTTAAAAATTATGATATATAACACAGATACCTAAGACATTGTACATTTTAATAAGTAATTATAAAGCAGATATCAATAGAACCATTATCCTGGTCAAAAAGTAGAATATGACCTAAACTCCAGAAACCTCTTGTTCTTGCTTAGAGCATGGGTCACATCTGGGTTCAAATCCTGCCTGTTATGTACTAGGTATCTATGATTTGAGTTTAATTTTGAGTTTTATTTCTTCGACAATTTGACCTTGTTTTCTCATCTGTAAAATAAAGATTATTATATCTGTGTTCATGGGAATAAAATGAACCTACTTTTGTAAAGTATCGCAAAGTGCCTGCCCCTTAAATTGGAAGCAGTGTTTGTGAAGGGAAGGGTGCATTTTAATTTAAGTTCAATGGAATAGAGATACGATTTTATAATCTCAGCCCTCTTTTCCAAATGGCTATTCTGATTTAGCTGATGCTTTCCCTTCTACCCGTTATGCTCCAGAGATATGCTGTGGGGAGGAAGGAGAGAGGAACAGAACCAGAAACATCAGATGACAAGGATAGCCACAGACACTTGACAGGTTCATTTCATCCACATAAGCAAGGTGACTTTTTCCTCCCACCCACCATCAACCTCTGAAAGAGCCTAGATTGCTAGAGCTGGAAGGGACCTCCTCCCACATCCTCTGATTAATAAACCCTCTTTTCATTTTGTAGATAAGTAAACCAAGGCCCACGGAAATGAAGGGATTAGTTTATAGCTACTTTGCCATTGATAGATGACCAGGTCGGGATTTGAAATCAGATTTCTTGTTCAGCCCACACCTGTCTGTTTCGATCTCAGATCCTGAGGGCAGAGGAGATGCTTTGATGCTTTGATGCCTGCCATTAACTTTAAGAAAGGTCATAGGGACAGGGCCTCCCTGGAATCTAAAGGCCCAGGGCAGGTTTGGTTTTGTTAGCCTTTTCACTTAGGGAATGCAGATTAGCTTGTGGATGCCTAAAGGTGGGGCTTCACTTTTGCTCTGGAAATCCCTTCACTCAGTCTTGATGTCATTGAAACTCTAGTAGGTTATAAGAGAATAAAGGAGGGAAGCCACATCATGGGACATCGGGTGTGTCAAGTATCTGTAACTGTCGTTTCATTCTAATGGTATTTGGTGTATATTTTTAGGATTATAATAGGTCATTAGTACCTCAGTGGAGTTTAGGCACAGATTTTTAGAAGGGATAAGGGACAGAGAAAGGGACCAATGGTTTAGCGCTCTTTGCCTGGTCGTTACTTGTGCTCTTCCTGAAGAATCCTTAGGTAAAATTGAAATGTAGGAGGAGAAGGCGAAGTATCACTGTCTAAAGGAAGGTAAATATTTTATAAGTAAGAAATGTTTAATTAGACTCATTCATACAGAATTTTAACTTAGTTTCTAGTTTAAATAAAAATAGGTCTAGAATCTAGAATTCAGGTGGGGAAAAAGCCACTCAACAGGCATAGGGAAGATACTGTCTCATCTTTCCTAGAACATAGCAACATTGACATTTTGTTCATTTGTCATTAACTAGTCAAGAAAATGAGGTGCGAGGCCAGAATTTTGATTCCAGTGCCACCAGTAGCCTGTGGGATGTTGGAAAATCATATCCCATTTTTGTCCTTGGTTTCCTGCTCTGGAAAACAATTGAGGATGTCTGAGTTCCCTTCTGAGCTCAAAATTCTGATTGACCCCTCAGTACTTAAGCTGAGTAAGGGTGACACATGTGAAGTTTTTTTGACACCAGGATAGAACTTACTGCTAAGCGTATGTCCTGACAAACTGGGTTATCTACAATCTAAGTTTGTATTGACATAAAATTTTTCTAAGTGCATCCTGCAGGTAAAGCACTGGGCTGGATATTGTGGCTGAGTCAAAGAGGAATGATGTCGCTGCTTTCCCCAGACACTTAAAGCTGGCCAGAGAGATAAGATGTCTGTGTGAGTAACAAGGTTGATGAGAGTGGTATCACTGAGCCGCACCCCTGCCCCTGGGTGTTATCTTTAAACATAAATCTGATTATGCCTCTCCTTTGTTAAAAATTCCCTAAGAGCTCCTCTCACACAGCTCCTTAGCATCTAAGAACCTTCTTGATCTGCTCCGTTTGTCTGGCCTCATGCCTCCTACCCCACCACCCATGCTCTTACTTGTGCCTTCACCTGTAGGGATAAAGCCTTTGCACTGGAATGCTAGCTTGTCTTGTTCTCCCTTTCTCCGTTGCGTGTCCTGGTCTCGTCCTTCTTCCTACTGTATCATAATCTCTTACACCTGACCAACACCCATTTCCCTGGAAGAGTCATCTTGTGGGTGTCTGAGAACCCCACGAGGTTTTCCTGGACTTTCCAGGGCGGACTCGGGCACGCCTTCTATACTTTCCCATACATTCCCACAAAACCTTACAGGCCTCCATTAAACTGCTTAGTCTGTGCTTTGTAATTGTGTTTACTCGTTTATCTCCCTGGACAGCAAGACCGTCGGGAGCAGGACCTTGTCGTTTGTGCGACCCCAGCACACAGTCTGGTGCTTAACTTAATTATGTTGACTTTTCAGAGACAAATGGTCATGTTATGAAAAGCTTTTTTTCTATGTTTCGGATTTCAGTGGACTGTAAACACTGTTGTGTTTGTGGAGGTCCTGGAAAGGTCACCTAGAACTCGGGAGAGAGGTGAGGGCCGAAGCCACAGCACAAGGGGTGAAAATGCAGGAATGAGGAGATGGAGGGTGGCAAGAGTGCAGGGTTGAGCCTGGAAGGCCTTATTTTAGGGGCTGGGAAGGAGAAGTTGGCAAAAGAATAGTTGGGGAAGAAAGTCAGGCCGGGCAGTTGTCATGAGGCTTGCAGATGGCAAGAGGGTCTGAAGAAAAGCTACCAAACTGGTCATTAGGCCGCCATTGGTGACCTTCAAAAGAGGAGTTTCAGGAAGGCTTCGGATGTAAGAAGCCAGATTTCATGAGAGAAGAATTATTTTTATAAGCAGAAAAATAATACAAGTAATATTTTGAGAAACCAGGAAGTAGAATAAACTGATGTCAGCAAAACAAAGAGAAAGGGGAAAGTATTTTGAGGTGTGGCAAGATAGAGGTAATATTACTACTTGTTTTAAAAAAACTAGAGCCAATTAAAACATGTTTTAGACAAAAGGAGCCCATGAGGAGGGGGAAAGATCACAGATACAAAGAGAAAATGGGGAGGAAGTTCCCTGAAGAGGCAGGAAGCAGTAGGTAGGGAACTCAGGGGTGCAGGTGGAGGGCAGGTTTCCACCTGTGTCTCATAGAGAATTGGGAGAAGTTTTGAGATGGAACAAAAGAAATGGTAAAGTTGTTCATAGATGATGTCAGAGGCTTAACAGAGATGTGGCCCCCACGCTATTGCTATGGCTTTGGTAAGGAGAATGACTTCATTTGGTGCTCTTGTTCAGTGCTTGTGAATTTAATTAGGTTGACTTTTCAAAGACAAGTGTTCGTGTTATATGTTATTAAAAGTTTTTTTTTTTATGTTTGGTATTTCATTTCTTTTGGAATTTTTGTCCTTAAGGAAAATTGCCCAACCTGATGAAACAATGGATCAAATTCTCTCTTGAGGAAAGAGAAGAGCAAAGACAAAAATGAGGAATTAACAGAATGGAAATGACAGACAAAAGAGATTGTTTAACGTCTCTTGTTGGATTTGAGGGCTCAGGAAATTTTTTATAGTACTATCCCGAGTGCGGTAAGGCTGAAAGAGTAGTTCACCCATGAGCGGGAGGTCTGATGCAAGAGCAAGGGAAAGTGAACAGTCATTGCTTTTTCACTACGTTAAGAGACATGTTGCCTTTTTTTTTAATGGTAAGCAACACACAAAAGATAGAATAGCAAAGACAGTCATTTAAATGATCCAGGTCTTAACAGGGCACTAGGGATTGTTTCAACAAAAGGCTTTTTGTTTTGTTTTTGTGTCCACAGCTAGTCTGCTGTTCCAGCAATTCTATTTTAATTCCTGATAAAGTGAGTAACTTGAGTGGCCTCTATATTTCACTCAGTGCAGCATAAAAATGCTACATTGAAGGTACTGTGGATAAGGTTTGTTATCACTCTCTGTACAACTGAAGTCTCTGGTGTTGGTTTAGAATCTTTGCAGCTATTTGATATTGAGTAACCTTGGTGATGCTCCACTATGGCCAGTGATAGGGCTTTCTCATTCTAAAGTGAAATGAGATCACCTCCCATTTGGCTGCGCTCTGGTGCCACTCCACCAGAATTGGAAAACGCTTCACACGCTCCCATTAATCACGGGCACCAGAAAGCGTTCACCTTAATTTCAATCAGATTCAGTGCTTTGAGTCTCCTTGAATTAATTTGGGTATGTGAGGAGAAGAAGTGTTAAAAACTAGTTTTCTACAACAGCAAATCACCTTTACGAGTAAATCTTCCCATGGTTTGCAGTGAAAAATAAAGCTAACGGTTTTATCCAACTGCTTAAGTTTTAATATTTAATTCCTAGTTTTTTGGAGGTTTTTATTCCACTCTCATAGAAATTAACCATAGAGGGACGATATTAGTCAAAATGACCTTTTTAAAACCCTTCCACATAAAGGGAAATTGCCTGTGGTGTTTAATGTCAGGAGGGAGACGTTGGTCCTAGGATTGGGAGCGGGGCAGTTCTTCCCAATACATGTTTATACATTAGTCACAAATTCATTTCCTGTTTGACTTTGAGCTGATGACACAGTTAATAGTGCATTTTCTCTCTGTGGTACTTCACCTTCCCAATCCTGATCACTTTATTTCCCCAAACCCACTATGTAGATTGAAATGAGGAGTCATTTGGAATTGTGTTAAATTTTTAAGCAGATGAATTCTGCAGTCTGCTTGTCATTCATTTTCCCCCTCCCTTGGCAAAGAAACCTGTCCATTTCAAAGGCTTCCATTCCATCACTATCTTCTGTCTTCTGCCTTAATCCTACCCAAAACTTCTGGGAGCTTTCTCTGGTTCTGTCTGACCAGAAATCTTTTTTTTTTTTTTATTTTTTCTAAAGGTTTTATTTTTTTATTTTTACAGAGAGAGAGAGAGAGAGAGAGAGAGAGAGAGGGAGAGAGAGACAGCGAGAGAGGGAACACAAGCAGGGGGAGTGGGAGACGGAGAAGCAGGCTTCCCGCCCAGCAGGGAGCCCGATGTGGGGCTCGATCCCAGGACCCTGGGATCATGACCTGAGCCGAAGGCAGACGCTTAACGACTGAGCCACCCAGGCGCCCCTGTCTGACCAGAAATCTTCTGGGTGTTATCCATAATACAGTTAGTTGTAAATACTGGATTTGATCAGCTTCCCTGAAATTCTACTGAGACTAAGTTTCCTTGGATAGATAACCCTGACTGAGCACTGGACATCATCTTCTGTACCTCGTTTCCTTCCTACCTGTTTTTTCCTCATCTTTTTATTTCCTTAACATATGATTGGGGCCCCTTCCCATTGAATTCTGTATTGATGCTGGCCCCAGCCCATACTCCCAGCTGTGCTTAATAAACACTGATGACGTGGCTGGTATAGATGAGGCAGGTCATATGCCTTGGGTTTATTAAGGTGGGAAGCATGTTCAAGGATAAAGTACACAGGGCAGAGGAAAGGGACGGCACCCCGATCCTGTAATCACAGTACGCTTTCAAGTACTGATCATTCATTCACTTAACGAACTCGCTGAGCACCTGCTAGCCACCCACACAGAGTGAGATCATGCAGGGCTTAGAAACCATTAGGAGGACATTGGCTTTTACTTTCAGGGCCTGGGAAGCCGTTGGAGAGGTTTGAACTCAGGAGTGACATAGTCTGATTCATCGTTTTTTCTTTTTAAGTGGCTCAGTCGGGTTCTGTGTTAAAAGCTCACTGCAAGGGGGCCGGGGTGGAAGCAGGAGACTGGGTGGTGATGACCACGTAATCCAGGGAGAGCTGGTGCTGGCCTGGATCAGGAAGCTTCCTCCTCAGTTGGAGCTCAAGGGGAATGTTAAGTGGGATGTTAAAAGCAAGAACTCCCTGAGCATCTTAAAGGAGGCTTGACGGGCAAGGCATTTCTGCAGTAGCAAAGTTAAAGCTTTTTCTGCAACAAAATACTATTCTTCAGGAACTAAAAGTAGTACCAGAGAGAGCATTTCTCCCTTCTACATTGACCCCTACCCATAAACTAAATTCTTTCCCACCCTTGGTTTCCTGTTCTCCCCCGAAGTTATTCTGTTAGTGAGTGTGGATCATTTGTGACAGAATAAGACAGATCAATCCTCTTTTTCCCTTGGGCCTTTTGGCATTTCTCACTTGGACTATGTAGGAAATGTCAACCGATCCTAATTATATTTCCCTCTTTTCTCATACTGTGGCTCCCAGACCGGCAGCATTAGCATCACTTGGAAATTTACTAGAAATGCAGGTTCTCTGGCCCTACCCCAGACCTGCTGAATCAGGCACTCTGCAAGCGGGCCGAGCAATGGGTTCAAGAAGCCCTCCGGGTGATGCTGAGGCGCCTTAATAGGGAAAACTATGGCTCTATCAATTGTCATGTGAGCTTGTTTATCAGTCAGCTAAGCTGTAAGCCCCTTGAAAGTTGGAACGGAGTCCTTCAGCTCCACTAGCTCATTGCAAGCTAGGATTTGAACATACAACTGTTCACTCTCAGAGTTTGAGCTCTGGACTGCTGCTGTTCTTCTCTCTGGCTGTTAGCAGAAGGTGACTTAAGCAAATTGAAACTCATTCCCTTCGGGGGAGCTCCCTTTTCCTTGACACTTGGGTGACAGTTGGCATACTTTCTGATTGGCCTTCTTCCTTTCTTACCCAGTTAAGCCAGTTATTCTCTAGCACCTGGAATATTTTGTTGTACACGCACCATTAAGAGAGGAGACGTTTGCTTTCAGAACTTTAGAAGGGCTTGGGCTTAGTCATTAAAGCCATGTATTTATTCTTTATCCTTTTATGTTTTATGGTGCTTTGGGTTCTAAGTATCATTGAAGTGATGATTGGCGAAGAAGTGATCTTATGGGCCCAACTATGCATTTGTTGGAAGATAAATTTGAGTTTACTACTTCATATATAAATAATATGCTCTTATGCCATTACAAGTATTACTGTATAACCACATAAACACTTTTACTCTAAAGAGGGGAGGGGAGGAAAGAACCAGTCATTAGTCTAATATTAAACCAAAGAGCATGTTTATTTGAAATCTGTCACTTAAAATTGCTATCAAATTATCTAGGAAAATATCCATATCAATATCCAAGATCTATATTAAATTCACGGTGTCTTTAAGATTTAACACAGCTTTTCAACTCACTTGGTAGGCTACAAATAACCAAGGAACTTAAAAACATTTGAACGTGTATAATCTCTTAATTATTCCAATTTTTGATTCTTAAAAACAGTTTAAATAAATTGAAGTGCAGCTGTCTTGAAGAATTTGCAAGAAAATCCAAATGTATTTTGGGAACACCCAATATGCCTGATTGGCAAGGCAGAATCCAAACTACAGTATGAGAATGATTTTTTCCCAGTGTTGCCAAACCCAATAAATTAATGACCTTAGAAGGTAAATCCCTTCTGTTTTAAAATGCATTTTGGTTTAATTATCTTAAGAAAATAAATTCTCTGATGGTTACAAAGCGTAATATTTAAGTGCAGGAAAGTTTTCCTATGTACTTACCTGATAGTTCAAATTAAATTAGCTATATAATACCCCAAACAGCTGTTGGACTAGAATTGATTTTCTTAGCATACATGTTTATAGTCTTATGTGTTCTCAGTGCTCTATTCCTGGGAATAGATGTATAGTAGAACTGGCCTTTTACCCTGTTGTTGGTAATCTGGTGGATAAGTAACTGGGATAGAAGTTTGAAGACCTGGATCTTCCAGAAACTTTAGACCTGGGTTTCATAATCCATAAGACACAGATAGGATTTGTTCTCCTTCAGTTCCCACAGAAATACTTGAAACACAAATCAAATAATGATGGTCAAGGGCCTTCAGTTTAGAAAATAATTCATTTATTTAGTGTCAGTGGTAATGACTTTAAAAATCAGTGATCTGAAAAAAGAACTTTTTTAGACTATGGTTCATCATAGGACATTCTCACTGAAACAGCACCTTACGACCATTATTTTTATAATTAATTTTGGAAGTCGAGTCCTCCCAATTTCAATGACCTTGAATTACAGTAGGAGGATTATGAAAGATTGAGTACTGTTAAAAAGAAACCACATTCAGATTTTAAAGTATGGTACATCTGGAATGCTCTGCTGTTGTGAAATGCCAAAATTGTGCTTTTAATTTGAATGTTTCAAAATTTTCCTAGCAATTCATACCTGCACACACCCAACACTACCCATAGGACCAGAAAATGACAAAATTACCTTCTTAATTGATCCTTCTGGCTTTTACTACAGCAGCACTTGTTTCAGATTCTTCCTTCACAACAATTGTTTCAGATTCTTCCTTCATCATTCCTTCCCTTCTTTTCCACATAGTCTAACAAGGCAGCTACCTTCTCACTTTTATCCTTTTAGCATCCCCTTATACCACATCATTTCTTGGGTGAATAGAAAACCCCATTACGCATTCAGTGTCTCAGCTCCTTCCACAGCTCTTCCTTTTCCTTCTCATTTAGGCAAGTCAGACTTATTAGCCATTTATTGAAGATAAGAACTTTGTTCTCTTTGAGTATATTTCAGAATCTTTGTAATTCATTTAATTTTTCACTGTGTATATGTTTTCTTTGACAGAATTATAATTATGAAAAAAAAATCAAACTATGGCGAGTTATACCAGTCAGTGGTAAAAGTGTCCATGTACTTGTCCTGGCATCACGGAATGATTGGCTTTCTCCTCCTGTAGTTAACAATCAAACTCCTATTGTGGTTTATTTGGAATTTATGTGTCTGAGTAGTTTTCAGCTGAGTCCTAGCATCTTAGGGAAGTGGGTAGGCAGGAAGAAGGTGATAAATGCAAGTAAGATCATGTCACTTCTCTGCTCCAAGTCTCCACAGGCTATCCCTCAGCTTCATGATGAAAGCCAGAGTCCTTCCAGCCCTCAAGGCCCTAAGTACTTCCAACCCTCAAGGCCCTAAGTAGTCAGCCCCTCCTTTACCTGTCCAACTGCATCTCCTACTATTCTCACCCCAAACTTTTCTCTAGCCCTTTCTCAAGGTGATGGGAACCTACTTTCTTTGCTGTCACTACTCAGTGAGGCCCGATCCAAATGCCATTCCCTGTTCCTTTCTTTGCTTTGTTTTTCTCTTAGCACTTAGGACCTTCTAATATACTACATAGTTTACTGTTTTTTTCTGTTTGTTGTCTGTGCTTTCATTAGTATGTAAGCTCCATGAGGACAGGAATTTTTGTTCACTGTAGAAGCTTCTGTGCCTATCAAAGTACTTGGCAAGTGGTAGATGCTTCATAAATATTTGTGAATTAATGGATAAATCTGGGATGGGCATGCTTTGCCTTGGAGTCATAATACATGAGTTACCGAGGAGAAGAATTGGCTTAGGAACTAAGGACTTTTTGTAACTGATTCTGCCTCTTTGCCAGTAGATGCTACCTTACCTCCCACTCCTTCTCTTTGCTATTCTTTCATGAAGAACATCAGTTGAACCTCTGTACTGTGTGAGGCACGCCAGAGGTTCTGAGGAATATGCAATATGGCTTACAGTATTGAAAAATTCAGGCTAGCATGGAAGGCTGGAGTGACTGGGGAAGGCTTTGTGGAAGATAGGATTTGAGGTAAGCCTCGAAGGTGGGCAGCATTTGGATTAAGCTGTCCTGAAGGAGCACAGTGTAGTGAGCTCCCCACAAACATGGTGGCTGTCGTGACAGGCCAGTAGGACCTATGCTGCTATCACCTGTAAGGATTTGGGAAGTGATGATGGTAATATACAGGCTGTGCTAATAAGTATAATTAATATAATTTAAGAATTTATAAAATAAATTCCAGAAGGGAATCAAAGGATTTTCTTTTCCATCTTAAAATGCTGAGTCTGCTAATGTTTTCATTACTTCTGTAAGAGATACAGTATTTTCACCTATAGACCTGCTTTGCCCGTAAGGAAAAGAGACTTTCCCTAATCTTAATTTCGAAAGACCTTAAGTATCAATATTCCTTAAGATAAACTTTTACTGACTGACTTCATTTCATACTCATTTTTTTTTATGAAAATGTAAATGTAGAGAAAAAAACTATAATAGAACTAGTTTAACCTCTTTTCTTTCTAGGAAAGAACTTAAGGGCACTAAGCCCCCAAACCAAAAGCATTGATTTGCTAGATAAAGGCTAGTGTTCTTAAATATGGTCCCAAGAGGAGTGTGGGGGGGTAGTTGCTCACCACAGCACTGTAGTCGGCTGTGAGTTGTTAACCTCAGGAAAGATCGCCAGTTCTGGGGCCAGAGCGCCTGGATTCCGATGTTGGCTCTGTCACTTGGAGCAAGTTTCTTTTTGTTTCTCAGAGTTTTCGTATGCAAAATGTGGAACAGCACAGTCCACATCTCTTCGGGTTATTGTGAGGAGGAAATGACTCCGTGTGTGTGTGAAGTGCCAGTCGGAACAGTGCTGTATTCGTCCAGAGCCCCTCATCACAGGTCCTGTGCAACAGTGACTGCTTTGTCTGCTGAGAGCCGTTACCACATCCTGCCTTTCCCACCACAGAGGGTAACTCAGGACCTTAGACATGAGTCCCAGAAGCCCAGAGTCATGCAGTTCTTCAGAGAACAGAGCACTCAGAAATACTTGTTGAAATATTTGTCTCATGACAGCTTCCCAGTTGGAGTAATGTCCCAGCCTTAACAGAGGTGGAATCTGAATACCCAGCAAGTTAAAATGTTGTCCCCTAGACCACACAGGTACAAAGTGGGGCTGGGTCCATCTTGATTCCAGACACTCAACTGCTCCTCCATGTGGAGTCCCTCCCAATGGTTAACTCCCTGTTCCAACAACACAGAGAGTAGCTTTTCATTGCCTTTGCAAATTCCACATCAAAAGCCTCTCAACCTCATTCAAGAAGGATTGGAAGTAAACATTAAATAAGCGTACTAAGGATCTGGAAAATCTTCAATTCAGTGTTGACTCTCCGTTTGGAAGAGTCATTGGAACAGTTTTGAATAGTCTCATTTTCCCCCTTGCTCGTGAGGTAGGGTTGCCCTTTCTTGTCCCCTCTGAAGTTAGATATGGTCATATGGCTTGTTTTGTCCAAAGAAATGGGACTTAAGAAACCAGGGGTTATTTCTGGCAGAAGTTTCAGGAGCCAGCATGAGAAGCACTACATTCCCATTGTGCTGCCACGTGAGCAGTTAGCACAAGTACTTCCCACTTTCTGGTCCCCCAGGGACTGTGGTGGGCAGAGCCCCTGCTAGTTCTGCTTGTACCGGGAGAATGTGCGGCAAAGATTCTTCTAGTTTCTTAAGTCACTGAGGTTTTGGAACTGTTTATAACGGCCACGTATTCTAGCTCATTGTGACTGATTAAATAAATTTAAAAGCAAAACATGGAAAGTGGAAATTTATCAAGGATTTCCAGCAGAGAAAATTATTTTGAAAATAACTCTTTAAAGCATCTTGGAGTAGACTCTCTTAACATGTCTAACATATTAACATGAAAAGCCTAACGAATAGCCAAATGCCTGAAGCTTTGGAGGCCAAGGCAAGTTTAAATTCAGAAGATGGTTAGATCACCATCCAGTGCTATGACATTGTTTTTTTTCTTCTATATTTAAAACTTTGGCCTACCAAGGAATGTTTGCCCACTGTTCTTGTGCTAAAGAAAATAGTTTGACATGAAAGGGAAGAGGAGGGAATTTGTGGTTGGGAAACCAGAGGACACAACGAACAGTGATACCTTTATCCAAGCAGGACTGTGAGAACAATAGCTCGGTTTTACTCCAGATTTCTGTTGCAGGAGGAGTATGTGTTCAAGATCGATCTTCTGTTACACTGAGTATCTCGTTTCTAGCCTGTAGCTGCTGCCATAACTGGCTTTAAATTATGCTTTGCCTTACAGTTACTCTCAGTGGAGTGTTGGAAAAGTCTGTTTATTCGTGATGGCTTGCACCTTCTTATATCTCACTCTTCAGACAAACTCCGTTTAATGAACAAAGCCATGGTTTTAGAAACTGAGAGCTGTTGGAACTTGACAAAAGGAGATTTTCCTAGATTTTCCCTAGAGTTGGAATAAGATAAGAGACAATGGAATTTGATGACTGTACTAGATTTCAGAAAATGGTCGTCCGCCATAAATGTATGCTGCCTACTTTCACCTTAGACCCAGCATCTTATTTCATGGACTATTTAAACATTCCCGTGATCAAGCTTCATTGTGGAAAAAAGAGGTATTGTCTTTTAAACTAGACTCAAAAGGTGATGGTAGAAGTACTGATAATTGCCAGATTTTTCATAGTTTTATGGATAATAATTTTGCAACATTTTGGTCTTTTAAGACTTAACATGTGTCAAGTCATTTTAGCTGTTTTTAATATTGCCAAAAACATCAGAACTAATATCACTTTGAGAGATGATCCAGCCCAGCAGCCCCTCCTTATTTTCTAGCAAGGAATCCTTTCAAAACACAACCTCACATGGTAACTGCTCCCAGTATGTAAAAAGATTTTCAGTATTATAAAATGTTGTCACTTTAAACTTATTCTTCTTATAGTGTCCATTAATCAGGGATAAAGACCAATTTGACTTAGTTTACAAGGGCCTTGGCTTGAGGGGCCTGGCTGGCTCAGTGGGTAGAGTGTGTGTGTGTAATTCTTGATCTAGGAATTGTTGAGTTCGATCCCTACATTAGGTATAGAGATTACTTAAAAATAAAATATTTGAAAAAAAATTAAAAAGTAAATAAAAGGGGCCTTCACTTTGTATTTTGTTTTGTTTGTCAAGTATTTGAAAACAGTGAATTATTAAGTAGCTACAAGTGCTAACAGTTTTTGTTTCTGTGTGAATGTGTGGCTGACTGCATTTCATTTTTTATTTTTTATTTCAAGTATAATTAAAATACAGTGTTGTATTAGTTTTAAGTGTACAATATAATGATTCAGCAATTCTATACATTACTTCAGTGCTCATCACAATAGATGTACTCTTAATTCCTTCATCTGTTTTACCCATCCCAACCCAACTCCCCTCTGGCAACTACCAGTTTGTTCTCTATGTTTAAGTCTGTTTTTTTGTTTTTCTCTTTGATTCTTTGTTCAATTATTTCTTTTCTTTTTTTTTTTTTTAAAGATTTTATTTATTTATTTGACAGAGAGAGAGACAGCGAGAGAAGGAACATAGCAGGGGGAGTGGGAGAGGGGCAAGGAGGCCAATGTGGGGCTCGATTCCAGGACCCCAGGATCATGACCCGAGTCGAAGGCAGACACTTAATGACTAAGCTACCCAGGCACCCCCATTTGTTTTGTTTCTTAAATTCCACATATAGGGGCTGTTTTCTACAGTGGCTGCACCAGTTTGCATTTTGCAGTTTGCATTCCCACCAGCAGTGCATGCAGGTTCCTTTTTCTGCATGTCCTCACCAACACTCATTGTTTCTTGAGTTCTGATTTTAGCCATTCTGACAGGTGTGAAGTAATATCTCATTGTAATTTTGATTTGCATTTCCTTGATGGTGAGTGATGTTGAGCATCTTTCCCTGTGTCTGTCCATCTATGTCGTCTTTGGAAAAATGTCTGTATATGTCCTCTGCCCATTTTTAATTGGATAATATTTGGGGGTTTCTTTTGAATTGTATAAGTTCTTTATATATTTTGGATATTAACCACTTACCAGTGTTATCATTTACAAACATCTCCCATTCAGTAGGTTGCCTTTTTGTTTTGTTGATGATTTCCTTCACTGTGCAAAAGCTTTTTATTTTGATGTACTCCCAAAAGTTTAATTTTGCATTTTTTCCCTTGCCAGAGGAGACATATCTAGAAAAATGTTTTTACGGCCAATGTCAAAGAAATTGCTGCCACAGTTTTCTTCTAGGAGTTTTATGATTTCAGGTCTCACAGTTAGGTCTTTAATCCATTTTGAGTTTATTTTTGCATGTGGTGTAAGAAAGTGGTCCCATTTCATTCTTTCGCACGTTAGCTGTCCAGTTTTCCCAGCACCATTTGTTAAAGAGACTGTCTTTTTCCCATTGTATATTCTTGCCTCCTTTGTCAAGGATTAACTGACCATAAAAGTATGGGTTTATTTCTGTACTGTTTATCCTGTTCCATTGATCTATATGTACTTTTGTGCCAGTACCATACTGTTTTGATTACTATAGCTTTGTCGTATATCTTGAAATCTGGGATTGTGATACTTCCAGTTTTGTTCTTCTTTTTCAAGATTGCTTTGGCTCTTTGGGGGTCTTTTGTAGTTCCATGCAAATTTTAGGATTATTTGTTCTGTGAAAAATGCTATTGGTATTTTGAAAGGGAATGAATTAAATCTGTAGGTTACTTTGGGTAGTAGTAGACTTTTTTTTTTTTTAAACAATATTGGTTCTCCCAATTCATGAGCATGGAATATCTTCCCATTTGTTTGTGTCCTCTTCACTCTCTTATCAGTGTATTATTGTTTTCAGAATACAGGTCTTTCATGAACTTGATTAAGTTTATTCCTAGGTATTTTATTCTTTTTTGGTGCATTGTAAATCGGATTTTCTTAATTTCTCTTTCTGCTACTTCCTCATTAGTGTGTAGAATGTTGTAACAGATTTCTGATTATTAATTTTGTATCCTGTGACTTAATTCATTTATCAGTTCTAGTAGTTTTTTTGGTGTAGTATTTAGGGCTTTCTATATATAGTACCATGTTTTCTGCAAACAGGGAAAGTTTCACTTCTTCTTCACCATTTTGGATGCTTTTTATTTCTTTTTCTTATCTGATTGCTGTGGCAAGGACTTCCAGTACCATGTTGAATAAAAGTGGACATTCTTCTCTTGTTCCTGACCTTAGAGGAAAAACTGTCAGTTTTTCACCATTGAGTGTGATGTTAACTGTGGGTTTTTCACATATGGCCTATATTATGTTGAGGTATGTTCCTGTTAAAGTGGTAACAGTTTTTATTGGTTTGTTATACAGGATTCACCCTGAGTCCTTAGGAGACTACAGTTTATAGGACCACAGAAAAGTTAATTTGCAACACCAAATTACATTTAATGAGATGTAAAGTGAGTATTTTTTTCATCCTAACTTTAAGGTAATTAAAATAAAATCAGATACTTACAGAATCCCAAAACTTTTCACAGAAAACTACTAATTATGCTTTATGTAATATTCTCTCTGTAGGAGAGTATAATTGTTTTATTTAAAATTTTTAGAGAAATCATAAATATTGGAGAAATGGGAAGATATTTCTCACTGGAAAGGGTTATATTATTATGAGTAAATCCTCATTAAAAAATAAACTGTGTTAAAAAAATGAGCTGTGTTCTGGAAATTTCAGAATTAAAAAAAAAAATCTTTCCATTTTACTCAATATTAATAGTGGTTGACAGACGAGCCCACAAATTAGTTAGCCCCTAAGTAACTGAAGTAATAGTAATTAGCTGTCTTGTGATTATGCAATGCATTTTTAAAGTTAGTTTGGCATTCTGAAAGATTCTCATGACTATTTCCTGTGGTTTTTAAAAAATCTGGTTTGCAGTTCTGGATGGGAAACTCTCTACTCACTCCCACTGTGAGGTAGCAAAGGAGAGTAAGGATCCCCCCCCCCCCCCCCCGTTGGAGAATTTTTATCCTTTCACTTAAGCGACAGTTCATCTCCTCTCTGAGGGAGATTCATAGATCCTAGTGTTACAAAGGCACTCTGAAGATGCCCTACTTTAGTTCTGTGCCATTAGGTGCATGGTTTTTTCAAGCTGGGCAAAAAGTAAACTCTTCCAAAACCAAACACATTTCATACTCCTTTAGCAAGCTGGATATTTAAAGGTACCCTGTGGTGAGTGAACCCTTTTGCAAGGCAAATGCTTCTCGAAGGTGCTGTCTGGGTAATAGGAAATCTCCTGGGGCTTTAAAAAGCCATCAAGACTTTTCTTGCTGCACTTGCCCCCACTGATCCGAGTAATTAGCACAATGGTTCCTCCTCGAAGAGAGTCACTAGTCTCTGAGCAGCCAGTGGCCCCAGCCCCTCTGGGAAGCAAGCACCTTCCTCTTAGTTTCCTTCCACCTTCTGGTGCTAGGCATTTCTCTGTAGACTGGCAGACATCTCAGACTGCCACCTGGCCTCATATTAAATTACGCTCAATGATTATAGCCTGTTTGGCATCAAAGTTAAGTTGAGAACTAAAAATAAAATGAGGGCATTGTTATCCATGATTTCTCATGTCACTTCCAGCTGATGAGTCTAGGAAAGAAGCATAGCATGAGAATTGCTTGTATTTTTTGATGAGGAGTTATATATTTGCTGTATATCAAAAATTATACTAATTAAGACCCTGGGTATAAATTCTGAGTCCATTGCTTATCTGCATAACATTACTGAGCAAATAATTTAATTACCTTAAACCTGACTCAGAGGGCTGTTGTGAAGTCTAAAGGAAATCCTGTTAAAATAGATGAAGAGGGTATATAATGTGTAATCAGTGTGTTAGTAATTCTTTGTTTTTTTTCTTTTTTAATTTTGTGTATGTATGTATGTATGTATGTTAGAGAGCGCACAAGTGAGGGAGGAGCAGAGGGAGAGGAAGAGAAAGAATCTCAAGCTGACTTCATGCTGAGCGTGGAGCCCAATGTGGGGCTCTGTCTCACCACCCTAAGATCATGACCTGAGCCAAAATCAAGAGTTGGATGCTTAAACTGACTGAGCCACCCAGGCGGCCCTCTTAGTTGTTTTTATCATCATTTTTATTATTAATAGTATTTCTTTGAAATCTTAATACCTAGGCAAATATTACTAGAAGAGGTAAAGAAAGAGGAGTAAACAAATCCAGGTTTTTAATGTCCTTTCTCCCCTCCCTGGCCTGTATCCTCTGTAGAATGTGACAAACTGAGGCGGGATGGCTACCGAAGTTCTCAATACTACTCCCAGGGGCCCACCTTTGCAGCCAATGCCAGCCCACTCTACGATGATTATCAAGATGAAGATGAAGAAACAGATCAAAAGGTAAGGCTTCCCAATTCAACATGGGATCCTGAATTGGGTCCCAGAACAGAAAAAGGACATAAATTGAAAAACTGGTGAAATCAGAATAAAATCTGGTTTCAGTTAATAATGTTGTCCCAAATTGATTTCTTAATTTTGACAAAGGTGCCATGATTACATAACTCGTCAACATTACAAGAAGCTAGGTAAAGGGTTCACAAGGAATTCTCATTGTCACCTTTGCAACTTTTCTGCAAGTCTAGAATTAGTCTAAAATTTGTTTAAAAAGGTAAGGTCAGGATTCAAGGAATTCATTAGAGGGTCACAATCAGTCTATTAGTGCATTTTGAATATTCTCTTTTGGATAGAAAAAATGAAAGTCTTACCTTTGTTGTTTTGTTTTTTTCGTATGACCAAGAACCCAGTCAAATTCCAATAAATAAATGAATAAATAAAGGGCTCTAAGTACAATAGGCAAATGCCACTGTTTCACCAAGTGGTCAGTGTTTTTCAGAAAAATTGAACAGAGGCAGCACTTTAATATTATAGCACTGGTCAATTCACTGTAGAGATGCTGTTTCATATGTGTGGTCCTTTTTCTCAGCCATCTCTTAGGATATATGCAAACTACTTAAGACAAATATATTTTCTCAGGAATAGATGCCCATGAAAGAATAAAAATGTAGGGAGATTTTGACTTACATTTTTTTTTCATTTTATTTAGTACTATTGACTTAGAGTTTGATGGACATGTTTTAGGTTAGAAACCATTTTTAATTAATCTAAGAAATGTCAGCAGAATTAGGTCAATATATAAATGTGCTATTGTTTAGAGAACATTATTCAAAATTTGTTGTCCATCCTCAAATAAATAACATCAGAGAAAAGGATGGAAGTGTTAATAGTTAATCAAAAATGGGAGATTTAAATTTGTTGTCCATCCTCAAATAAATAACATCAGAGAAAAGGATGGAAGTGTTAATAGTTAATCAAAAATGGGAGATTACTACCATAATGTTTTAGTCTTCTGATGAAGATGGGACCCCAGGTGTTTTTTTTTTGTTTGTTTCTTTCTTGAGAATGTTTTTTCTTGTTTCTTTAAAAATACTTTCACACATTAGTTCCTTGGGACTCAAAATACACAAAGAAGTTCTCTTACAGTAATAAGGAAAAGCAGCTACTTCAAAATTGATCTGGTTTTTAATTTTATAAACCTTTATTTTTTTCTCATTGACATGAGTAAGGAAAATAGAAATTAGAAGATGAATTATGTAGTGAGGATTTTGTTCTGTTCTTATTTTAAAATTTTTTTCAGGCTTATTGAAATTATAATTGACAAATAAAATTGTATATATTTAAAGTGTGATGATGTGACATATGTATATGATTTTTTTTAAGATTTTATTTATTTGAGAGAGAGAGCGTGAGCAAGAGAGCACAAGTGGAGGGGGTAGGGGCAGAGGGAGAGGGAGAAGCAGACTCCTCACTGAGCAGGGAGCCCAGGACCCTGGATCATGACCTGAGCCAAAGGCAGATGCTTAACCAACTGAGCCACCCAGGCACCCCTGACATACATATATGAGTTACCTTTCTTTTGCATGTGGTAAAAATGCTTAAATTTTACTATCTTAGCAGATTTTAAGCACACAACACAATAGTGTTAATTGTAGTCACAATGTTGTACATTAGATTGGTCATACGAAGAAAACAAAACAACAAAGTCACAATGCTGTACATTAGATTCCCAGACCTTATTCAACTTCTAACTGAAGGCTTGTACCCTATTTGACTGGCATCTCCCCAAATTCCCCACCCATGAGATTTGTCTTTCTTTATCCAGATACACTTCCAACCTTTTACTGATGCTAAGAGGAGGAAAATTGAGTTTATAATGGGACCCAGTTATTAGACAGAGGTGGTTTGGCTGCAGCGTGATTGTGTAAGTTTTGAGTATCCAGGAGTATAGAGTCCCTTGGTGGCAAATTGACATTACTGAGACAACATCCAAAGGCCTTCTGGAAAGTGGAATTGTAGTTTCTCAATTCTCAGATAGCTGTTTACTTACCATGATGCTCCCATCTGAGGGAAGTCTTTTCTCTGTGGACTAGTTTCTATCCCTTTGCGCATTGCACTGGGCCCCTCTAAGTAGCCCTCTCCCAAATGTATGGAGAAAATAAAAAATCCTTATCCCTGAGAAGACAAGGCTCTTGTCACATTGAAAATGAGTCAGCAGATAATAATAATGTCAAAAAGAATATATACATAAATGTCATCCTTTATATGATGGGACATGACGTATGACGTATCCTATTAAACATACGAAGTACTGTAGTGTGATTTGGTAGCACTGGGATTCACTAGAGCAGAAACCAGAGTTGGTTGTGGAACCTTAGATCTCTTCTTGGGGCCAAATGCTTCTGTAAAATGGAGGCTTAGGAGTAGTGGAAGAGCCTTTGCTGGTGTGTGTGCTGGGAGGGTGAACTGTTTCAGGGGCTCCCTGAAAACCCCGTCTGGGTTACAGGCTCAGTCACAATGTCTGGACTCTCGGCCTTCCTATATTTGGACCCTCATAAAAGCACAGAGCTGCTTTCAAATCTTACCTTCCTTTACTGCCATATATCCTTGGATAAAAGTGTTTTTGAAATCCTTAGAATATACTGTTAGTGATATTTAAAGGGAACTTTTTTTTCTTAAATATATAGAACCAAGTTGAAGTATGTTCAAAATTTTTTCAATTATCAGGCCTGAATGTCTTCTCAATGTAAGAAATTTTTTCAGAATAAAATGAATATCAAATTATATAATGTATTAACTATGGATGATTATATATTTTTTAATTTTTTTATTTTTATGTTAATCACCATACATTACATCATTAGTTTTTTGATGTAGTGTTCCATGATTCATTGTTTGTGCATGGATGATTATATTTTAATTAAACATCAACTAACAAACTATTCCGTCATGTTAACGAACTAACTTCCTTCCGTCCCTCCCGCCCTTGCATCTCTTTCTCAGTTAGGCTACATCATTCAGTGTTGCATTCACTTCTGTAATTTCTTGGTTCCATGGAGCATCAAAAAAATGACTTGCCTCTCACTGTTGCACATCCCATTTGATGGTCTTGGAGCACATTCTCCATCTTTTTGTTTATTCATAGCTATTGGATTAATTACAGTGTTCTCCACCAGACCATATGCTTTTTTTTTTTTTAATTAACTACATATAAGTCAACAAGACCTAGTACTGCTTTCAGTGACAAAAGCCCTGAAATTGGTGTGGAAATTAACTTTTATAGGTCATTGTGCTTTTTCTACCACTTCCTATGGGTCCTTCACCCCACCTAGTGCTGAAGTATCTTCCAGTCAAGGAGAAGGATTCATTTGTGTGCACCCCACACAGTGCTTAGTGCATGATGGGCTATGGAGCTGGCTCATTCTTCAACAGTTATTTCCAGAACAATTACTAAGTACATACCCTGAATCAGGAGTCTTTATTAAGAATCTCTGTGACCCTCCCCTCACTGCTCACCGTATCATGATGATGCACTGATGTCTCCATGCGGCGCGGCCATCATTGGTAATCATTTGGACGTATTCCATTATCCCTCCTCAATGTGTTCCTAAACAGAACTACTTTAAGCACAGACTTGTAAATTCATTTTCAAGTTAAGTATTTATTATGCAGGTCCTGTGTGCCAGGGACTATTCTGGGTGCTGAAGATGTAACAGTGAAGCAAACAGAAGAAATCCTTGCCCTTGATAGTGGTTGATCTGACAATGAGACATGAGTAAATAAGCAGTGATACTATATTAGAAAGTGATACGCACTCTGGAGGAAAATAAAGCAGAATGACAGAGGGGGGAGGTTGACCATTTTAAATTAAAAGGGCAGGCCTTCCTGAGCAAAGAGGTGATTGGGATTAAAAGAGTGAGCCAGGCAGCAAATCTTGGAGAACATTCCATGAAGTAGAGTAGCCGGTGCAATAAATGTTTCTTAAGAATATATGCCATATACCCAGAAATTGCAAAATGCGATGATTAATAAGGTATCTGTATGTGCCTCAAGGAAATTACAGCTCTCTGGTAGGGAGAACGAGCCAGAATAAAAAGGGTTTTCCATATTACCTGCTACAATAAGTGTTTGTCACAGAGTAACATGTGAAAGTGAAAGTCTTCTCGTCTGGGCATTCAGGACGTGCGGAAGGGCTGGGGCGAGGGTAAGATATGTAAGAAGCAGAGCCACGGGGCTGTTGCAATGGGCAAGACGTACCAAGGACTAGACCCAAAGAATGGCTGTGTCAGTGGTGAGAAAAGGAGAGTCTAAGAGATGAAATTCAGAGCGGGTGGCATCCTGGGAGTGAGGAGACGAATCTCACGTCTTAGCTCTGCCACTTGTTGGGTTTCTTTGGATGTATCACTTGGGCCTTCCAGGCACTCATTTCCATATCTAGAAAGTGGGGATTGGAGTAAGATTACTCTCTCAGGTCTTTTTGAAAGTCTGCTCCTTCATTCATTGACTCCAGATAATTTATGCAGCATCTCCAACAAACCAAGCATCATCATAGGTTCTGCAGACCTATCAAGTGAAAAAGACAAAGTCCCTTTTATCAGAGGGAAAACAAGAGTAAACAAATAAATATAACACAGAGTGGTGATACATGTTATGAAGAAAAATGAAACATTAGTAAGGAGGGTTTTAGAGTGACAGGGCTACTATTTTTAGATTGAGTGTTCAAGACGGGCTCTCTGAGGGTGTCATTAGAGCAGACCTCAGAATGAAGTGTAGGAACACTGCATGTGACTGTCTTTGGGAAGAGCATTCTGGGAAGAAGAGTGAGTAAGTTCAAAGGCCTGGAGACAGTAATATGGTTATCCTGTGGGGGAAATAGCCAGAACCACCGGAGTGGCTGGATTGGGCATGGTGAGGACTTTGGACTTGTTGTTCCTGGGTGAGATGGGGAGGCCCTGGAGGAACTGAGGTGGAAAGTAGCATGATCTGATTTACTATTTAATGCAACATGGCTACTGGATGGAGACAGGACCGTGGAGAGTTGACGATGGAAGTAGAGTGACAAGTCACTAGGCCATTGCAGTAATCCTGGCAAAGATACAGACGATGTGGGCTGGGACCAGGGTGGCAGTGGTAGAGATTCTAGCTTTATTTTATTTATTTATTTTTAAAGATTTTATTTATTCATTTGACAGAGAGAGAGAGAGAGACAGAGCACAAACGGGGGAGAGGCAGGGGGAGAGGCAGTGGGAGAGGGAGAAGCACACTCCCCACTGAGCAGGAAGCCCGACTCGGGACTGGATCCCAGGACCCTGAGATCATGACTTGAGCCAAAGGCAGATGCCTAACCAGATGAGCCACCCAGGTACTGCAATTCTAGCTTTATTTTAAAAGTGAATCCTTCAGCCCAACAGTACATTAAAAGGATTATTCACTGCGACCAAGTGGGATTTATTCCTGGGCTGCAAGGTTGGTTCAACATCCGCAAATAATTAATGTGATACAATACCTTAATAAAAGAAAGAACAAGAACCATGTGATCCTCTCAATAGATGAAGAAAAAGCATTTGACAAAGTACAGCATCCTTTCTTGATCAAAACTTTTCAGAGTGTAGGGTTAGAGGGTACATACCTCAATATCATAAAAGCCATCTATGAAAAACCCACAGCCAATATCATTCTCAGTGGGGAAAAACTGAGAGCTTTTCCCCTAAGGTCAGGAACATGGCAGGGATGTCTACTATCACCACTGCTATTCAACATAGTACTAGAAGTCCTAGCCACAGCAATCAGACAACAAAAAGAAATAAAAGGCATCTGAACCAGCAAAGAAGTAGTCAAACTCTCTCTCTTTGCAGATGATATGATACTTTATGTGGAAAACCCAAAAGACTCCACCCCAAAACTGCTAGAACTCACACAGGAATTCACTAAAGTGGCAGGATATAAAATCAATGCACAGAAATCAGTGGCATTCCTATACGCCAACAACAAGACAGAAGAAAGAGAAATTAAGGAGTCAATCCCATTTACAATTGCACCCAAAACCATAAGATACCTAGGAATAAATCTAACCAAAGAGGCAAAGAGTCTGTACTCAGAAAACTCTAGAATACTCATGAAAGAAATGGAGAAGACACAAAAAAAAGGAAAAACGTTCCATGCTCATGGATTGGAAGAACAAATATTGTGAAAATGTCTATGCTACCTAGAGCAATCTACACATTTAATGCAATCCCTATCAAAATACCATCAACTTTTCTCAGAAAAGTGGAACAAATAATCCTAAAATCTGTATGGAGCCAGAAAAGACCCAGAATAGCCAGAGGAATGTTGAAAAAGGAAAGCAAAGCTGGTGGCATCACAATTCCAGACTTCAAGCTCTATTACAAAGCTGTCATCATCAAGACAGTATGGTACTGGCACAAAAACAGACACATAGATCAATGGAACAGAGAGCCCAGAAATGGACCCTCCACTCTATGGTCAACTCATCTGTGACAAAGCAGGAAAGAATGTCCAGTGGCAAAAAGACAGTCTCTTCAACAAATGGTGTTGGGAAAATTGGACAGCCACATGCAGAAGAATGAAACTGGACCATTTCCTTACACCAAACACAAAAATAGACCGAAAATGGATGAAAGACTTAAATGTGAGACAGGAATCCATCAAAATCCTAGAGGAGAACACAGGCAGCAACCTCTTCGACCTCTGCCACAGCGACTTTTTCCTAGAAACATCACCAAAGGCAAGGGAAGCAAGGGCAAAAATGAACTATTGGGACTTCCTCAAGATAAAAAGCTTTTGCACAGCAAAGGAAACAGTCAACAAAACCAAAAGACAACCAACAGAATGGGAGAAGATACTTGCAAATGACATATTGGATAAAGGGCTAGTATCCAAAATCAATAAAGAACTTATCAAACTCAACACCCAAAGAACAACTAATCCAATCGAGAAATGGGCAGAAGACATGAACAGACATTTCTTCAAAGAAGACATCCAGATGACCAACAGACACATGAAAAAGTGCTCAACATCACTCCTCATCAGGGAAATCCAAATCAAAACCTCAGTGAGATACCACCTCACACAAGTCAGAATGGCTGAAATTAACAAGTCAGGAAACGACAGATGTTGGCGAGGATGTGGAGAAAGGGGAACCCTCCTACACTGTTGGTGGGAATGCAAGCTGGTGCAGCCACTCTGGAAAACAGTATGGAGGTTCCTCAAAAAGTTGAAAATAGAGCTACCCTATGACCCAGGAATTGCACTACTGGGTATTTACCCCAAAGATACAAATGTAGTGATCTGAAGGGGCACCTGCACCCCAATGTTTATAGCAGCAACATCCATAATAGCCAAACTATGGAAAGAGCCTAGATGTCCATCAACAGATGAATGGATAAAGGAGATGTGGTATGTGACACATACACTGGAATATTATGCAGCCATCAGAAAACCCCAAAATCTTGCCATTTGCAACAACGTAGATGGAACTACAGGGTATTATGCTAAGTGAAATAAGTCAATCAGAGAAAGACAAGTATCATATGAGGAATTTGAGAAACAAGACAGAGGACCATAGGGGAAGGGAGAAAAAAAATGAAATAAGATGAAACCAGAGAGGGAGACAAACCATAAGAGACTCTTAATCTCAGGAAACAAACTGAGGGTTGCTGGAGTGGGGTTGGGGTGGCTGGGTGATAGACATTGGGGAGGGTATGTGCTGTAGTGAGCGCTGTGAATTGTGTAAGACTGATGAATCACAGACCTGTACCTCTGCAACAAATAATACATTATATATATTTAAAAAAAAAAAAAAGAAGATAGGGGGCGCCTGGGTGGCTCAGTTGGTTAAGCGACTGCCTTCGGCTCAGGTCATGATCCTGGAGTCCTGGGATCGAATCCCACATCGGGCTCCCTGCTCAGCAGGGAATCTACTTCTCCCTCTGACCCTCTTCCCTCTCATGCTCTCTATCTCTCATTCTCTCTCTCTCTCTCAAAAAAAAAAAAAATCTTAAAAAAGGAAGGTAGTAGGAAGGGAAAAATGAAGGGGGGAATCAGAGCGGGAGGCGAACCATGAGAGACTATGGACTCTGAGAAACAAACTGAGGATTTTAGAGGGAAAGGGGATGGGGGATGGGTTAGCCCAGTGATGCGTATTAAGGAGGGCACATATTGCATGGAGCACTGGGTGTTAATATGCAAACAATGATTCATGGAACACTACATCAAAAACTAATGATGTAATGTATGGTGACTAACATAACAATAAAATTTTTTTAAAAAAGTGGATCCTACAGGGCGCCTGGGTGGCTCAGTTGGTTAAGCGACTGCCTTCGGCTCAGGTCATGATCCTGGAGTCCTGGGATCGAGTCCCGCATCGGGCTCCCTGCTCAGTGGGGAGTCGGCTTCTCCCTCTGACCCTCCCCCCTCTCATGCTCTCTCTCTCTCTCTCTCTCAATCTCTCTCTCAAATAAATAAATAAAATCTTTAAAAAAATTAAAAAAAATTAAGTGGATCCTACAGAGTTTGCTGAAGTTGTAAGAAAAAGAAGAGTCAAGGATAATTTCATTTACTGTCTTTTCAGCTTGATCCCTCTGGAGTCCCATTTTTTCCTTCCGTCCTTTTCTCCCTTCTTTCCTTTCTTGAATCCCATTTCAAAAATTATTGGACCCCCATGAGAAATTCTGTTCCACTGACCCTACCCTCTTCCTGTCATCAGTCATCCTTCCCCAGCTTAGATTACATGGCCCACAGTTATATTCACTTCTTTGCACACACTTTCAACTCTGCTGGCCCCTCTCGCCTCCTGCCAGCTTCCTAGAGAAATCCGCCCCCCCCCCCCCCGCCCTTGAATGCAGCTCTATCCCTGCTCTGCACTAAAGCCTGGCTAGCTAAACAAGGCTAGAAAAAAATACTAGGTTATATTAGCTGATTGTACTATAAATGCCTGACCTCAAACCTAAAGTGGCAGCAGTCCTACCATATTAGCTCATCAATTCATTCTTCCACTCTACCAAATTATATTTCACGCCTCCTTCTCAAATCTCCAAATACCATGTTTTCTGCTTTACTCTCGGATATTTACTGTCTTTGATATTTCCTGCACTGGGTGGTGGGGGGGGGGCAATCCAAAGTTACATCCTTTCACAACCAAACCTATTGAACTGCTTGCATCTGTTCTTCCACCTACTACCCTTTCCTGCCATTGCAATAGGTGAATAGTCCTTGCTTCTTTCTGCCCTGTTGCATTCCAAGTGCCTAGGTTTGGGCTTGGCATGTAGTGAGGACTCAGTATTTTTTCAATGGACTGATTAAAGCCAGATTCTCAAGGACTTCATACTTGAAGTTTACCCCTCTCTTTTACCTAATCAATTTTCTCTCTTTATTGCATCATAACCATCATTATTTGAATATACTGTATTTTCTTTCATCTTGAAGAAACTCTCCTTTGACCTTTTATCCCCCTCCAAATTCTGCCACATTTTTCAGTTCTTCTTTATAATAGAACTTCTCCAACGAACTGTCTAGACTTGCTGTCAACACTGTCTTTTCTCACAATCTCCTTTGAACCCCCTCCAAATAAACATTTATCCCCAGCATGCTACTGAAGTTACTCTTGTTAAGTCTAATCATCATGTCTACGTTGCCAGATCTAATAGTTAGTTCTCAGCCCTCCTCTGATTCAAACTCTCAACAGCCTTTAACATAGTTTACTGTTCTTTCCTTCTGTACTTGGCTTTCATGAGACCACACACTTCTGGTTTTCCTCATTGCTCGCTAGCCATTGCTTCTCAGTCATTTGTTGGGTTCTCTTTTCCCATGTATCTAAACCTTGGTGTAATTCTGCTCCTCTGAAACAGGCTCACTCCTTTGGGTGATTTCATTGAGTCCCATGGCCTTAAGTTCCATGCACTGAAGTTTTCTGAATTTCTATCACTAGTCCAGACTCGTGCATTTCTCTGCTTACTATCCATTTCCACTTAAATGTCTTATGGGTATCTCAAACTTAACCAAATCCTAGTATGTGATTCTCCCAACCCTACCTGCTCCTCTCATAGTTTTCCCCACCTCAGTAAGCCATAACTCCATTCTGCTAGATGTTTAAGTCAGAAATGTTGGGAACATTCTTGATTCTTTTATTCTCACACCTTCAGTAAGTTATATAGGATTATCAATTATTGAACCACTACTAAGACCTCACATCTGATGTTATGTAATGATTAAGCCCAGGGCATGTTTCTGAGAGTGGGTGGTAGGGGCATGTTGGAGGTGAGCTTGTGAAGGGCAAGGGCAGGGGAGAGATGGATCAGCTCCGGAGTTACTGAGTCCACCAAGAGTGTTAACGGGTAGTAGTGGAGGGAGACTGAGGTGGGATCACGGGCCAGGGGGGGCATGTTAAGTGAAGGAGTTAGCTTTTACTGCATAGTTCATAGGAAGTCACTAACATTTTTTAAGCAGAGGACTCTATGATTATGTATTTATAACAAAGTTATATATACCATCTTTTGTTAGATGAAAGTAGATAATACTGAAACTGATTTTCTAATTTATGTAATGTATCAAATCTAACACTAGAACTTCTAGCAAGGGAGTATTTTAACAGACTGATTTCTGTTTTTAAAAATAGAGAAATTTTATAAAAAATTTCACACCAGATTGACCCAAAAAAAGTAAACTGTTAGGTAATAGATGGGTTTACTGATCTTATTGTGGCAGTCATTTTGCAGTCTACACATAAAGCAAATTATCACATTATACACCTTAAACTTACACAATGTTATATGTTGATTATATCTTGATAAAACTGGGTAGAAAAATGAAGCCCATTTAAAAAGAAAAATGGACCAAATTTTAAAAATCACAAAGCTCAGATGGTTTCATAGAGAGGGTTCTACTAAATCTTTAGTAAATCCAATGCTTGAGGGGCGCCTGGGTGGCTCAGTTGGTTGAGCGACTGCCTTCGGCTCAGGTCATCGTCCCGGAGTCCTGGGATCGAGTCCCGCATCAGGCTCCCGGCTCAGCGGGGAGCCTGCTTCTCCCTCTGACCCTCTCCCCTCTCATGTACTCTCTTTCATTCTGGCTCTCTCAAATAGATAAATCTTAAAAAAAAAAAAAAAAAAAAATCCAATGCTTGAAACTTTACCAGAGCAAAGAAAAAGGATATGGTATGAATTTTTTTTTTTTTAATGAATTAGCTTAACCCTGAGGCCAAGCCTGACAAAGATTACACAAAGCAGAAAATCAACTGGCCAGTCTCATTCATGAATATTATCATTAGAAGTCATAAGTAGGATGTTAAGAAACGTAATCTAACAGCTCATTACAAGACAAATACTAAAAAATCAACCTGAATTTATCCCAATAATAATGCAAGGGAATTCAGTTTCAGTTAATCTAATCACCCAGTAATCATATTAATAGATTTGAAGAGAAAAATCAGGTCAAAGCCATAGATATTGACAAGGTATTTGATACAATTCAATAGCCGTTCTTGATAAAAAAAAAAAAAACACAAAAAAACATGATATAGGAACAGGTAGATACTCATAACTTAAAATGTATCTCCTTTGTCAGCAAATCCAACATGATTTTTAATGAGCCATTCTTGTTAGGTAAGGCATAAGACAGCACATTCACTATCACTATTATTGCACTGTATGGGAAAAACCAGCCAGAATGGTTAGAAAAGCTATAGAATAAGAGGCTCAAAAGTAGGGAAGACTGAGATGATATTATCATTCTTGGTGACTCCAGGAAGATAAAAAATTAAAACTGCTATCAATATTAGAATTCAGTGACAGAGTAAGGTATGAAATTTATGTATGAAAATAAATAATTTTCATATCTACAAAAGCAAGTTACAAGATGTAGTAGAAAAAATCTTAAGTTCTGCTAGCAGACAAAGAAGGGATAAATTCATAAGTGTAACATCTATGTGAAAAAAATTTAAATACTATGGAAGAGAACACAAGATTTGAATAAATTAAAAGACACTATGATCTTAGAGGACTCAGTATCAAAAAACTGTCTTTCTGTCCAAGTGAATTTATAAAAATAACACAATACCAATAAGAAGTTGAATAGTTTAGTTTTGGTTTGGTCTAGAGTTAGTTTGGGGGATGGAAAGAGGAGGGAGAGAACCAGAGAGGCTGAATCTAAGGGTAAAAGCTGGGAAAGCTGTAACACCGAGGAGCACTAAGGAAGGAGAATTGGCCTCACCAGGTATTAAAAAGAGTCAGGAATTACTCAGTGTGGAACCTGAGTATACAGACCAGTGGGACAGAATGTTGACTATAAAGTAGACTTAAATCTTTATGGGATTCCATATATGACCAAGTTGGCATTTGAAATCAGGTGGGAGTCCAGTAACTGTAAAAGGGGCTCCGAGCCAGCAGTTTATGATTTCCGTGTTAAGACCAAGACCCTTAAGTGCAGTTCTTAAAAGTCACTCTAAAGGTTGGGATTATTTTAGGTACAGAGTGTGTAGAGGTCAAATGTGAGGGAAAATTCTGGGGAAACACTTTACTTTGTATTTCCTTGGTAAGCAGTGTGGGGTGGAGTATGGTGAGGAGAAAAGTGGACTATGTAAAATTTAACAAGTGCTTGGGCTACAAAGGCTCTGACATTGAAAGAACCATATAGAGTGAAAAGCATCTAATTTGCATTCAATGCTATGAAGCATCTCTTAGGTGCGTAGGATAGAAGCACTCTCCTAAAATGAGAGTTGCTAATAAGGTAAAGGTTAAAAGCCTAAATTAGAACAAAGAACCTAGGGGACATCTCCTTCTGGGTGTTTATTCTAGAGAATTATTCTATAATAATTATCCTAATGCAAAACAGTTACTAAGTAGGACTCCTGTTTCTGGTATAAGGAGTGGTGTTTTGCTAATGATATCTACACGTATCTCTCAAAGTGTAACAAGAAAAATAATTAAAAATATTTCCAGCGATATAGGTTATATATAAACCTGCTGCATGAAAAGTGCTGTCTGCAAAGGGTTTTAGAAATCTCACAAAATACCTTCCCCCGCCCCAACTGTGAAATCAGAGAGTAAGTGATTGCTTTAGTACCCTTCTAGTCTTGACGGTTTTTTTCTTTCAGTTTTCAGTGCGTAGCAGTACTACCAAACAGGTTTTTCAGGTATTTGAAGGAAGTTCAGTTATAGATGCCAAAACATTTCCTTTGAGTTGATAGGGCATTTCTTCAACTGCCGTTGTTGGAGGTTGTATTTGATGATAAGTCACTGAATCCGGGAAACATTCATAGAGGCCCCATTGTCTCAGCACAATGGATGTCAGTCATGGGTTACTCAATCTCTTGTGGAAAATTAACCCCCAAACACATAAATTAGACTGGGATTACGGCAATAAAAGGTTGGCTTTAATGGTATTGATAGAACCCCAAATTTCCCATCTCCTGTTATTCTTGGAACTGGCATCTCAGGTTCTCTCAGTTCTCATCGATGAGGGATATTTAAATCAAAGGAGGACTTTGAAGAAGACAGAAGGACAGGAGGCTTGCTCTGTAACTGCACACATTGGAGTCTTCCATCACATGATGCTTGAGAACACCAGTTTGGGGCAGCTTTTCTACCTGTTGAAGCTTCTCTCCATGAGTTTCAGTTTCCACATTATAAAGAGTTATAAGCCCCGTGTTCTAGTTTGCTCAGGACAGCCCTGGTTTACAGCTGCTATCCTGTGTAATTATTCAGAGCACCGCCTTTCACTTTCAAAGGAGTTCTGGTTTCGATACACGGCTTACCTTATCTACCTTGGAGAGGGATGCAGTGAGGTTGAAGTGAATTAATGTTAATGAAATTCTTCGTATGGTGCCTGGCACACAGAATATGCTCAAGTAATGATTAGTACAGTATTATTAAACTGCTTGGTTATTCAAACCAGACTTTAAAGAAAATGACTCCCTGGATAGTGAAATTTGGCCACTCTCCCCGTCATGCTGTATCTCTTATTCCACCCACATAGAATTTCCTGCCTGAAGCAATGAATTTGAGAGGTTTCAGCAACTGCTAAAAAACTTGTGGTGGTTGTGTCTTCCTAGGTTATCACCAAGTAGAGCTACTAGCAGTCATGCTAGTACTAACTTTACAATAATGGTAGAACCCTTTAGAACATTTTCCAAACTTGTTCACACATTATATCTCCTTTTCCATGGGAACTCCTAGGAAAGAGGTATTTTCATAATCATTACTATCATTTTTAAAGATCTGAAATCTGAGACTCAGGATTAATGAAATTACTTTCCTAAGAGCCCATGGCTAGAGTGCATCAGGGAGGAGGTGAATGCAGGGCCTCTCACTTTATACTCCATTTTATTTTCCTTGGCGCAATGTTGGTGAAACAAAAGAGCAAGATTACTAAATTAACCAACTTCCTTCCCATTATGCCTGCTATTGTCATTTTTCATTCCACCATTGACTTGTCTGGTATTCATTCATTCATGATTTTTGGATTTTTGGCTTTTTTAAAAACCATTTAAGTGCTACTTGGTCTCAATATATACACATAGTGCCTGGCCTTTGGTGGTATATGGTCTAGAAAACACTTATGATGCCTCTCAATGCATTCATTTGTATTGGGTCTCTCTGTGTGAGTAATTTCAGGGCACAGTGGGAACACAGAGTGCTCTACAATTTGGGACACCTTGTTACTCTGTATCTTGCAAGCAAGAATGAGAAGATTGGGGATTGTCATTTTTTTCAGGCCTTCAATGCATTCAAACCAGTGAGGGTGTCTCTAGTAACTTGTCCCAGTTTCTCTTGTTGTAAACATCCCATTACACTGGAATAAGGCTCTATTCATATCTGCCTTCCCCTTTAAATGGGGACACAGCATTCCTGTCTTGTTGATATTTCTGTCATCTCCCAATATGGAATCAAGCACCAGCATGCAGAAAAGTTTAGGAGCCAGAGACTAGGCTTAATGCTCTCTGTAAGTCTATTTAGTACTTAATGCGGCCATGAGAGGTAGCTGGGATTGTGTGCATGTCACAGAGGAAGAAACTGTATTTTGGAGATTATATCATTTGCTTCAGATCACATAGTTTTAAAATAACTAAAACTGAAATCTCTCTGTTTTAAAGCAGTGTTATTGACATAATTTACATAATATAAATACACATATTTAAATTATACAATTTAATAAGTTTTGACATATGTTTACACATATGAGCCCATCACCACAGTCATGACAGTGAACACCTTCACTATCCTTAAAAGTGAGCCAGAATTCAAATCCAGATCTGTGGCTCCAGAGCTCCTGTTTTCCCTCCAACAATGAGTATATGGGGGAATTGAGCCTTAGCTACATACAGCCTTCTCCTCCTCACCTCTCTGTTTTGGGAGTTCTAAATTGTTGAGATAACAGAAAGAACATCTTTTACAACCCAATTATCCATCAATAAAAGAGTGAATAAATAAATACGGTATTGGACTGGAATGTATGCCCATAAAATGAATGAATTTCAGGCTCAACAAAAACAGTGTGTGTCTTAGAAACATAAGAACACAACAGAGAGAATGAAACCATTTTTATAAAAGTCAAAGCAAATATAAACATGTAATTTACACATAGTTGTACACACATATCAAAAAGTAAGGGAATGAATATTGCACAACTCGGGAGAGTGGTTATCTTGGGGGTTGCAAGGAGGAGCATGGAGGTAGATGCAGTTATTGGTAATATTTTATGTAAGTTATGGGTTGGGTAGTATTCATAATGTTATGTTATATACTTTGTATATATCATTTATGAAAATTAAAAGATTAAAAACAAATACTGCATCATTTTAAACATTTATGTTCTAATTTAAGTATTTTCTGTTATTTTAAGGGAAAGATGACTTAAAGCAAGAGTTTAAATCCACAGTATTTTAAATTCAATATGTAGTATTGATAAAGGGGCTAACTTTGTGGTAAATGGACTAATACACTGATGGGAAGAAAAGGAACAAAGTTATTTAATAATGTGGATATGGTCACCACTACCTGGCCATCATGGAGTTGCTGGATGAACCATGAACTGTGCTTCTGTATGGATCCATTTCTACCATCCCTGCTTTTTTGGTTGTTGTTGGGTCCAGAGGGGGAAAGAGAAATAGGAGAGAACAGAATTAAGTCAGGATCTTTTGTGTCTGAATACACTGAAGGTAGAAGCATATAGCCAAAAAAGACTGCAGAAGTTTTGACACCTTCTAAAACCATCTAAAATCTTGAAAACCAAAAGTAAAGAGAGACGTAATTCTGGGAAGAAAAACACCAAAGACTGAGTAAGTGTCCTGCAAAAAAGAGTGGAATATATGTTGACATCCTCTTAAATATTGCTCTATATAGTTTCATCTGTTCTGTATTTTTATGTAATAATTGCTAAACGAGTGCTAAATTTAGCTCTGGTTATAATTCCAGTTTCTAATTTCTAAGAGCATAGCAGATTAAAAAAAAAAAAAGCCTGGGCTAGTCTATGATTCACAGTTAAGCCCACTTTTTGATAACTTGGCCAACTGCCAAAGAGACCATATTTCAGGCTCCACTGTCCATCTGGTGGGAGCTTGTCTGGTTTCCAGACAGGACCTAGTCTCTGAAATGCAGGTCTACAGCATCCAAAATCTACAAAACAACTGCTGGTGTGGCCAGTGACTTCCTTTTCTAAATGAAGTATTTTGGAGCAAGTAATTGTGGTTTCTTGTTTCATTTGTGTTTCTCCATTCCTTCCAGGACTAAGGGATGGGGTGGCGATGAACATTACTGACCAATAGACAGGTCTAAAAACTGCACTTAAGTTCTGAAAGCAAGGCAACTTTAAACTCAGTGTTTAAAAAAACAGTTCACTCCATATTGAGGGAGTCCGTTAATATGAAGCATTGTGAAGCTATTTGAGTTATTCTCTTCTGAACACAGGGAGCTTGAGTTGCTCAAAACCTACAGCTAGTAAATGACAGAGCCAGGGTGCTGATACTTGGTGTTTTACTCCAGGTTATAGTGCTCCTTCCATTACACCACACTTCGGGCTTTTATAGATTTTCAAAAGGTTTGTTCTTGAATAAGAGATATAAATGGAGATTTTTATCTTTGGATCAGACAACCTAGTAATTGATTGCAAATATTGCCAAGTTGTTACTTTACACTGTTTAACAGCAGAAACTCTGAGGTCAAGTCTGGGTTCTAATCCTGGCTGTCCACTGTGTACTTCCCAAAAGTAAACTTACTTTACTCCATTTCCTTATTTATAAAATGAGGCTAAAGCTATAAAGATAAAAATGAGGTACCAATTTCTTTAAAGTCTGTAACCCAGAGCGAGGCATATAGCAATCAGTTACTAAATGGTGACCCTTTTTTAGCCAAAATTTTGCAGGAGTTCTCCATGCGATTCTGATTTAAAGCTTCATGGAACTTATGTTCTCATGGGAGAGATAAACAAGATAAATAACTAAAATATATGTATATAAGTGATATTTACTAAAGAGAAAAAACGGAGAGGGGAGAAACAAAATACTGGGGAGGAGTTAAAATTTTAGGGATGCTGAACAGGTAAGATCTCAACAAGAAAGGGACTCTTGAGTACACACCGAAGAAAAATAAGGTGTGGGTGTCTAAGGGAAGAGCATGTCAGCCAATGGGAGCAGCAATGGCAAAGGTCCTGTGGCAGGAGTGTGCATGATATGTACAAGAAAGTGCATGGAAAGGGTAGTGTGGCTGGAGTAGAATAAGGGATAGAATAGTAGGAGTTTAGGTAAGAGATAGCAGTGGGCCATTGGCAGATCACATAGGGCCTTGTAGGTCATAGTAAGGATGTTGGGGGCATTGAGCAGAGGAGCAACATGATCTGACTTAAATTTTAAGAGAGTCCCTCTGGCCTCTGAGAAATAGACTGTTGGAGTGGGAGGGTAGTCAACATAGACAGAAGCATGGAGACTAGTTAAGAGGCTAACATAATAATCCCCAGGAGCATTACAATATCCGTCTTACTGGAGTATTTATGATGTGTTGTGCCGTTGAGATGCAGGAGGTTTATCCTGTGCCCATTGCTGTGTTTATAAATACTAGGAGGGATAGGAGTCAGATCGTTCTGGAAGTCATTACTGTCTGCGTTTTAATTTTTCTGGCAAAAAGACTAAAATGCAGTACTGTTTCATTGTGATAAGTTATCAATCCTGACACTATCAGCCAACTAAAAGCAAAGTAGGTTACTAGGGCTGATGAACACCATTGAGATGCACACAAACTGTGAAACAGTGCTTCATTCACCTTCTCCCTTGGCAGACGTCACATGGAAAAGGGAGCCCTCTCTGCAGGATGTCACCCTGCTATTTATTCTCCATCAAGCTGCAGCTTTACTTTTCTTGCTGTTAAACCTCTTTCGTTAGCATGTGCTTCCCATGGCCTTCAAAGCTTGTGCCATATTTCAAGATGATCTGAAAAATTATTTCTCTGTGTACATCAGAAAATTGGAGTAACCAAGTTTACTAGGTTGAGATCAATCTTCAATGTCATGAAATTCTTATATAAAATTAGTTTTTATTTACTTGTGTGTGTGTGTGTGTGTGTGTGTCTCCATCTTAGGGGTAGAGAATATATAAGTCAAATTTTAAAAAGAGTGTTACAAGTGCAGAAAGGCTGGAAATTATTTATTTATATCACTATGGCTTAGCTGCTGCTGCTGACCCCAAAATTCCCTTGATTGTTTTTCAAGGATCTGTAGGAGTTGTACCCATTTTCCCAGAAGTGGATCAAACATGAATGGATATGGTGTAATTTAGTATCATAATCAGAAGTCAGTAACATATGCTCATCATAAGTTGAGTGTATTTATTTGTCAGTTTAATTACAAACATTATTTCACATTTTCCTTTGGTGGGAAAGAAACTAGAATATCATTTTACATGTTTTATATATCAATATAAAGTAAAAAATAGAGATGTTTAATTATGATTTATTTTATATCATGTATTTCCACAACACCTTTATTATTGGTAGTGTTTTTACAATAAAAGAAAAAATCGGGTACCTGTCAATTCATGATTTTGCTTTCCTAAAGTCACATTTTATTACCATTACCTTCATTTCCATAATATTTGTCATAGACATTGTCATCAGTATCATCTCAGAGGTCTTAAGAGTAGCTCTTTTGGAGGTTCAGGAGGTAAACGGATAGTCCCCATTTTACAGCAAAGGAAACTTTAGGGTTCAGGAGCAGCCTGGAGGTCACTTGACTTGCAGGTATAAAGTGAATAGACTCTGGTCTTTGGATTCTTAGTCTAGACCCTGTCCCCAACACCAAACCATTTTTGTTGGTTCTTCTTTAGTCTTTTTTAAATTTGTGGAGGGCTGGTAGTTGTAGAATAAAAGCAGGTATTTTGCAGTAAGATGAATCCAATAGTAATAAACAGTGATGACAGTGTTCTTCTAAGTGATTGAAATTTCTAACTGGTGCATTTCTGTAAATTTCTTACCAGTGTCCTCTTAGAAACTTGCATTAAATCCAGAAAGGTATCAATGCCTGCTTTTTAGAGATAGATGAATCCTCACAAACATAACATCGAATGAAAGAAGTAAGTTAACCAAAGAGAATGTACACCATGATTCCCATTGGTCAAATACAGGCAAACAAAGCTATGGTTTTAGAAGTCAGCCACACAGTTACCCTGTGTGGTTTGGGGAGGAGAGTGTTGAACTGACTTGGGTGCTGGTGACACAGGTACTCCCTTGGAAAGGTTCATTGACTGTTTATTCTTAAGTAAAACTCTTTTAAATTTCTTATTTCCATAGGTGGAAGTTAGTCATAATGTTTTCAACTCGAAGAGCTGTTCTTAGACATTTATTGTATGTTATAAACTGCCATTTCCCAACAAAAGCCAATTACCCTTATTTGGTCATCATTGTTGTTTGTGAGCACATTGCATTTCTTTTGGGTTCTTGGAGCTGCTTTGCCAAGAATCAGCTGCCCAGCAGCCACAGTGAAGTCCATCAGAAAGCGCTTGCCAAAACAACCTTCTTGCTTATGCTTTTTAAGATGGTATGGGAAGAAAGATACTGAAGAAGGGCTCCCCAGTTAGGATGTTAATCTGTATCAAAACAGACCCTGCCAGTTCTGATAAGGGTCAAAGAGCATCAGTCAGCTTCTTAGAATTTAACAATTTCACACTGATTTTTTTCATATAAATGGTTTCAGAAGAGCACACATATTTGAGCAACAATAGCTTCATCATTTCAGAAGTGTTCCTTGAGGTCGGTGCCTAAAAGATAAGATTGAGGCTAGAAATTACTGTGAGCAAATAAAATTTTAATAAAAATGGAAACCAATGGCCACAGCCATGATGTTTCTCTAGGCTTCTCGTGGTAAACTAAATCCATAAGCTTTCTGACCACAATAAATAGAGGAAAAGCAGGAAGAACTGAAAAGATGTTGTGGGTCAGCAAAACCTTTTGCAGTCCTTGTGGTTTAGAGACTAAGGCCACTGTGTGAATCATATATATAACCGGTCATGCTCAAGATGAGTTTCCTTGCAAACCATTGCTTCTTTCTTAAATGTTACCTTTTTTTGTTTGTTTGTTTGCTTTAAATCAGTTTAAAAATTTTTTTAAATAAGAAGTGTATTTTTAAATGTTTCTTCCAGCTGTTTACATCTTCTTCCTTTTTTTCCTCAGTGTTCTGTTTCTTCATCAGAAGAAGAAAGATTTATTTCTATCAGGAGACCTAAAACGCCAACCTCAAGTGACTTCTCTGACCTTAATACTCAAACAAATTGGACCAAGTCACTTCCCTTGCCAACACCAGAAGAGAAGATGCGACAGCAAGCCCAAACAGTCCAGGCTGATGTGGTTCCCATTAACATAACTGGTATGCTTTGCTTTGCAGATAGCTTTCTAAACATACTTGGGATAATGACTTTGGCTTTTGTTTGTTATATGCTTTTAGCTCCTCATTTATACATCAAAGGTAAAAAGCTGTATTCTGGCTTCCTGCTCTTTGTTTAGTGAAAGGAATATTAAAACTTATAAGTGTGGATATGAAATATTTTTTGCTTGTTAGAGCACTGTGTCACCAAAGGTTGATATCATGGAATTCATCAAAAGTATGTGGGGTTTTTTTTCCACTGAATTACTTAAAATTTCTAATTTTAAATATTCTGTTTGAGAACATCTTCTAAACGTGGTCGTATGTACGAAAACAATGACATGTTTCCCTTCTAAAGGGCTATTTTATGTAGTATATATGGAAGTGAAGAAATAACAGTTTTGTGATATTTCTAAATGATAGATTTTCCTACCTTTTTGTCTTCTCAAGTAGAAAAAGGGAAAAATGGCTTAAAATAAGAATATCAAGTGAATTAACAATAAAAATTTATAAAAATATCATTTTAAAGTCAATAGGATGGTAAAATTATATTTTGATCCCCATAAATTTGAATTCTACAATTCAAATAAAAATCAGTTCCTTCTGAATATAAAGTTTTTAGACTATGTTATATTAAGTTGGATTATGAATATTGCCAAACATGAAATTCAAGTCCTTTTAGAATATTATGCTCAGATTTTAATCATCTGTGATATTTAAGGGGATGAACAACAAGATACATAGAGCTCAAAAGCAATATTTCACAAACTTAGAGGAGTTGTTAAAAGATTAAAAGTCAAAATTTTCTTGCTGTATTAGTTCCAGAGCTCACAAAGAAGATAGGTCAGTGGTTTGGGGGGTGTACCAGGTATAAAATAGATGTGTTAAGAGTTAACATTGGACAGGGTGTCCAAGAAAAACAGATTATTAATAATCATCATTGATAATAAGTCCATACAAAGCATGGCCTATAGGGCCAGAACCTGAACAGAACCAGGTGACCAATAAGGAAGAATTTTCATAAAAAATTAGGATGGAAACCCACAGCACCCTTGCTATACTTCTAAAGCTACCACTTTTGACTGCTGTTAGAAAGGTTTGTACATATTGATAGTTATTGAAGATTTTTTAAAAACTTTACAGATGTTTAAAAATTCCATTTAGAATAAAAATGACATCTCTTTTGAATCCTAGAGAAATTTAGTAAATAAGTGCATGAATTATTTTAAATTCCATGTACATTTTCCCATACTTACTGTACTTAAGCCTAAAAGAATAGCATAGTATTTTATTCCATTTTCTTTGCAAATAACATTGTTGATCTTCCCAAATGTGATTCTCAGGCACCTAGGTCATATCTTTTTAAGCTCATTTTTGTAAGTAGCTGTGTTTCAGAATAAAGTGTGTTTATTGCTTGATGGAATATGTGGACACATACTTTCTGTATGAAAATGCATTACATTATTTGATTGATTAAATGTAGCAGAAACATAATTACATTATATATGATTAAATATCTCAGAAGTAGTATTATAAGTTAAGAAGATTGTGCTATGAAATACGACAGTCCTTAATGGAATTAGGATAAATACATTATCCTGAGATTAGGAAATTTAAAACAGAGTAACTATAGCTTCAGAAATAAAGAATTATTTGCAATGAAATGCATTGTAACAACAGTAGACAATGCCATTTCTTCGAGCTGTAATTCTCTCCTGTTGATGACTTAAGTGGATATGAATTACATAGAGTTTAAAAGGAGTCCTTCAGATACCACATAGGAAAGGTGAATGACAGTAAAGAAGTGAGCAATATGAGTTATGTCAAAAGCAAATTATTTTTGAGTGATTAACATTTTCCGAAATGTAATAATTAAATATAATACCTAATTACATATTTATTGATTTATCTTCTGGATCCATGTGTTCACATGCATACACATATATTTCATAAAGAGATGATTTTTCTAATATTCTGATATAAAGAAGCATTATGTTTAAATTTTTCACTTTTAGCAATTAACATAGGTTATATAGCTTCCTGCTCTTTAAATGTTATATTTCTGAAGCCCTAGAAAACTTTTGAGACTAAAATGTAGCTTCCCATAGGGAATTGTCATATGTTCATTTATTTGGATGAACACTGACCCTCTAGTTTGATTTTTCAGTCAGGTTCAGCAGGGAGAAGAAATGTCGATAAATACACTATCCAGAGTAAAGCTGGCCAGGCATAGAGGTAGAACATTAGCACAATGAGCTGCCAGCCTGAAAATAATTTAATCCCTTTAGTCAGAGTCCTGTAGGGATTCATCATGTTCTAGGGATTCATCATGTTTCAAATGAAATGTATATATGTGTAGGTTTCATATTCTGCCATGTGGGATAACAAGTCTTCTACCTGGAAGATACAGTGGGTAAAGATGCTTCAACAGTTTTGACAAACTGGCTTTGTACTAATGTCTGAATTAGCTAAGTTTATTTCTAAGTAGTAACCATGACTAAGGCTGTTTTTCAATGAAAGGGAGTGATTCATTTCCTCTCAACAGGTATTTATTAAATGCCTACTTTGTGTCAGGCGTCGAACTGAGCGACGCAGGTGGTGCTAAGATATGTGAGTCATGGTACCTACCCTCCAGAAATGTTTAGTCCACCAGGAGGGACAGACCTTTTGGGTCATGATGCAAGATGGAGAGTTTGGTGCCTTTAACGGCGTATGTCTTAGATGTCCATTCTCGTGGTTGGTTTCTTAATTTCCTTGGAGTTTGGGTGGTTTATCTTTTGTTTTTTTAGGAAGCAAAACTAGAGAGTAGATGTAACTATCAGTGTTTTGTCTGTTCTTAATGCCTTGATACAAGGAAATTGTCTTCCTCTGCCACAGGAACTAATGGACCATTGAAGTCATGACTTGCCCCTTACAAGCACCATATATGCTACTGCGCATGATGATGCGTTTATCACAGCGATGGCACCTTCTGGTGTCTTACTGTCTTCTCTCAAATCGTTTCTGGTTTTCTCCATTAGGAACAAAGTTGCAAGCATTTTCAAAGTTGCCAGCATTTATTTTTGTTGCTTCGTAGGTGAAATGTGTTTTGATCATTCAGATTTTTTAATCTGTATAGATTAGATAAGTTTCTATTTACAATTCATTCCTATTTAAATAGAGGATACACTCTTTACAACATACCCACTTTGAATGTATGTCAATATTGCTGAAAAGAGTGAATGTTTTATACTTTTTTTTTACAACATAAAAATGATGGAAGTATATAATTTGTGTACATATATATTTTTAAAATCTCTTTTTGAGGAGAATAACCATTTAACAAAGACAGTGCTCTAAAACTTTCTTTAAATAAATTGGCAAATAATGTAAAGCAGACCAATCAGTAACTGATACTGTGTCATTTTATGGTTTCCCATTGGTGTGTTAATCACACAAGCTCAGAATGTAGAGATTAAAAAAAAGTCCTGTGGATGTGGCATTCTAGGTTTGATTGCAAAATTACTGGAAATGTCTGAATTAAGATCAATTGTAAAAGGTGATTATGAAATGGAGAGAAAGCAATTCAGCTTTAACAACAGCGTGCTACTGGGTCTCATTGTGGTAAAAGTACTTTATCATTATAAGGCTTTTTATTGGTCATGATAGTTGTATCTCACACCATAGCAGTTACCAAATTGTCATTACCAATGTCCAAATTGTCACCTTCCCTGACTGAAAGAAAAAGCTCTTCATCCAAGAATCCTTGATTAAGTTGTTTGTATCATCACAGAGGACAAGACATAATAATTGCTTTCTAGAGATAACCAAATGAACCCAATATGCCCATTGCTGTCTCATGTACGCTAATGTAAAGAGTGATTTCGGTGACCAGAGGGCCTATGTAAAACACTTCCAAAATGACCCATTTTTTAAATAACACAGAATCATTCTTCAAGTGTGTTATTAACAGATTTGCACTTGTTACCCCAGCATGTTTGCAAATGAGATCAAGGTATTTCCTTTGGAAGGACACACACCTGGAAATGAAAAAAAAAAGTTGCCTTATGATGATAATCTGCTTTCCTTCCTTTTTTTTTTTTTTTGTCCTTCAGCATTCATTCATCATCATATGACTGGCTAACATAATTATTAATACCTTCTTACCATTTTGCAACAAGCTTCTGGAAGAAAGTGCATGGTGTCGGCTTGCTTGAAAATAACATTGCTTTGCTTGTTCTACTACTCTATATTAGGGGAGAATTTCGATCGCCAGGCCAGCCTTCGGCGGTCTCTAATTTACACAGACACTCTGGTAAGACGACCGAAGAAAGTCAAAAGGAGAAAGACTATTACAGGAATCCCTGACAACATACAGAAGGAGCTAGGTATGGCTCATCAGAACTGTATTCTGTTGCCCCTCATTACTGCTCAGCATTACAACGCTAACCTCATCCTGGTGCTTATGAGATAATACATTCTGATAGCCGTTTGGTGTCCCCAGAGCAACAGCTTCTCTCCTGAGTGAGGCACAGGGTGCAAGTCTTAACATCCTGTGCAGACGATCTGTTGAATTTTGGTAACAGGAAGAGCTTATATGAAAACTGTTAAGTGGGATGTTGGAAATGTATGGTAATGTCCTCATCTCTGTGAACCTTGCATATTGGGTATTTCCACAATAAAATTCACCTTTCATTTAGATCTAAAGTGTTCATAAAACTGAAAACTCATCCTAGGACTTCAAATTATGAATATGGACTTCACTAGTCATACTGACAGTGTTGGTGGCATTTTGTCATCAAAGAGACAGCAGTGTGGGATAATTAGTAAATTCCGGGACACTAGGAAATAGTCATTTGTGTTGGATAGTGTCTTAATGGAACTTCCAATGAAACAATGTCAATAGGTTTCTGGTCAGTACTTTTCAGCCTGTGATAAAAACAGCAAAAAAAGACACCCCACTTTTGGTGGGGGCGCTGGTGGAGAGGGTTATTTACTTCATAATTCACTTACCTGAATTATTTCTGCTTATCTTTATAAATGCTTTGGATAATCCTTTCTTTGTACATTCAGTTCCTCTCTCTGGTTTTTAATGGGCCCATCGGGAATGTCTACAGAGGCAGCTGAGCATATCCGTCAGGGGCAGGCACTCTGATGCCAGGCTGCGTGGATTTGAACCCTAGCTCTGCCACTTACTCTCTGGGTGGCCTCAAGCTGGTTACTTTACCTCTCTGAGTCTACTTCCTCATTCAGATAATGTGGTTGGTGGTGCTAACAGAGCATATCTCATAGAGTTGTTTGAGGACTTAATGAATTTATACAGGTGAAGCACTTGGTGCCAGGTACTATATGTTTACTCTATGTTAACATAATAGCTGCTTTTACAATTACTGCAGAGAACTTAATAATACCTGTTATGAAATTTGCCTCTTTGTCTTCAGCCAGCCTATGGAGGGATTTCCTTGTAGTTGCTTTCACCTGATGTCTTTACTTTTATTTACTCTTGAAGGTTATAGTCTAGAAATGCAGAATAATTATTTCTGAACATGCCCAGGAGCCTTTGAGTGAAAATGGGATTACCCTCGCTATGGTGATCTATCTGTTACAGCACTTTGAGGTGGCATTGCGGCTTCCGAGTGCTACAGATGTTGTTCCCATGTGTTTTTTCCCCAGTACCCCTGCTTAAATGCCTTGTATTAGGGATGGAAGGCTCATTCTTCTTTCCCTGGTATTCCCTCTTTTACTGCCTTCCGGTTCTACAGTATGTATGCTCCGCCTTGCAGAGTGAAGCCACAGTGGGACAAGAGTAGCAATGCTCTGCTTTTGCTCTAGGTAGTTCCAGTGACCCCGATGACATACAGGTGCCTGTCTTATTTCGTAACGCAGGGTTTTATCACATACAAGACTGACACAAGACTGCATCCACAGGATTTATGAAATCTGTCTTTGGTTCGTGCCCCTGCATCTGCTTCCAGATCTGGGCCAGCCCTCCTGGATCTCATTCTTTCAGACTCTTTTATTATTTTTTTTTTCCTTTAGGTGACAGCTAACTAATGTGAGAAACTAGTACATACTCTTATGCTCAGTAGATGCTTAATGGGCTAATTTCTTACAGCACTCAGGTAATGTTTATATTTTAACTGATCTTGTAGGGGACATTGTTTAACCTGAAGGAATGACTTTAAAGACAGATCCTTTGTAAGATAACAAGGTTGATATTTTGAGGTAGTCTACATTTCAGTGGCTGTACATCAAAATAGGTGAGTTTTGGATGGCTTTGTACAAAGAGTATAAAAATAGTTTGGACCAGGTAAAGATATATATACACACAAGTATTCAGCATGAATTCTCTCTCTCTCTGTCTCCCCCCACACACTCTATATATGTATATATGTATATGATTTCTAGAACCTCAGAAATAAGAACTTTTATCACTTTTATTACTAAACCAACCAGTATGGAGCCAATAACTTGGTTGCCTCTTTGACCTTGCTAGAATGATCTGATCAGCTAGGTAAATCATGTCTTCTATAATTTTATTTTTAAAATAAATGATTAAGTCCCCGGGGCCCATGTTCATTTCTCTTTTGCATGTAATATAGAAACACCAGTAATGCTGAAGGAAAGAAAATAGCTTTCCCACATCATTGCATTGTGATTGCCAAACAGGAGACGGTTGATGTCATTTCATAGTCAGTGACATGTCCTGGATCCTAGCTGGTGGTCAACTGAGACAGTTGCATCTAAGTTAGAGCTACTTAAAAAAAAAAAAAGAAAGAAAAAGACAAATAACAATGTAGTTTTATACATAGGCTAGTTGGGAGGATTGATAGAGTAAGGGAAAATAACATTTAAATACAGTAACATTTAGCAGAAAATTTGGATCATACTTTTTTTTTCATTTTATGACTTCTGGTTGATCTTCCCCTTTCTCCCCAATATTTTGTACTTACAGGGTATCTGGTGTTTCAGAGTTTTGTACTACCTAACTAACGAGTCTCAAAAACAGACAGTATTTTCCTTAAAAAAAATTAGTCTTTTCTAGATATGAAACGTAGGGAATTTGTCAAACAGATTAGATAAAAAGAGAAATGATTATCTGAAAAAAGACATTCACTAGGAAAGATACTTGCTATTCACGAGACCTTGAGAAAGTTGATTGTGCTTAATTCTATGTGGTTTTCACTTCAAAATCCATATAGTGGACTCTAGAGGTGAGCCACTTTATAATGCTAAGTCAAGGTATGATATTTATTGTTTCAAGCAGTTTATGGCTTATAATTTGTTGCCTTCCATTTAAATGAACCAGACAAAATTTCTGATTTTTTTCTTTACTCTTTGTATCTTAAATGTACATAGAAACATATTTGAACAATCCACCGCGAGTTTTCATCTTCTAGGATCAGGATCATTTTGTTGTTACATAATTATATTTGGCTACTGAATAGTTTGGATACTCCTGGAACAATAGCTCTTCCCCAAGCAGAAAAAAACTTCATTGAAAGGAATTCCCCTCTTGGGGCACCTGGATGGCTCAGTCGGTGAAGCATCTGCCTTTGGCTCCGGTCATTATCACAGGGTCCCTGGATCAAGGCCCCCCGTGGCGGGCTCCCTGCTCAGTGAGGAGTCTGGTTCTCCCTCTCCCCCGGCTCATGCTCTTCCCCTCTCTCTCTCTCAAATAAATAAATAAAGTCTTTAAAAAAATAAAGGAATCCCATTCTGAATAATTATTGATAGTTTGTACTAAGAACATTAAGAAGAGCATGAGACCAGACACAACTTTTTAAGAATTCACATATTAAACCTTAAATTAACTAACCTGTAGATATCTGTCATCATATTTTTTACATGTAAAAACATGTTTTTTAAAATTCGACATCCTTGTAGTATTGTGTAATAAGTAAAAAATATATATAATTATTTCTTTACATTATACTGTAAAATCAGATACATCCCATCAAGATTTTTCGCAGCACCTCAGAGGTCTATGTTTGTTTGCAGATCTCTTTTTATAGTCTGTTTCTGTTACTTAGTTCTAGTCAAGGTAGCATTCATTTGTGTCCTGTAATATGTAGTACTTTTTGTACTATGAAAATATTAGAGGATCTGTTTTGGGAATAGAACTTCAGTGGTCCCTATGATCAATGATAGATAGGAGTTGTTTTTTACATGTATTTTTAAAGGTCTTCAGAAAAACGTCATTATTTTAATAAAATTGTGCTGGGCTGTAGATGGTGAAGAAATGGCTATATTTCCATTTTCAGAAGGCTAGAATGGTTTCATGTTCAGAATTCTTAACCTGAGAGAATCAGTACATTGTTTATGGCCCTTACAGACAGTTCAAAATCTACCACTGATCTCATGCAAAAACGATTGCAGTTTTGAAAGACAAAGCTATTAATATCCATTGTTGAATGGAATAAGGTATCTTGAATATTTGGAGCCAAACTGGTGCAGACTGATACAGCCAAACAAGTCAATTTCCCACCTTCTGAAATCCCAAGTGGCAATAACATCATCTTTTGTTTTCCAAAGTGGATTTCTCTCCTGCTCCTGCCCATTGGCCCACTTCCCTTTCTAAGGGAGAACCTTATGTGTATGTGTGTGTGTCTGTTTCTGTCTGTCTGCAGTGAGTGTGCCTGGCAGAAGGTAGGGGGAGGAAGTAGATGCTCTCTGCTAAAAGATACAAGTATGAAAATATTCTCCATCATCACAAGTGAAGGAACAAGCACTTTATGCTTTATTCTTCATAGGATGACATCTCCTTTGTGGTTCATATAAGAACATCACTGCCATATTTGTAATATCCTTTGCTATTCAGATGAGCAAAAGGCTTTATATCCAGTCAGGGACATGTGGTTAATTCATGTGGGATAGAGAGGAGTTCCCAGGAATCCTATCACTACCAGTGTCCTTGCCCAGGTGAACAGTGATGCCCGCAGCACTCAGCTTGCATTGCTCAGCAAAGCCCATACTTGAGATTTTTTTAAGTTTTTGAAACAATGTAGAGAGAAACTGGTTATGCTGTTATTTTTTAAGATTTAATGTATCCTAATGGTTACTGTGCATGAATTGATTCTCTCTCTCTCTCTTTACGCTTTGGTTAAGTTGTTGGTTTCATGATTTTTTTTTTAATTTTTTTTTTAGCTTCTGTTCCTTTCTAGGTAGCTTGAAATCTGTTATCTACACTTAAGGGTTTTTTTTCTCATCCATTTCCCTCTCTGTTTGGCCCTCTTTATGCTTTTTTTCTTTTTCTTTAAATATACCTACTCTCAGTTTGGTTGTAAAGCTCCAAGAAATGAATAACCCTAATTTGAGGAAATGCTCAGTGGATCAGTTCCTGCTGCTTTTTCCCCACCAGAACACAACAGATTGCTATTGGATTTTGAATGTCACTGACAGACAGATGACAACGGTGTAAGATGAATAATGAAATGTTTGAGACACAGATGGGCCTGTAAATAATTTTTTCTTAGGATTTCCTTCTGATATAAAAAAATTAATGTAATTAACACCATTCTATAGCAGTATCCGTTGTAAATGGTCTCTGTAGCCTACTGTTGAACCACTCCATTCATCTGTCTTTGGGAAAGACGGTCACAGTTTGATAGATGCTCTGCACAGTCACCTGGTGGGTGGTGGGCCACCTTGAAACCTATACCAAAAGGAGGTTATTTGAAAAGTAAATCTTCCACCGAGCACTCAGCCTTGATCTCAAAGAGAGTAACTGAGAATTCCATATGTAGCCTTAATTTACAGGAGGATTTGAAGTACAAATCAAGAAAAGTACATGAAATTCATACCGAAGGTTTTTACGTTAGGAGCTGTCAGTAAGTATTTAAACTCACTCAGGTGCCTACAGGAGAAAAGAAACTAGACCAAATAGAAAATACACATATTTTGAAGTACAGCAGGGTAAGATGGGGTGAAGGGACAGGTGGTGAACTCAGATATTTTTAGATAACAGGCCTCTTTCTGCTTTATCTCCAGCATCGGGCACTGGCCAAGATGATGTCGGTGGTCACTCAGGATACTCCCCAGACCACTGCTCCACACTAGGAAGGCTTGATAGCTGTCGGTCTGCTGGGCTGCGCTCAGAAACCAGGGACTCCAGCTGTCAGACTGAGGAAGTGAAAGTTGTACCACCTTCCATGAGAAGAATCCGGGCACAGAAGGGGCAAGGCATTGCTGCCCAGATGAGCCACTTCTCCGGCTCCTCTGGGAACATGTCTGTGTTGAGCGATTCTGCGGGCATTGTGTTTCCTTCTCGCCTCAACAGCGATGCTGGTTTCCACAGTCTCCCACGTTCTGGGGCGAGGGTGAGTGTTCAGTCCCTCGAGCCACGGCTGGGTGCCCTGGGCCCCACAGAAGACCTGGATGGTGCTCACCCCTACCAGAGCGGTCACAACCCACAAGGAGAAGAAAATTTAGGAGGTGCCTCAAGGACTGGAATGCCTTTGAGGCCCAAGTCCCAGGAGCTGAGGCATTTTGAGAATGTCATCAGCCCAGCGTGTGTGGTCTCTCCTCACGCCACCTACTCCACCAGTATCATCCCAAATGCCACACTCTCTTCCTCTTCAGAGATGATTATTATTCACACTGCTCAGAGTTCCGGACCACTGGACAGTAAAATTACCAGCTCCTCTTCATACACAAAGATCAAATCCAGGGACCACCTCCTCTCCAGGCATGCTAGTAAAGAGGATCATCAGTCTCCCAGTGGGAACTGGACGGAGGGTCACCCCAGCATTCTTTCACAGGCCTTAGATCATCCCCATTCCCCTGCTGCAACCACGCTGTTGTCCCTCTGTGACTCAGCGGTCTCTCTCAATACTCCAGCAAATCGGGAGAATGGATCCCAAGCCATGAGCTATAACTGTAAAAACAACCTGAGCTCTCCAGCCCACACCCAGGATGTGGATGGCAAGAGCGAGTCCAGTTATTCTGGAGGCACGGGGCCTGGCAGCTCGGAGCCCTGGGAATACAGTGCCCCTGGTAACGGGCAGGCATCCCCACTGAAGGCACATGTGGCAGTCCCTGGCTACTCCACTCCCGGAAGTAACGTGAGCAGCTGCAGTTTGGACCAAACCTCCACCAAAGATGATGCCAGGTCCCTGTATTCAGAGGAGCACGATGGCTACTACACGTCTGTGCACCCCGACCCGGAACACGGATCTGGAAACCGGTACAGTAGCGATGACTTTGGGAACCCCAGGCACAGTGTGGTCAATGTTTTTGATGGGAGAGCTCAGAAAAACCAAGGGGACCGGTCACACCACCATGACAAGTCCCTTTCGCGAAACATCTCTTTGAAGAAAGCGAAGAAGCCGCCTCTGCCACCCTCTCGGACGGACTCCCTGCACAGGATTCCCAAGAAGGGCGTCCAGTCGAACGGGCAGGCTCTGAACGAGAGCCTGATTGCCTCGCTCCAGCACTCGCTGCAGCTGAACCTCCCGGGCAAGGGCGGCAGCTCGCCCTCCCAGAGCCCCTGCAGTGACTTCGAAGAGCCCTGGCTGCCTCGCTCCCGCAGCCAGAGCACGGTGAGCGCGGGCAGCAGCATGACCTCGGCCACCACCCCCAACGTCTATGCCCTCTGCGGGGCCACGCCAGCACAGAGCGACACGAGCAGCGTCAGGTCCGAGTACACGGACCCTTGGGGTTACTACATTGACTACACCAGCATGCAGGAAGACCCCGGGACCGCAGGTGGGAGCTGCTTGGCAGGCAGCGGCGCACCAACAGGGAACGGGCCAGTCCACCACGTCCAGGAGGGAGCCAGCACTGTGATGCCCCAGGTGCCTGGTGGCTCCGTCAAACCAAAGATCACATCGCCGGAGAAGCCCCACAGAGTCACTTCTCCGTCCAGTGGGTATTCCAGCCAATCGAATACACCCACAGCACTCACCCCTGTGCCTGTGTTTTTAAAATCAGCGTCACCAGCGAACGGGAAGGGGAAGACCAAGCCCAAGGTGCCAGAAAGGAAGTCCTCTCTGCTATCTTCAGTATCCATCTCCTCCTCGTCCACGTCTCTGTCTTCCAATACTTCCACGGAAGGAAGCGGGACCGTGAAGAAGCTGGATTCAGTGCTGGCCTCTCCCCTTGCTGCTGCCCCTCTCCCCTCTCTTCCCTCACCGTGTCCCGCCGACAGGTCTCCTTTCCTTCTTCCTCCCCCACCTTTAGTAGAGTACCCCGACGGCTCTCTGCCTCGGTCTCCCCTCTTCCCCCCTCCACCGCCAGAAGTTCTCACCCCCTTCTCTCCCCCCACGGCACCTAGCCCCCTTACTCTGGGTGCACCTGCTTCCCTGCCGCCCGCCCCCGCTTCTGGACCCTCCTCAGCTCCCCCGCCTGCCCCACCCCTTGACCCCAAATGGATGAAAGATGCCAGGCCTTCTTTCAAAAAATCTGGCCAGCCAGATTGCTCCCGGGAAGCCTTTCGGCAGCCTTCTAGCAAGGAGGAAGGCAGCAGACCCCCCATGCCCCTGATAACCACTGAAGCGTTGCAGATGGTACAGTTGAGGCCCGTGAAAAAGAACTCAGGAACCGAGCAAGCACTGTTATATGAACAAGTATCTCAGGAAAAAGTAACTCCGGTTGTTCCCCAGTATCATTTAAAGCCATCTGCTTTCTTGAAATCCCGAAATAGCATAAATGAAATGGAGAGTGAAAGCCAGCCTGCCTCTGTGACAAGCTCGCCACCAACTCCTGCCAAGAGCTTGAGTCAGGGTCACCAGAACGGTGCAGCCGAGCGTGGCCTCCCGAGCCGCAGCCCGGGCAGCACCGGGGAGGCAGAGACTGGGCCCAGCCCCGGGGCCAACCCACGCCAGGAGCCCCCCGGCCCTTCACCCAGCAGGAAGCCACCCCCCATTTCCAAGAAGCCCAAACTGTTCCTCGTGGTGCCACCTCCGCAGAGAGACTTCACAGTGGAGAACGTGAGCAGAGCATCACCCAGCCCCACGAGGAGAGAGGCAACAGAGAGTTGTAGAGCCGGGGCTGCCGCTGAGGAGACGGGCTCTGGCAGCTTGGTTCTTGAGGGAGGAGCCACAGGATCTGCATCCCCGGGTAGAGTGAAAGCCAATGTCCCCATGGTGCAGCCCGATGCCGCGCCAGCCCCCTTGCAGGAGGAGCCAGGTGCCGAGAACAGTGCAGACGGTGGGGGCAACGTGGAGAGCTGCCTGTCGCTACAGGACGGAGGGCGTGAGTATGCTTTTCTCTCATTCCGCTCCGACCATATGCAGCGAGGCACAAGAGAGGGCTAGTGTGTGCTCCCGGGAAAGCCAGCAGCATGCGGGCTGCCCGTGCTGCCTCACACTTCGGTTACCAACTTGGCATTTTATGAAAAAAAAAAAAAAAAAAAAAAACTAAATCTCAGGGTATTGCGTACTGAACGTCAGAAAATAGAGGGGTAGGGTGGTCTGCAGGAGACAGGATATTAAATAGGAGTGAGCAGTGATCTCCCTTCTGGAGAGCTGCAGAGAAATGTTACAACAAAATTTAAGAGAGATTCAGTAGTTCTAGACTTCAGCAGAGAAGAATGAGCTTTGGCTCTCATGATCAAAATAAAAGATCAGATGACAGACCCTGTTGCCTGCCTTGCCCTGTGGCTCCTCCGTTAGCGGGAATGGCAAGCACAGCATAGCGGGAAGGCTGGCTGAAGACTGAAATTCAAGTCACTTGTGTGAGCTGCGTGTGTCTGCTTCTCTGTAGCTGGGGTTCCAGAGCCTGACACGGCTGGACCTTCCTTGGAGGCCTGTGACTTCCTCAGGGATGAAGGGAGTGATGAGGTGATGACCCCCAGTAGACCCCGGACCACAGAAGACCTTTTTGCAGCTATTCACAGGTATCTAAAACTCCTTCCTCTTAATTTTGATCAACTCTACAAGTCTACCCTTCTGAGTGGTTCCTCAGTTTGTCTTCCTTGAGTTTTTTCTCTGTCACCCATTAGCTTGATTATTTATTTTTAGTGTGTTTCTATATTTTTATTTCCTCTGACTCCCAATTTCTGTTTTACTTTGTTCCACTGATTTTTATGATGATGTGGGGGGACAGAGACTCCATGTGGTGCCTTCTGCTCGGCACTGCGCTTGGTGGCAAGAAATGCAATGTGTCAGTCATATGACGGAGTCTTTACAAGAATCGGATTCGAGCAACCGATAGTCCAGTCCAGGATGAGCGATGCTGTGTTTTGTGGACATAAGATACACAGACCAGCTCTACAGGACTTTTTTCCTAAAGGGGTTTTTATTTATTTTTTTTATTTTTATTTTACAGAAATAGGATTTTTTAGTGCAGTTGTCTTTGGCTACTTAAATGTTTCAATACAAGAATACAATCTTTTCCCAAAGCAGGAGCGGAAGGAATTAAATTTGTTTGTTAGTGTATACTGTTAGTGCCATCTACTGGCGTGAGAAATTGTTGGGTTTTAAAAAAAAATGTAAATTTTTCAAAATAACTGCCTGAACTGTTTTGCATATGGTCACCTTAGAGAGTGAATATGATTTAGCACGAAAACTATGTATATTACCTTTTTTCTGGTTGTAAACAGCCTGTACTCACAACAGTGTCATTTTAAGAATAGATAAGATTGTATACGTGCAAGGACTTTCAACCACAATGCTATATAAACCCTTGCTTCCTTCTTGACTTCTTTACCACAGTATTTTCAAATAATTCTTATGAATGTCCTTATGCTGCCAAGGCCGTATACTGCGCTGAATGGAGTTACCTTTTTTTTTTCCCTGAAACAGAGAATCCTAAAAAATCATTTGATTCTCTGTGTAAACAACCTTGTATCAGGACTGTTTCCCCAATTCTTGGAATCTAACTGAAAAGGCTGTTGCGTGAGATGAAAAGCATAGGGCTGTCCTGATTTGAAATCCCCCATGCAGCATATAAATATCTAACTTGGGGGAGAGGGGTGGAACCAAGCTGGGGAATTAGGTGTTTGTCAAGAATTTTGTTCTTTACCTCTTGGCCCTAGTATTGGTATAATATCCCAAAATATCCTAAAGACTGCCTCTTTAACATCATCTGACTGGGGTGCCTGGGTGGCTCAGTTGGTTGAGCGACGACTGCTCACGTCATGATCCTGGAGTCCCAAGATCGAGTCCCGCATCGGGCTCCCTGCTCAGCAGGGAGTGTGCCTTTCCCTCTGACCTTCCTCTCTCTCATACTCTCTCTCTACCATTCTCTCTCTCTCTCTCAATAAATAAATTAAAAAATCTTAAAAAAAAAACAAACAAAAACAAAAAATCATCTGACTGGTATCTTTGATCTCATTAGAAATAAAGAGGTAAATGGTAGATATTCATCCTTTCTGATGGCTGAGTAAAATTAAAGAGGGCACGTGATATGATGAGTACTGGTTTTTTTTCTATTCAACTAATGAATCATTGAACATTATATCAAAAACTAATGATGTACTATACCTTCACTAATTGAATTTAAATAAAAATCAAACAATCAAATAAAAAAAGAAAGAGGTAGTTTCTTATTAAATTATTTCTCAGAACAGTGAAATGAAAATGCTACATCCTTTGAAACCAACTTTAGTGGCATTTCTAGAAGTTTACACAGATGTTTCTAAGTCTAATCATGCTAGACACATAATAAGCACTCAATAAATATTTTCTGAATTAAATGAAACCAATTGGAATTTAACTCTTAGGAATTCTTCCAAGACTCAGTGTCTTTCATTTGGTCTGGAATGCACTGGGTTGCTAAACATGTAGGCATATATATTTATAGTAGCAGTCCACAGAGAAGGCGCATTGCTGGTTGCTTTGTGTACTAAATACTTGGTCTCGGTGAGGAACCCAACTGTTGTGGGGCCAAGTTACTATGTGCTTTTCTGAAAAATATGCCAAAGGTCGCGTCCATATTTTACTTTGGGAAGCTCCTTAAGGCACCGAGAAATCTGGTTTCTCCTACTAGTGAATTCTATCTACTGCAGATGTGGAAATCAGCCAGTCTCTATTATTCTCTGTACACATGATCGAAATAAAGGCCAAGTATGGATCACAAAGAGAGCAAGGACACCTGCTAAGTTTTGTTTTAATGTATTAGCAGACATAAGAAAAATCCATGTGAAGTCTGAGATTTTTAGGGCTTTATTTTGTGTGTGTTTACTTCTTTTTTTTAAATTTTTTACTGTTATGTTAATTACCATACATTACATCATTAGTTTTGGGCTTTATTTTATTTTATGTTCTTCAGCACCTAAGCTAATAATTTAAAAGAAAGAGTATCTAAACTGCACCACAGCTTTCAAATTTTATAATGCAAATTAATTCACTTCAGATTTAAAGCCAGATGGAAAATGTAGAACACCAGTTGAGGTGTGAAATTTTTATATTTATTGAAGTAATTAGTTTTCAGGCCAGTGTTAACTGAGCACTTTTTATAGCCATCTTCTTTAGAAATACACACGTGTGCAGTGTGTACACACACATATACATATGTATATGCAGAGAATTCATATGTTTAGATTTAATCCTCATTTTCAGGGGGCAACTGCTCTTGAGAAACAACAAAACTTTTATAATTGCCCATCTCCTCTCTTAATTTGAAATCCACAGTTAAAGGCCGTAACTTGAATCAAGTGTAGCCATGGCTTGATGTGTGGGTCTCAGCACACCCTCACCTTTTAAAAACCAAACAAAAACTGAGGCTACAAAGCAGTCCCTGCAAGAATCAGATGAACAGAGGTGCTTTTGAGAAGGAGCCTCTACAGGTTGTGAGGTCATGCACTATAGGTGGAAAGACACTCTACCGCGTCCTAGTTCTTATATGAAGCTGTGTGGCTTCAGTCTTTGGCCTCACCTTCTCTGGTCAGACCAAACGAGCTAAAGTCATTTCCAGCCCTAAGATTCTGAGATGTTACTACTTCTGGGGTTTTTGTCGGCTGGTCGTTAATGTATTCCAGAGCACCACTCTTTGTTGACAGCTGAGCAGAGCCATCGACCTAAAGTCTCACAGGCCAGGCTCTGCAGTCTCAAATGGACTGGTGCCACGTCAGCTCTGGCCACCCTTCAGTCTTTGTTTTCAGTCCTCACCACTTCCTGTCTTCTGCTTTGGGGGCTTCTTTTTGGCCAGAAGCCTGGAAAGGGCCCATCCTCCCCTGTACCTGGGTGTGCAGGCCAGGTCAAAACAGCCCTGAAGCCTGGCCTGGTGGCAGGAAGGAAGAATTTTATTTCCCTAAATGACACTCCTCCATGCCTGACACTTCATGGCTGTTACTTGCTTTCATCTTTATTGATAAAGTGTGAACTCTCTACTATTATTTGCCTTTCCAGATAGGAAACTGGATCAGAAACTTTTAACTTGCCCAAGGTCACAGAGCAAGGAAGCTTTAGTGTGGGATTTAACGCAGGTCTGTGTGACTCCAGGGGTTCTTTATCGCATTGAGTCCTCACAAACTTATGTACGAAAGCTAAGTTGCAGCATAGGTGAGTAGCTTGCCCAAGCCAGAAGTTGGTAGCGCTCATATTCAGTTCTTCATCTGTATATAAAATAGCATCCTCTTTCTCTTTCCCTGCTGCACCTTCTAGAATTTTACAGCAAACAAAGAGATACAGCCATGTCTTTATTTTATTAAATGTACCGAGTTTCCTTAAAGAACCTGCACTTAGCCAAGGGATTCCTTGCAGACTGAGTTGTTCTTATGAAGAGACCAGCAAGGGGCCCCTTGGCTCATCTGCTTTATTACCCCTGAGTCACTCTCAGTACAAAACATATGGAACAGTGAGGTTCTTAGAGACTTGAGGACAAGAAACACCTCCAGGAAACATTTTACTTTGCCTAAAGGCCCCTCCTCTCTTTCACATTCCACCCACATTCCTTAGATTTTCTTGATGGGTTAGAGGTTTTCTGAAGTCAGTCAGGCAACAGGATGTGGTGTGGAAGGCTCACTCTTATTTTCTGGAAAACTGGATTTCGAGAAGTTGACATACAGTCCAGTAAGAGCCAAGGAAGACTGGTTTTATGTCAAACTCTAGAATGACTTAAGAATGCAGAGTTGTAGAGTCGTTCTAGAACCTGAGGTGGGAGCTTACCTCAGGATAGGGGATATTCTGGGGGTTTGGCTTATCTGTTCGCCAAGGGCTAGGACCAAGCAAGAAAAGAAAGAGTAGAAAAAAGGATGGTCAGCACTGAAATGCTCTCAGAATCTGTCCAGTATAGGAGAGTTAGATAAAATATGACAATTATTCGAAACCTTTGAAGTGATCCTCACCAAAATAGGTTAATAGGATGTCTGAGATGTGTTTCAAAATAATCCAGTGAGGGTTGAGATGAAAGAAAGATGGCCATAAGTTAATCATTATCATAGATGGGTCAGGGGCTCACATGATAATACAGTGAACTATTAAAGTAACTCTTTTTTTTTTTTTAAAGATTTTATTTATTGATTCATGAAAGACAGAGAGAGAGAGAGAGAGAGAGAGAGGCAGAGGGAGAAGCAGGGAGCCCGACATGGGACTCGATCCCAGGACCCTGGGATCACGACCTGAGCCGAAGGCAGATGCTTAACCATCTGAGCCACCCAGGCGCCCTAAAGTAACTCTTAATAAATGGTGACGTAAGCATGCAGTATGACTGACATCCCGTGGCCCACTGGGAATTAACCTTTATCTTAATGTTATTAAATCTCAGATCCAAGAGGAAAGTCCTCGGCCGTAAAGATTCAGATGATGATCACTCCCGAAACCATTCTCCCTCCCCTCCAGTGACACCCACCGGTGCCGCCCCCAGCCTGGCGTCCCCAAAGCAAGTGGGCTCAATTCAGAGAAGTGTCCGTAAGAGCAGCACCAGCAGTGACAACTTCAAAGCTCTGCTGCTAAAAAAGGGGAGTCGGTCAGACACCAGTGCCCGCATGTCTGCAGCTGAGATGCTGAAGAACACAGACCCTAGATTCCAGAGGTCAAGGTCAGAGCCTTCTCCAGACACGCCCGAGAGCCCATCCAGCTGCTCCCCAAGCAAGAACAGGAGGGCCCAGGAGGAGTGGGCCAAGAACGAAGGCTTGATGCCTCGGAGTCTGTCCTTTTCCGGCCCCAGGTACGGCCGCAGTCGGACTCCACCTTCCGCAGCCAGCAGTAGGTACAGCATGCGGAACCGGATCCAGAGCAGCCCCATGACTGTCATCTCGGAAGGCGAGGGGGAGGCCATGGAGCCTGTAGACAACAGGGCTCGCTGGGCCCTGGGCGCTGCGAGGGGATGTTCCTCGGATGGACTGGTGGGGGGTGAAATGGACAAGGGCAGCCTGCTCTGTGGCGGGGAGCCCGCCGCCTCGCTGCAGGCACAGGGTCCTGGCCCCGCAGGGGGGACGGTCAGCGCCCAGAGCACAGGTCCAGCAGAACAGTGTCGTCTGCGGGAAGACAGCTAAGGACATGAGTGTGAATCTCCCAGGTAACGGTGAGGGAGGCGCGCAACACGTGGCTCTAGGAAAGCCTGACAGGTGCCCTTCCCTGCCTGGCTCGTGGATCCCACCCAGTGTTCATGTGGTGGGCCCAGGCGCTGCCAGCCCGGCAGCGGAAGGCGAGCATCCCGTAGGACACACTTGGCACTTGCCCTGTGGCTTAAAAGCAAGTAGAAGCTTAACTTCTGAAAGTGCTTCCTGGGGAAGATTTTTTTTTTCCTTTTTTTTTTTTCTTTTTTTTTGCTAAATGCTGGGTGTGTATGTGGAGGGGGGTGTGTGTGTGTATTTTGAACACTTTTTATTTTAAAAAAACATACACACACATACAGCATGTACAGAAGTAGGAGAAGGAAACACAGTTAAGCTGGGTAGAGGAATGGAGGTTTCTGGACTAGGCGGTAATAATTGCTTTAAAAGTAATTACATTTTTGGAAATTAGTGAGTTCCCGAAGACGAGAGAGAGAAGCGTTCCTTCTAAGCAAGAGGGGCCGACGCGCGGGTGCCACTGCAGAGGACACGTGGGTGTGGGCCCCGGTGTGCTTTCGAGGCGAGCCATGTGATGAACCCAAAATGGGAAAGGGCTAACTGACTAATGGGTTCAGGTACTTTTTCCGGGGGGGGGGGGCTTTCTTTTTTGTGAAAATGGGAAACGTGGTGGGGGGCGCAGCGCTATAACTCGGAGCCTGCTGCTCTGCAGCCACAGACAGGACTTTGAGCCTGACTTTGAGACACGTGGGTCCTTCCTTGAGTAGCCGCGGAGGCCTCTTTGGAGGCGAGCACGACGGTGCACATGCGCAGAGGGTGAGAGCTAAGGGAGCACGCGATACGCTGCTGGAAGCCATTTCCTGCTTATTCAATGAGATTCTTTTTCAGAATTAAATTTGAAAACTTGCACTACAGAACTGTGGGTGGAGATTTTCCTTGTACGACTGTTTTTACCAGAGTTTAAACTTCCATTTGGCAATTTCTTATCACTTGAAACATCAACATTTGATAACTTTTGGATATCCTTTTGGTTACACCAAAGAAAAAGGTATGGCTATTTTTTCCCTTGGACTGCCTACAGTATCATGTCCTCATTTAGAAAGGTTTATCAGAATCGATTATATATTACCTTACTTGGAAGAAAATACTGAATAGCTCTTGTTAGTCAAACTAATACCAATTGGCAGGGCTTGGCTATTAATTAGCCCTGGGAAATGAGTTTTTAGATTAAAAAGATTTTTTGCATCATTTGGTTTGTGAGTTTTTATATTTTTTATAAGGAATTGAGTTGGCTAATTACCTTCTAATCTTCTCCAGTTAGAATTTTAATACTTTTAGGCATGGGAGAAATGTGTGTAAAGTATTTATTTTTATGTCCTATTATTGTGACCTCCTTCTCCCACTCCCTCCCAACTTATGTGTACTTGGACTCCTGTATTTGTTGGCTAAATAAAATAAGTCTTGTCTTCTTCATTCGAAGGACCTAAGAGGACAATACTGAGATTCTTGGCCTGGGTACAGTGCAGCTGCCAGTGGTCATCTTTTTTGGTATAAAAATATAATTGAGAAGTTGTACTGCACAGGCCAGATTCTCAAAGGGTTTGTTATACTTTACAACTTTAGATACCCATTTTAGACACGGCTTTGAAACAAAAACAAACCTAAAGAATTAAGACTTTTTCTGTTCTCTGAAGAAAACAAAACACTTCTTTTCACACAACCAGAAATCAAGACCTAACATTTGGCTGAAGGCTAAAGGACTTTATACCATTTGGAGCAATTGTCTACTACATTGGGCACAAGGATCTTTTCTTCTCAATTTTAGAAAAGTGGTGTTGGCTTTTGAATATGAAATCTTCTCATAGCTCCCTAAGCAAGATTAGAATGTACGTGAATAATCAGAAAACTTTAACTTAATATATAAATCATTTATGTCAAAGGTATAAAGTAAAGAACATCAAAACTAATTATAAAACTATTTTAAAAAAATCCCTGTTTTTAAAGAAAAAAACATTAGGTTTTAAAATTCGCTTTGAATAAAACAATTGTAAAGTAAATATCTGAATGTTATTTCTTTTTGTTTGTACATGCAGTTTTGAATAATAAGGTAGGTTTCCTTTCACGGAACTGTTGAGTGCTTTGCTGGATACAAACAGAACAGCAGTGAAGACCAGAAGGCGCCTGTGGGAGGTGGGGACCCAACAGAGAGGAGATAGAACATTACAGACACTGTGGATGGTGCCATCTAAAAGGACATATGGAAAAACAACTCTGAACAATGTCCTATCGACTCTTGAATAAAAAATGAATAATGTATTGACTGATAGTGCAGGTGATGTGGCATGTGGAGGGATGCGAGAACTTTTCACAGGCGTGCATGTGGAGACATAGGGAGACAAGAATCTAAACTGATCCCCGAAACCTATAGTGTCTTTAGCTTTGCTGCTTTATTTCTCTGTGAGGACTCGCTGCTGTTAACAGACCATTTTATCTTTAAAAATTCAGTGAGCGTAGACGTGTCACCCTTCCTTACATCCTGAGACTGTAAGTGCCAGATAATCATAGACAGAAGCCCTAGGGCTAAATTATTTCCCCCTTATTTGTCCTGAGAGTTGGGGGAGAGACAAATGACCACGTGGTCTGTCAGTGGGAAGCCTCCTCAACTTTGGTCTGATTTCTGCCCTCCTACTTCTGAAGAATGTTGATTGAAACCATTGCTTCTCCTGTGGGGATGTGAGTATATTCGCTTGGGGAGTCACAATGACAAGGGGAAGAAAGGAGGCATTTCCACATCTCAATTTTCTTCTTCCCCCCCTCCACACCCCCCAGCACCATGCCCAGTTCTGTGATGGGCATCCTGGTAGGACAGGTGAAGCATGGGATTGGCTTTATTGGTTCTGCCTTAATGTGTTTTCAGCATATTAACTGAAGATGAATAACCGTTTATGTTGCTGAGATTCCATCATGAAATGAGTACAACAGGATAATATACTTGGGTGGATGTTAGGATCTTATCGGGGGATGGGGTTGGAAAGAGGGTCTTTCGAACAAAACGTGGACCTGACTCTTGAGGTCTGTTTGATTCTTGAGACCTATTTTTCTGTAATAAGCTATTCAGTTACTGTAGTATAGTTTCTTTCAATGAGCTGCTCTAAACTACCTTCTACACAGGCCAGCCTTTACTCATAGAAAAGCACTAGAGCAATCTAGTCATTTGTTCGGCAATGAAAAAAAGCCCTTTATTAAATACTTCTAATGTGCTAGGTAAAAGTGAGGGAGTCCTAGGATTAAAAAATGTGGCTGAGAGGCTTCGGATCTAGTGAAAAAGACACACTCTGCGAACTATCCTGTAAAAGGTGTCAGAATAGACGAAAAGGAAGAGCACTCTGGGCTCCACAGCAAACCCTGTTGGGACCTGACCCGCTGTGTGTTCTCCTTTACCATTGGAACACCTGGCATTGATACAAGCTGGCGATGCATCCAACCAAAACACTGTACCTCACAGCCTCCCCTGTAGTCAGGAGGGCACAGTTTTGGCCAATGAGACATGAGCAGTAGTCTGGAAATCTCCAGGAACGTTGCTGATATAGGAGCCAGCCCCATCTCCCATGGCTTCCTTTCTCCCTTTCTCCCTTTCTCCCTGAATGAATGGGAGGCTAGAAGAGGAGCCGTACTCTTCCAACCTTTCAGCACCAATGGGTTGAAAGCCACATGTTGTGGAAGGTGGAGGAGAAAGGAGCCTGGTCCATTGATTATCTCTAGAGCCACTGCACCAGCCTTGGGCTGTCTACCTCTAGGCACACTGGGTAAGTCATTTTACCACTCACTCACAGTTGAGGGATAAGGTTCTCAGAGGAAGGTATCCTTGCTTTTTTTTTTTTAAGCCCTCTCTACGCCCAGTGTGGAGTTCAAACTCACAACCCTGAGATCAAGAGTCGCATGCTCTACTGAGTGAGCCAGCCAGGTGCCCCAAGTGTCATTGCTTTTGACTAGGTAGGTGGGGGGTAGGGATTGATGTTGAACCTGAACTAAGACTTTACGGATAAGGAGGGTTTCACCAAGCAGGGGAAGCTGGCAGAAGGACACTCCAAATGAAGGGAATAGCATGAGCAAAGACACAGAGGCCAAGCGTTTAGAAGAAGCCAGGTAGTTACAATGTCTCTAGAAAAACATAGTAGGACATGAAACTGGAAAGATTGTCTCCCGCAAGAATGTAGAGGGCCTGGGATGTCCTCCCAAGCAATTTGGGTTTTGTTCTGTAGTATTGGGAAACAAGATTTTATAAGGAGAATGGTATGACCTGCCTTGGTTCTTAGCCTTCTAAAGCTACACTCTTCCTTATTGACTACATCTCATCCCATAGCATTAAATGTATATATACTGCCCCCCCCACAAACACACACATCTCTACCTTATCAATTAAAAGCATTACACACAATGGTTCAGGCCCCAAATCTAGGTTCCTTCTCGTGGCCTGTTTCCTTTTCACCTACATCGAAACCCTCAGCAGGTCCTGTCAACCATACTGCCAAAATAGTTCACAAATCCAATCACTTCTCACTAGTTCCCCTGCTGCCTCTCTGGTCCAAGCTCTTGTCTCCTACCCAGACTCTTAGAAAAGCTTCCCACCTGGTCTTGTCTTTATGGTGCATCTTCAGTCACTCTTAATTTGCCATACAAAATAAGCTCTTAAAGACAATTCGTAGCCCTCCATTGCTTGAAACCCTTCGAAGACTGATTATTACCATCAGACTAGAATTCTAACACCTTGCAGGGGCCTTTCAGATCTGCCACCGTTCCCCTCACTCGAAGGGTCTAGCCTTACTCTCCTCTTTGTCCCTTAGCAGAAGCTACTTCCCACCTCAGAGTCTTTATTTTAACCCCTGAAAAGTTTCTGTATTTCTATGCTAGCTCGGGAAGTAGACACCAAGACCATGAAGAATGCCTAAGGCTTTATTGGAATGTAACACCTTTAAAAGGAAAAGGGAAGAAGGAAGATGAGGCCAGGAGAGCGGTCAGACTGCAGGACTGACCTTACACGTCTGCCTAACCTATGGGAACTCTGGGGAAAGATGGCTCACTAGAGGGCCCCGTGCTGGACAGGAGCAGCTAGGTCCTTTACCACTGCCTCGCTTGGTCTTTGGTAAGAGGCTGCTCTGAGAAAAGTGTGCCTTCATTTTCCACTACTTAGTGTGATCATTGGCCACCAACCCTTTCTGATTTGGGAATAGTATGACCTCAGCTTGAAAGCTAAGGTGGCCCCTGATGAAGCCAACAGTTAGAGGCTGTCAACCAACCACACTATTCACAGCTGGCTGGCAAGTCTTGAAAGGAGATCTAAGTGGCACATCTCCATGCTTGCCATGGTCCTCGCCTTGCACCTTGTAGGTCCTCTCCCCCCACCCCCACAAACACGGAGAGCCACTCCTCCAGGGCTTTGGTGGCCTTCTCTTCCAGAGGAGAAAAGGAGCATGGTGGGACCAACTACAGCCCTTTCTGCCATTGGCCTGGGGCCACATCTGATACTTGTCCTCCCCTCCATGTCCTTTACCTTCAACTGCCAACCTCGGCTCATCTCCCTGGCTTTCCTAATGGTGTGAACCAAGCTGTCATTCCCGAGGGTTCTGAGGTCCTGAGAATCAAACCATTCTGGGACTAGGGTTGCTACACTTGTGTTCCATTCACAGTTCCCACTGGGCCAGGAGTATAAGGGGTGCCCCAAGTGGGTGTCCTGAGTTCCACACATCACGTAATAGCAGGCATACCTCCTTTTACACTCCAGGTTAGTTAGCCCTGACAAGATGGTGACTCTTCTTGCTGGACCCTGGACACGAGGCATTAACATCTGAAGCAGTGCTTTGCATGCCCTGTCCCTGCTCCCATAGGTGCATCCACGTACCTCTATCCCCAGACCTCCTTGTCTCAGTAATCCTTTTTTCCTTTCCCTCTCCAAACTCCTGACCCGTTGGCCAGGCCATTTGCCATTGCCATGACTCCAGGTATATTTCACCTTTTCCCTTGCCAAGTAAATGACCAGGTCCATTATCAAAAACCCTGCCCTATTTTTCTTTCTTCTTTCTGCAGAAAGATCGCAGAAATTTTTTCCCCGAAGTTGTCTTTCAACATCACCCCTGAGTGAGAGTGTAATCCAGCTGTTCTCCCTATTCATCTTGCACCCTCAAGAGTAAGCCAAGTCATCCATATGCCAAGTTTAAGCTTTTCCCTCTTCCTTCAGCTGATCATACATGTCCTCCAAATAACCAGAGGGAGGGAAGGTGAGGGCGGCTGGGTGCAACCATGATGACATGGGAGTTTGGGCGACCTGCCCATGCAGCTTGCTTATGTACTCCGGTCCTGTTCATGATTGCTCCTGGATGTATCATTTCTATCTCATGACGAACTGCTACTGGTCCTACCAACTTTAGGACAGAACCTAGGTAAGATGGGCAGCTCCGGCCACATCATCACGTGGTGTCTCATGGTTGCATCTCTCCCAGGGCCCCGCAGCCTACCTGAAGCTTTTTTTTTTTTTAAGATTTTATTTATTTATTTGACAGAGAGAGACACAGCGAGAGGGGGAACACAAGCAAGGAGAGTGGGAGAGAAAGAAGCAGGCTTCCCGCGGAGCAGGGAGCCCGATGCGGGGCTCGATCCCAGGACCCTGAGCTCATGACCTGAGCTGAAGGCAGACGCTTAACGACTGAGCCACCCAGGTGCCCCAGAGCTCCACTTATTTTCTAACCTCCCTATGCTCCCACTTTAATGGGGGAGAGGAACTATGATGACACCCTAGGTTTCTGGGCATCCAATGTCAATTTGGACCTCAGCGTATCTGGGTATTTCTCTGTCTCCAGGGTATAGCCACCTGAGTAAATGGACACAGGTCGATTTAGAAAAATACTGGGGGACTCATTAGTGTGCGTACTTACTGAAATATTGTGGGGACCTTCTTCCTGGGAACCCAACCACCTCTTCAGTCAGTGAGTTTTGAGTCTGAAAAGAGGCTCAACTCTGGAAACTGGGCAAGGGGTCAGTGTTGTGGGCAGGGGGTGGGGGCCGGTGGTAGGGGTGATCTCAGCCCCCTGCTTATCCATTCCTTCTCCCTTTTGATTATGTATAAAGAGCATTACCCTTGTTGGCTACCCCATCTATTGTGTCCTTCCAGATGCCATGTTCTATTAACCACCTCTGTAAGACTTTACAGGATAGGCCCCCTTGGCTGCCCTTTTGACCTTAGTGGTCAATATGATCATTAACGCTCCCTGGTTTCTGCAACGAGTGCTGCCACCTGGGCTCGTCATAGTCTGCTCATCACCCACACTGCTGCCTTGGTGAGCCAGATCCCTCCCCAACCTGTCCTGCCAGCCTCCACTGCGGAGGACAGCCGCTGCTGAGCAACCTGGTTTTGCTCAAATACCTAGCACCTGTGCCTTTCCAGGGGGCACGTAATTGTGCCACTTGCCGAACGGCGGGTCCTCTGGGCCTTCCCATGGAACATAATTGCTATGGGCCGAATTGTGTCCCCTCCCCCAAGTTCACACGATGAAGTCCTCGCCGCCAATGCGGCTGTTGTTTGGAGATGGGGCCTTTGGAAAATAACTCGGTTTCGGTAAGGTCATAAGGAGGAGCCCTCAAGTTGGGCTTAGTGTTCTCACAAGGAGAAAAAGAACCCTCCTGTTGGTTCACAACTTGCTCAGGAACATCCCGGGTGTCATCTGAAATTGGTCCCCGAACGCGGAGGGCAGGGAGAGACCAAAGGTAAACCGCTCCATATTGGTAGGCGGCAGTTTTGATAGACAAGGGAACGTAGGTTTGTCTTCGGTGCTGCAAGATGGGTAGGTTTCCGAACCTGCCCCCCAGAATCTCAAAAGCTTACTGCGGACCCCCTTCTCTGCGGTTTCTGCTGTGAGCCTGGGAACTGCATCTCCCCCTTGCGAAGTATGTCCACCAGGTCAGAGTAGCTCACGTCCAGCTCACGTCCTCATAAGGGTGAGTACAGTCCAATAAGGTATTTTGAGAGAGACCATATTCACATAGCTTTTAGTAGAGTATATTGTTATAATTATTTCATGTTATTACTGGTTATTGTTAACTTCTTACTCTGCCTAATTTTTATAAATTTAAACTTTATCATAGGTATGTACGTATAGGAAAAACCAGTACATATAGGATTCAGTATTATTGTGATTTCAGGCACCCACTGGGGGTCTTAGAATGTAACCCCTGCAGCTAAGGGGGCACGACTGTGCCTAGAAGCCTGAACTGAGCTCCAGCCCCATTTCCATCCCACGGCTGTGTCCTCGAAGAAGCTTCTAGGAGCGGGGAGGGCAAGTGGAGCACGCATTCTGCCGACAGGAGCCGGGGTGCGGAGCCTCCAACTGCCTGGGGCCAGCTCCGGGGTCAAGTGGCAGCGGTTTGTTCCCCATGACCTTCTCCAACCTCCCCCCCTGACTTGGCCAACACCTTGATCTGAGGCTTCCCAGCTGTCAGCACTGTGCGAAACAAGTTTCTGTTGCTTAAGCGCCCCAGTCTATGTGGTTTGTTAAGGTCGCCCTAGCAGATTAAGACCAAAATCAGGTGGGGCCTGTTGCTGCAGCTAATTATCCAGCATGGGCTCTTCTGTGAGCTTTGCATTCCTTCCCCTATTATCTCTCCCGGCAGCTCAGGCATTTTAACATTTCTATCACTTCTTCCAGGCTTCTAGGAGCCACCCACCCTAAAGCCCTGAGTTTGCACCGTCCTCTAGAGTTGTTCTCATGGTATTAAATCCTGTATCCTGAGTGATACCCCCAAGCCAGTAAGCTTTCCCTTGTCCAGTCTTCTGACTGAGCACCCCTTGTCCAGTCTTCTGACTGAGCACCTGGGGAACCAGGGTCCCAGGGCACAATCCTGGCCCTTGCCAGTGGGCGTTTGGCTAGGTTCTGCAGCACCTGAAGCAGGTTATCCACTTCTGCCTTCATCGGGCCTAGCATGGCCCAAGCCAGGTGATGCAAAGACTTCACCTTGGGTACAGGCCTGGGAAACAGGGGACGTCAGCTTCCAGGGGCACCTGTTGCCTTATGGGGACAGATCTCTCTGAATATTGCATTTCCTCCTGTTATGGTGTGAGAGGGGGGGAATGGGTGATTCTAGTTCTTAATGGGGAAAGGCTGAGCCTCTTCTGCAGGCCCAGAAGGTTCAGAAACCTTTCAGGGAGTCAAAATTGTCGGGGGCATCCACCAGCTGTCCGCTTCTCATTATCCAGGTTTGGTACTGGCCTTGGTGTAACAAACCTGGTTTGGTTGAACTTTTTTTTTCTTTAAGATTTTTATTTATTCATTTGAGAGAGAGAGCACCAGTGAGAGCATGAGCAGGGGAGGGTCAGAGGGAGAGGAAAGAGCAGATCCCCCACTGAGCAGGGAGCCCCCCAAAAAGTGGGGCTCAATCCCAGGACCCCGGGATTATAACCTGAGCCCAAGGCAGACATCCCAACTGAGCCACCCAGGCTCCCCTGGTTGAGCATTTTTGGTGGTTACTACTTTTGCCATCAAATCCTGTGCTTGACCTTCAGCTTTTTCTGCTTAACTTCGGCATGAGGTGAGGGCTTCTTAGCAAGTTCCCAAAGAGACTCTGGCTCTCACACTTAACTTTAAATTGTCTGTTAATTGACCTCAGCTTTTCCTTATCCACCTGGAGGACATCAATTCAAGTTAGTAATAACCATTCAAGTCTATTGCCCTTCTAGTCATTATCCAGCCCCACCCCATATTTGAGACACCCGAATCATCTACCAGCCATTGTACGCTTCTCCAGAAGTAGGTCATTCCATCTAAAGTTTTAATAACTAGACAGCCCTCTAATGCCAGGAGCAGTCTATGCACTGCCCGTCGACCAGGGATGTGAGCCTCATAACCAGCCAGGCAGTGAGTGATCCAGTGTCGAGATGCCCTTACCGCCCATGATCGTGGGCCACTCTGATCCCAGTTATGCCGGTTTGACCCTGGGTTGGAGTTAGGAGCACAAAAAATGTATGACAAAGTTAACAGTCTCTGAAAGCAGAAAGGAAAAGTGAGTTGTGGTTGGGGGAGCTGTCAGGCTTCATGACAGATCTGGTGAAGGCTCTGCCAGCCCACCATGGAGCTCCAGAGCAAAGACTGTTTACTCAGAAGGGGCCTGAGTTGGGCAGAAACAGCTAGGTCCTTGCACCACCACCTTGCTCAGTTTTTGGCTGGAAGATGCCAGAAAACAGCGGACTGTCAGCTCCCACTGCCTTGCTCAGGCACAGGCTCACTACGCCCGAGAAAAATGTGTCCTTATCTTGAATTTGCCGCCGACCCCAAAAAGACAGTGTCAGCTGGAGACATCAGCTGACCACAGCCCTCAAGCCAGGTAGCTGGTCCTTTCTCGAAGGTGGATCTGAGGAGCACACCTCTGTGTGCTTGCCTTCCCAGGTCCCAGAAAAGAAATGACTGGTCTTTGGCCACTGTTACACCTAAGTACCAGAAATGATCAAGGACAACTTCATGTCAGTAATCTCACCTCTAAACCAGCCTCCTAAATCAGGCTCAGCAGTAGCCTCACTCTGGGAACCGCACCCCACAATAAAACTCCATTCCTAGGGGATTCTGAAAGCCCGCTAACCCTTGACCTCTGCACTTCCTACAACCCTGTACCAGGTCAGCAGTTTTCTTTGTCCAGAGAGACTGCAAGCACAGCTCCCTCTTGTCTCTTGCTCAGCAATCACTACATGCAGCTTTTTGTTCTGAATACTGAAGGTGGCCTCTTCCTTTGAACCGGCCATCTCTGCCCAAGATGTCCACGACCTGCCAGGCTTTCATCTGACTGGCCCCTTCTCACCACCCCAGTCTCAAATCTCTTCCTCAGAGAGGCCTGGGCTGTCCCCGCTGGGTGACATCTGCTGCCCCTGGCCACGCCACCCACCATCCCAGACCCTCATTTCATTTACACTCTCTCCCTCTCTAGAACATAAACCCACGAGGACACTCAGGAAGGAGGACTGAATGGAAGAGCGAAAGGTGTTGTGGGGTTGGATAATTACGAATTCACTGATGAGCAAGTGTTTCTGTCACCACCATGTCCCAGCCCCCATGTGTAGTGCTGTGCCTGGAACATGGTAGACATGCCACCATGACTTCTTCAAAAGTGAAGGAAAGTAAATGACCTTCCAGTGAAATGTTTAGGGAGAAAGGTTAAGTGATAACTAGAAAAGATGGTATCAATGCACTGAGTTTAAATGGATTGTTTTCAGACTTTGGAAAAGACAATCTTATGAAAAATGGACAGACACACCGACATGTGGATAGCTCTGTGGAAAGCAGTGGTGGGGGACTGCCCACCTTAATCCCTCTCATGATCCCTGAGATCCCTCCTTAAAACCTAGAACTCCAAGGAAGACATTGGATCATTCTTTCCAGAGAAATTGGATAATTCAGGCAAAGGAGAGATGGGAATTATTGCCCCCCCCATGAAAGTCTAGGGGGGACCTCGGACTTAATCTGGGGGGGTGAGGAGGATCAGGCAGAATCTGTTGGCAGGCTCAGTGGCTGAAACATGGTTGGAACGTGTGGTGCAAGACAGCCTAGAGAGGAGAGGAGAGGTGCTAATGGATGGAGCAAGAGTTACACCAACAGCAAAGGTGGGAGGCTTAGGCTTAGAAGAGTCTACTCATAAATTTGCTGTAGATAAGAGAAGAACAGTCTCCGCAGAAATGTTGACATAGGGGATATTTGGTAGTCAGTGCCAGCCATGCAATCAAAATAACTGATTCATTGCTATGAGAAATATTCTCTGGATTGATTTAGGGCTGAAAAATGTTTTAGTTTATGATTTATGGAAGATAAGGGGAAAATGAGATATCCTGGATTGAATGGTACAAAATCAATTTTCTTCCTGAACATGTTTCAGATTACAACTAGATGTTGATCATCAGAAATATGCTTCTCTTGTTTAAAATGAAGTTTATTGCATAAGAGATGCCTATTTGTATAGAACTATGGGGTAAATATTAAAAATATTTATCTCATACCAGTAGAGGCTAGTGCTGTGGACATTCTAGTAGGAGGGCTGGAAGGGGTCCTCTGGCTGTTGTTGTTGTTTTTTATATGAGCTAAAGAAGAAATTTAATTTCATTTTGGCAAGCATAAAAAGGCAAAGAATCAATAAATAATCAAGGTGAGCAAATACCTTTGGAAAATAATTGCCTGAGATTCTAAAATTTTATATCCATAAGAATTTCAAAGCCAGAAATCTAGCTTGTTTTGTATCAAAAATTACAAACTAGAAGGTAGTTCTGAGGTCATAATCATATTGATTATGCACGTAGGCTATGCAGGATGAATGGCTCTATATGACCCCAGCCGCTCGTGACCCAAGGAAGCTGCACTCTGCTGTCTGCCAGTGGGGCCTAGCGGTTAACACATGGACCCAGGAGTCAGACTGCCTGGGCTCCAATTAGCCTCTGCTCTTACGGTTTCATCTGGAGCAAGTTACCTAACATCTCTGTGCCTCAACGTCTTTATCTGCAAAATGGAGCTGATAGAATGTGGCACAGAGAGTTGCTCTGAGGGTTGAATGTAGTAATTCGGGTGAAACACTTAGAATGGTGCACCTAGAAGGTAATCTAGAAATGTTAGTTAGCTATGGAAGCCATTAACTATAGGTATGTCTTTATCCAGGTTAGCAATCCGGGCAAGGGAGAGATGGGAATTACTGTCCTATAGAAGGGTCCAGGGGGACCTAGGATTATGCTCACTATAGATATCCCAGTTTGGGAGGTTAATTTTAAGAGATATCACATAATGTTGGGGTTGAAGGGACCTTAGCGTTATCTGGTTCCATCCTCTTGCCATTGGATAATCTTCTCTAGAAGTGATGACACGTTCTCTGCTTAACCACACACAGTGATGGGAACCGGAACTAGTGTCCCAGTGCATTGTTGGGAAGTTACTGAGAACCAACCTGCTTTTCTCCTTCAGTCCTCCAACAACCATACCCTGAGAGGCCACAGTAGTTACTGCCTTTCCCACAACGGGCTTCCTCTCTGTGGAAGAGGACTTCAACTGCCCCGGTTTTGACCTCAGTTTGTACTAATTGATTCTTTCCAGCATATCTGTTAACTCAGGCAAAAGACCAGGTGGGCTAAGTAGCCCCTGATGGGAACTGAAACTACCCGTTCAAGCAAGAAAGACACCGTGTGATTGACCGCAAGGCAATGATTGACCTGACCTTTACTGCCCACCTGCGTGTACCCACCAACCTCTGTCCCACATTGTCCTTATATAAATTTGGAAGTGTTTTCAGCATGTAAGATCGTCTTCAGACGCTAGTCCCCGGTCGTCCCAGTGTTGGCCTCACTGAAATAAATTGTTTCACCACCTCTCATCTCCTTGCCTTTGGATTTTGTCAGCGGTGAGTGGCCTAACCTGGTCTGTTTGGGACCCCAGAGTCAGGTGCTCTGGCATCCTTGGGCCCCAGTTATATCTGACATCTCCAGGACACAATTAGGCACACATTTCAACCTCCTTGATTTTATGGCAACTCATCCTTTTAATAACTATAATCATTTTTATATGACCTCCAGAACTACATGAAATACTTTTTTTTAAAGATTTTATTTATTTATTTGACAGAGAGCGACACAGTGAGAGAGGGGGCACAAGCAGGGGGAGTGGGAGAGGGAGAAGCAGGCTTCCTGCGGATTAGGGAGCCCGATGCAGGGCTCGATCCCAGGACCTGGGATTATGACCTGAGCCAAAGGCAGACGCTTAACAACTGAGCCACTGAGGTGCCCCACTACATGAAATACTTTAAAAGCGGATGTGAATTTTAAAATTACATATTTGTATACATGACTTCAGGAAAGAATATGCCTTTATTGAGTTTAGGAATAGAAGTCCCTAACTTCATAAATTTGTTCTTTGCCATGCAATATTATCGACCCTTTTGGGTACTGTGGGATTTTCTGTTGCGGTGGGGGTGGCTGGGCAGCTGGGGAAGAGGAGACCACAGGGAATGTGACAGGGTCAGGTGCAAAAGAATCTGATTTTTGTTTTCAGCTGAACTTCACCTCGCAAGGCTTCACAGCCTAGCCGTGCCATACAGGATAACTCTTTGGCATTTTTATTGATAATATCTGGAGGGGATAACATCCAAATGACACAAATCCAAGTCAAAAAAGGCAACATGTGAAGAAGGGTCAAGTAACAGGACACTTTCCAGGAACCTCACAGAAATAAACTCCCCCAGAGCTGTGACTGATTGATTCACATGTTTCTAGAATACTGTCCCCTGTTCCCTGTGTATCTAGATAAAGCTTCAAGCATTAAAAGGCACCTTGGAAATAAGCTCAGTTCATCACAGTTCTCTCAGGTAGAGCAACTAGACCTGCATTTTATAGGTAGGTAGTGTTGATGTCTACAGTAAGCAATGGAACTTCCTGGGTTTTTTTCCTCATTCATTTTCTTTGGAAGGTTCATTTTTCTGAATCAACCACACTTCATTATTTCTATCAAGCAACTTGAAAGGACTGTTGTAGCCTGCGGAGTAGTAAACCTTCTCATTGAAAACTTTTCCTTCTTCCCTCAAAGTGCTTGCTAATGTCAAAAGTTGTTCTTGATTCTTTTGAGCACTAGAGAATCCATCGAAAGCCCTGTGAAGGAGAAAGTAAATAACCGTGAATGATGTTCACGCTGATGTAAATGTCAGTCCGAAAAGGGGAGCAGAAGCTGACACGATGAAGGCTGGATCAAGTGCAGCTTCCGCCCCCCACCCGCCAGCAGCCAACCTCCTCTCCTCTGGTTCCCATTCTCAGCGCCACCTCGCCACACACAGAGGGGACCCACGAGGAGGCACATGTCCCAGCTGCTGGCAGGCAGACTTGGAACGTTCACCATCTCGTGCTCTAACTCTTGCTTCTCAGACTTTCGCGAGCACATACTAATCACCTGGGAATCTTGCTAAAATGCAGATGCAGGTGGGGCCTGAGAATCTGCATTCCTAACAAGCTCCCAATGATGCTGATGCTGCCGGTCAGAGGACCGTACGGAAACCCCCTTAGAAGACTCCCTTTCAGACTTCCAATTTTCTATGGAACAGTTCCCCTCCCCTCCTCTCCTTGGGAAAAGGGTAGGTGCCGCATCATAGATGAATATGATAGAGCTTCGACCCTATGAATTTATAGTCTACTGGAAGAGGGGAACGTTTTGGCAGCTCTTTATATACAGCCTGAGAAGAGATTTAACAGAGACAGGATCCATATGCTTGGGAGCCCCAAGGATATGACTGAATCAGGGGTAAGGGATATCATCTGAGTTGAGTCTGGAATAGAGGATGGCTTTGCTGGGCAGGAAAAGGGGAAGGAGAAGAAAAGGAACAGAAGTTCAAAAATACAAAGCATGTTCATAGTGAGGCACAAAATGAGCTCTGAAAGGTGAGTCGGAGCCAGAAAGAAGAATCTTTTATGTCATCTCCAGGCCTTTCGAGATTATTCTGAAGGATGCTGAGCAGAAAAGTAACTTCTTAGGATCCGGGAAAGACAGATGGAAAAGAGACTGGAGGGAAGGAGCAAGGCTGGAGGTTGCTATGGGGATGAGGAAGAAAAGACAGTCAAAAGATTTAAATAAAAAGTGGGAAAAGAGAATAAAAGTTTAAGTATAGATTTTCAAGTACATACAAAACTATCCTGAGGTTAAATTATGACAGCACCCAGACCTAGCTGAGTTGCTGACATGTAAATATGATGAATTTGATTTTGAAGGTTGAGAATAGGAAACACAGAAAATCACAAATATTCCCAATATACCTTCTTTAGCATAAGTTGTATTATCAACGTACCAATGGAAAAGCTTAGTCCTACCATTCTTCAGGTAAGATGTAAGCTCTCAAGGGTACACACTATGTGTATTTCATTCAACGATGTTCATGAGGCATCTAGAATTGTTCATGGCATGCAGTATCTTTTAAATCCTCATCGAATAGTATAGGTATCTATGTACACACATGTACATGAAATAAAACATTGAAGATAAATTGATAAAACTTCTAATTTTCAGAATGTTGACTGATAATGATAATTCTGAACCATGTGTTAAGAAATATTTGCCCCCTAAATCTATTATTTCCTTAATGAAGAGCCAACTCATAGTCTGTTCTGCCTAAAGGAAACTTGCTTTCAGATCCTATTTCTGCCCCGAAATCAAATCTCGAACCCCCTAGTTAGAAATCATCTTTTGTTCTCTGAATACATATTGTTCTACAATGATCCCTCACAGCTTTATTCAGTACACAAACATATGATTCTTTTCCCACACACCTGCCTTGCTAGGAGTTGCAGGGTATGAACAGAATGCCATGTTGCAGTATTCTTGAGAAAGTTACAGTTTGTACCTCTATCACTATAATTTAGAATAACAGAACAGAGTGGCTAGCTAACTGGAGAAACTGAGGAAGGCATCACAGAGGAGGTACCATTTGATCCAAGCCCTGAAGCACGAAAGTGGATGCTCCAGGAAGAGGAGAAAGAAAGAGCTAGAACTAGTAGTTAAGGTCAGGTGCACATTTTAACTATTTTACAGAAATTAACTCATTTAGTCTTCCTGGCAACCCTATGAGATGGTACTATAACTATACACATTTTACAGATGAAGAGCTTCGGGCAAGAAAATCTGAGGAACCCGCCTGAGGTCACAGCTACAGAGATGTGGAAGGTCCTAGCCATAGCAATCCAATAATGAAAAAACATCCAAATTGGCAAGGAAGAAGTAAAACTTGCACTATTTGCAGATGACATGATAGTATATATAGAAAACCTGAACGACGCCACAAAAAAACTATTAGATCTGATAAACGAATTCAGTAAAGTTGCAAGATATAAAATCAATTTACAGAAATCTGTTGCATTTCTATATACCAATAATGAAGCAGCAGAGAGAGAAATTAAGGAATCAATCCCATTACAGCTGCACCAAAAACCATAAGATACCTAGATATAAACCTAACCAAAGATGTAAAAGACCTGTATTCTGAAAACTATAAAATACTGATGAAAGGGGTGCTTGGGTGGCTCGGTTGGTTAAGTGTCTGCCTTTGGCTCAGGTCATGATCCTGGAGTCCTGGGATTGAGCCCTGAGTCGGGCTCCCTGCTCATTGGGAGTCAGCTTCTTCCTCTCTCTCTACCTCTCCCCCCACTCGTGCTTTCTCACCCACTCTCTCTCTCTCAAATAAATAAAGTCTTTTAAAAAAATAAATAAAATACTGATGAAACAAACTGAAGAGGACACAAAGAAATGGAAAGACATTCCATGCTCATGGATTGGAAGAACAAATATTGTTAAAATGTCTACATTGCACAAAGTAATCTACATATTTAATGCAATCCCTGTCAAAATACCAACAGCATTTTTCACAGAGCTTGATCAAACAATCCTAAAGTTTGTATGGAACCACAAAAAACCCCGAATAGTCAAAGCCACCTTGAAAAAGAAAAGCAAAGCTGGAGGCATCACAATTTCAGATTTCAAGTTATATTACAAAGTTCTAGAATGAAAACAGTATGGTACTGTCACAAAGATAGACACACAGATCAATAGAACAGAATAGAAAACCCAGAAATGAACCCACAATTATATGGTCAGTTAATCTTCGACAAAGGAGGAAAGGACATTCAATGGGATATTGGATTGTCTCTTCAACAAATGGTGTTGGGAAAACTGGACTAGCAACTTGCAAAAGAATAAAATTGGACCACTTTCTTACACCATACACAAAAAGATTCAAAATGGGTCAAAGACCTAAATGTGATACCTGCAACCATGAGGTCCTAAAAGAGGACACAGGCAGTAACTTCTTTCACATTGCCCACAGCAACTTCTTTTTAGATATGTCTCCTAAGGCAAGGGAAACAAAAGCAAAAATAAACTATTGGGACCACATCAAAATAAAAAGCTGCAGAGCGAAGGAAACAACAAAACTAAAAGTCAACCTACAGAATGGGAGAAGATATTTGCAAATGACATATCTGATAAAGGGTTAGTATCCAACATATATAAAGAACTTAGAAAACTCAACACCCAAAAAACAAATCCAATTAAAAAATGGGCAGAAGACATGAACAGACATTTCTCCAAAGAAGATATACAGATGGCCAACAGACACATGAAAAGATGCTCAATATCACTTATCAGGGAAATGCAAATCAAAACTACAATGGGATACCACCTCACACCTGTAAGAATGGCTAAAATCAACACAAGAAACAGCAGGTGTTGGCGAGGATGTGGAGAAAGGGTGCTGCTGGTGGGAATGCAAACTGGTGCAGCCACTCTGGAAAACAGTATGGAGGTTCCTCAAAAAGTTAAAAACAAAACAACAACAACAACAACAACAAAAACACTCTATGATCCAGCAATTGCACTACTAGGTATTTACCCAAAGAATACAAAAATACTAAATCAAAGGGACACATGTGCCCTGATGTTTACAGCCGCATTATCTACAACAGCTAAAACATGGAAACAGCCCAAGTGTCCATCGATGGGTGAATGGATAAAGAAGATGTGCTGTATATACACAATGGAATATTACTCAGCTATAAAAAGAATGAAATCTTGCCATCTGCAACGACATGGATGGAACTAGAGAGTATTATGCTAAACAAAATAAGTTAGTCAGAGAAAGATGAACACCATGTGACTTCACTCATATGTGGAATTTAAGAAACAAAATAAATGAGCAAAGGGGAAAAAAAAGAGAGGCAAAACAAGAAACAGACTCTTAACTCTAGAGAACAAACTGGTGGTTCCCAGAGGGGAGGTCAGTGGGGGATGGGTGAAACAGGTGATGGGAGGAAGGAGGGCACTTGTCGTGGTGAGCTCCAGGTGATGGAGGGAAGTGTTGAATCCCCTGAAACTAAGAGGACACTGGATGGTGACTAACTGGAATTGAAATAAAAACTTAAGAAAAAAAGAGAGATGTGGAAGAACACGGGCTGCTCGGGGAAGGGTGGGAAGGTCAGTGGAACGTAGCTAGTGGGAGACACGGTTGGGCCACATTATAAAAGGCATTGTGAACAGTCTGAACTTCACCCTGAAGCAAATGGAAAGTCACAGAGATTTTTAGTGAAGTCACGGGGTGGGGTTTTTGTTTTGCTGCTGTGGTGGTAAGAAAGACCATGGGTACCCGTGTGGAGCACGAGAGGAAGAAAATGGTGGGCAGGTTACTCCCAGCAGTTGGGAGGCCACTGAAGTGCAGCAGTCAAGACCTGAGAAGAATAGACATCCGAACGTCTACCGAGTGTCAGGCACTGTGCCAAGCACTGGGGCACACAGAGATGACTGGTGTGGTTCCTAGAGGATGAGGACCTGAGGAAGTCACAGGGAAGGGGAGAGGGAACAGAGTCATGGATCATTTCCAAGGAGCCTGGACTGGATCTGGTAACCAGTTGTCAGGGATGGGTTCGCTGATGGTGGCCTTGGAGGTCCTTGCCAGGGATGCTGTCTGGCTGATGAAGCCCTTTGCTGAGACAGGCAAGAGAAGATCACTGCTCACATACATTGAGAACTGGGGGAAGGCTCATTTGTAGAGCTGTTGAGTTTGATCCCCACCTACCTCTCATGGAAATGTCCAGCAAGTAGGGTAATTGGGGCTGGAGACACTAAATTTTGAGAGTCACTGGACACATGTAGTTGAAGCTTTATAAACAGATCACCCAGAGCAAGTCTGCTATGACCTGGGAGTCAATGCGGGGCATCAACAGCGCTTCCTGGGTGAGAGCGAGGAACAGGGGAAGAATGGCAAGAGAGTGACTTTCTGAGACTGAACAGGATGGCTCAGCATCAAGAGAACAGACGGGTCAATACACGAAGGCTGCAGGGGTCACACAGACAAGAGCTGCCATCACGTGCCAAAGGCAAGGGCACAGCCGAGGGTGACGAGGGCAGCCCCAAGGAGATGGTATGGCCTCTCCCAGACTGTGGTGGTCTGAGGAGCCTGTGGAAAGAGAGACAGACAGACAGATTCCTTTAACAGGTGGGTGGTGACAAGAAGGAGAGAAAGGAATAGAGCAACACCAGTATGAGACTGTTACCATGTTCTGTGCGTGTCTTACATTTCATCAGAGAGAATTTAAGAATGTGTCAAACCGGTACCGGAAGCCTGAAACAGTGTAAGGAACCACTCAATGAACAGAGGCAATGACTGCAGGAAGCAGCTAGCATCCCTCGGGCTGGGGATCGCAGGAAGGGTCCGGGGCTATCAGAACCTAGAAGCTGGGGGGCGCCTGGGTGGCTCAGTTGTTAAGCGTCTGCCTTCGGCTCAGGTCATGATCCCAGAGTCCTGGGATCGAGCCCCGCATCGGGCTCCCTGCTGAACAGGGAGACTGCTTCTCCCTCTCCCACTCCCCCTGCTTGTGTTCCCTCTCTCACGGTGTCTCCCTCTGTCAAAAAGATAAATAAAATCTTAAAAAAAAAAAAAAAAGAACCTAGAAGCTGGGAGGAGGAGGAGTACGCTGCACTGTGTGTTACGATTCTTGTTCGGGTTTACCTCAACGGCAGGTTGAGAATAATGTGCATTGTGTCTTAGTTGTGGAAAGTATGCAACAAACTCTTCATTACATGAATTGATTATATCTTGCAGTAGACCCTTAGGAACACACAAAACTGAGCCAGGAGGAAAACACCATAAAATGCATTAGACCTCTTTTTTTACAGAAGGGTGAAAAGCCTGCTGAAATTGCAGAGGAGCTCAACTGAGAGCAGGCAAGGAAAACTAGCAGTCGGCAGGGCTATAAATTACCTACCACTTACCGGACAAACACAGTCATTTCAGCTCTGTCTTCAATGAAGACATCTGACTCTGAAGGCCTGGGCGGATCAGATTGCTGTTCAGAGGGGATGTACAGGGAAATGGTAATGATAGACTCGCTGAAAGGACCGGAACCGGGCTCCACATAGCTTGTTACCGGGGCTGTCATCTTTATCTTCATCTCTGGACCATAAAATAATACATTTAAATACTGTGAAAAGATCATGAAAGCAGATTTAGCGTATTTATGACTACTTCTAAAAATTTAACCTACTATCTTTTTTGATCTGAGTTTCCTGACTTACTTTATGCTACTGACATAAAATTTACCTTTGAGATAATTTTCATCATTAAAAAATAAGGGGGGGCAGAATGATTCAATTATCCACTGGCCACATTAAACACTTTCTGTACTACTAATATTTTTGGTTAATAAATTCTAGTTTTAGGAATAGAAGGGAAAATTAGAGACCGTATAGTCCAGCCTATTCTTTATTTTATTTTTTTTTTTACAATTCGGAAACTGAGATCCCATAGGCTAAGTGACCTGCTAAAGCATAAATAGCGTCAGAGCCCGAACCAGACGTCTTGAGACCCTTGATCTTGGGTTCTTAGTACCTTCCTGCCTCCTGATCACTCTTAACCTACCAGTCACCAAATTACCTCGAAGCATTAGCCATGAAAAGGACTTAACACTAGTTACACAGAGGCCCAGTTCATCCAGCAGAAACAGACAACAGAGGTTGAAAAGCACTACCCTCCTCTAGACTCTGCTAAGGGTCCTGAGCAGAGTCCTTGTCTTCAAATATTTAAGTCTTCGATGATCTCATTTTTCTATTCTAAAGTATATCTCTTTAATAACCTAAAACGCAAGATAAGCCCGGGGACTCAACCACAATATAAATAATTATAAGGTAAATCGTCTTCACCTTTCTCATTTTTGCCTTGAATGTAGCCGTTCAGCTTTGTAAAACCAGTCTGGATGGCTGAATCCCAGTCCATGGACTCAACGGAAGTGCTGACCCACTTGGCTGGTCCATAATGCCGGATCTCATAACTTCCGGGCTAAAATGGAACAGAGAAAACTGAGGGAAGCAATTCTAAAAAGGCAGGACGTGAAAGGCAACAGTACAGGTGGCTTGATCTCGGGTCCACCTGGATGGACCCCTGGTTCTGGTTCCTTAGGACCTGGCAGGGCCCCTTCCCCGAGGCTCCCATCCTTGGATTAGAGACGCTGGGGGCCTCTGCCCCACACGCAGGGGTGGCGGGTCGGTAAGACCTAGCATCTGTTACGTCCTCTGGGCCGGGAGGGTCCCACCGCGGGCTCTGGGACCTGATCAATTCCTTTTTCTTTTTTAACCTCAAAAGAAACCGAGATGTGGCCAGTTGAGATGGAGATGTAGCCATAACCTAGGGTTATGGCTAACCGACCGAATTTCCCCATCTGGGCAGGAACGGAGCTGGGGACCCAGGCAACTTTAAAAAATTGAACTTTTTACTTAAATCTGCGGGACCCTCCGGCTCCACTGCAAGTCACCCGGCGCGCTCTGGCCTGCACCATCCGCGCCCGCGGGAGGCGCCTACCTGGGGGCCCGCGTCCTCCGGCGCCGTCCAGCCCGGCGTCTCCACGGCTTGGGCCGCCGCGCGCTCGGCTGTCGCGGGCTCGGGCTCCAGCACCTCGGCCATGGGCGGCGCCGACGCTCCGAGAGGGGGGCGGCGAGAGGCTGGCGAGAGTATCAGGACGGGGCCGCCCCGCTGCGAGCGCGCGCCGCGCCCGCCTGCCCGGTTGCGAGTCCCCGCCCCGGCGCTGCCCGGAGCCCCCGTCACCCTGCCGACGCGCGCCCCTCCTCCCCGCAGTGCGGGGGACCGAGTCCGCAGGAGCCGGTCCGCGCCTGGGCCGGGAGGGGGCGCTACGACCGCAAGCCCGCCCCCTCCCCTTCCGATTCCCGCTCGGTCAGCTCCCGCGGGGCCGCGCCCCCCTTGCAGAGCTACCCCCCTGCAGCGGTGAGGGCCGGAGACAGGACTGCAGGGTCCGCTTAGGCCGGGCGTTCTTTGGGAGTCCCTCCCGTCCCCAGCCCTTGTTTTCAAATTAACCGGCGCACAAAGGTGTCCACTGTGGGAGTCGGGGGTGGAGGACTCAGTAACCGGCTTGGGAACCTCTCCGCGGCTCCACCAGCGCAGGGAGCCGGTTTAGACTAGTCCCGGGGAGTGGCGTGAGCGCGGTCCGCACCCTAGGTGCCCTCAGTGGAAGGCGGGAGGGCGCCTGCTCGCTGGGTGGGAAGGTGGGCGGGCTGCCGACTGGGACCTTGGCTGTACCTTCTGACACCCCTGTGGGCCCAGGGCTCCATGCGCGAGTCGGATCCGGGGCCCAGCCAGGGACGTGAGGCTATACTCACCCCTAGAAGGTGTCCAAGGTGCCCAGCATCCATCAAGGTCCCTCGCGGGAGGAGGTAGATGGGGCTACAGTCATGCCTAGAGAGAATCTTCAACTGTCCTGGTTTATTGACCTTTGCCTGAAAGGATCCCAGAACCTGAGTTGGTTGCACTAGAACTATCAGGCTGGGGGGAGGGAGGTGAAAGGGGGGCAGAGAAATGGGGGGTAGAGCGACAGGATTCTAGTGCCTTGGAAACTATTTGGTTAGATTTATTTCTTATTTTTCTTAAGAGATTTATTGAGATATATAATTCACACACCATAAAATTCACCCATTTAATGTGTACCATTTAGTGTTTTAGTATATTCACAGTTGTGCGACCATCACTACAATAAATTTTAGAGCATTGTTATCACCTCTCCCCCCACCCCAAACCCCATAATCTTTAGCCATCGCTCCCCAATTCCCCATCCCCCAGCCCTAGGCAACTACTAATCTGCCCTCTGTCTCTATAGGTTTGCTTATTCTGACATTTCATATAAATGAAACAATGCAGTGCCTTAATCTGTGAGGCTACTGTAACAAAATATCACACTCTCGGGGCTTATAAGCAACAGAATCTTATTTTCTCAAGGTTCCGGAGGCTGGAAGTCCAAGCTCAGAATGCCAGCAAGTTCGGAGCAGGCCCTTCTCCCAGTGGCAGGCTGCTGGTGGGGTCCTCATGAGGTGGAAGGGGCAAGGCAGCTCCACCCCCCCTTCTGTAAGGGCACTACCCATTCATGAGGGAGTCTGCCCTCCTGACCTATCACCTCCCAAAGGCCCACCTCCTAATACCACCACATTGAGCATTTGGTTTTCAAAACGTGAGTTTTGAGGAGCGCACAGACCATATAGGATACAGCATGTGGTCCTTTATTGCTGGCTTCTTTCACTTAGCAAAATGTTTCAGGTTTCATCCATGTTTTAGCATGTATCAGTGCTTCATTCCTTTTTGTGGCTGAGAATATTCCATTGGATAAATATTTTTCATCGGTTGATGGACATTTGAGTTGTTTCAAGCTTTGGGCTATTATGAATGATGCTGCCACAAACATTTGTGTCCAGGTTTCTGTATGGACATGTTTTCATTTCTCTTGAGTGAATTCCCAGGAGTGGGGTTTGCTGGGTCCAATGGTAACATGATGTTTAACTTTTTGAGGAACAGCCAGACTGTTTTCTAAAGTGTACCTTTTTAGCTTTCCATCAGCAGGCTGTGAGCACTCTGTTCCTCCACACTCGCCAATGCTTGTTATCACCTGACTTTTTGATTATAGCCATCTTATTGTTGTGTGCCTGGTGTAAAAAAAAAAAGGTTTTTTTGAGATATGATTCACGTAACGTAAAATTCACCACTTTAAAGTGTACAATTCAGTGGGTTTTAGTGTTTTCAGTGTGGTGTACAACCACCATCACCAATTCCAGAACATTCCATCACTCCAAAAAGAAACCTCCATACAATTGAGTCGTCACTCCCAATCTCCAACACCTCCCAGTGCCTAGGAGGTGATTCACTAATTTATTTTCTATCTCTGTGGATCTGCCCATTCCGGGCATTTCATGTAAGTGGAATATAATATGTGTTCTTTTGTGACCGACATCTTTCTCATAGGGCAATGTTTTTGGGAGTCATCCGTGTTGTAGCATATATCAGCACTTCATTCTTTTTTATTGCTGAAGACTATCCCATTGTGTGATTCTACTGCTTTTAAAGCAATTGATGTTCTCTTTTTTCCTTTCCCCTTCCCTACCCTAACAAGTGGGCAGTGGCCTGTGGACACATGACACTCACTAGTATTTACATCAAATCTGTTATTATGCGGAGCTAAGTTTGAATTCTTTAGTGAAGGCTAAATAATGAATTTTGACTGAATTTTTTATTTTTTAAAAAATTTTTAAAATCTTTTTTTAAAAGATTTTATTTATTTATTTGAGAGAGAGAATGAGAGAGAGAGAAAGAGAGCATGAGAAGGGTGGAGGGTCAGAGGGAAAAGCAGGCTCCCTGATGGGCAGGGAGCCGGACATGGGACTGGATCCCGGGACTCCAGGATCATGACCTGAGCCAAAAGCAGTCGCTTAACCAACTAAGCCACCCAAGTGCCCTTGACTGATTTTTTAAAAACAGCCTGATCATTTTAACTTCTATCACATGTGATCCACTGCTTAGGTGACTTTGCAAAGTTGGGAATATAATTTTACTTCGCAGAAAGTTTTAAGAAAAAAGGAAATAATGTCATTGTTGTTTAAGATTCCTGTTGTTCTTTTCATCTGCAGAGTACCTTTTAGAGTTATCAATGCCTTCTTTTGGGGTGGGGGGAGCATTTTCTTTGTAGAAAAGCTGAGGCTAAATTTGGAGACGTTCATTTAATAGGGTGTGGAATGTACAATTAATGAAGATAACAGCAGGTGACTCAGCTGAGTTATCTATATTTATAAGGTGATAATTAGCCATGTACAAGAACAAAAGGAGGGAAAGAAAAGGAGTTATTTCAGAATAATAGGGATTCCGGTTTAGCATGAATTTAATGAAATTCAGAAGGCTCAAGTTTTATGCCCATATGTCAAAATAATCTAGCTAGTTTTCTTGTTGGTTAATTATGGTAAAATTGTTCTAATAATGCATATTTAATCAATGTTTGTGTGACATTATGCAGAAGATATTCTATTGAAGCTTTACAGCACATGCGGTGGCGCCATGGGGCTGGGTTCTGAGAACAGGTGCCTCCATTTCACCCCAGCAGGGGAGGGAGCCTGCAGAGCCCTGCAGCAGTGACCACAGCCCGTTCTCATTCTTTGCAGCAGCTTTGTTCTATAATGTCACCACGAGGGACGCCTGGGTGGCTCAGTCGGCTAAGCGTCTGCCTTGGGCACCGGTCATGATCCCAATCCTGGGATCGAGCCCCACATCGGGCTCCCTGCTCAGTGGGGAACGTGCTTCTCCCTCTCCCTCTGCCCCTCCCCCTGCTTGTGCTCTCTCTCTGACAAATAAATAAATAAAATCTTAAAAAAAAATAAAGTCGCCATGAACATTGAATTAATGAATCCTGAACTATTTATTGCTTCTAGAGGAAATACAGAGTTAGGTTCCTGTGAGCCTCGGGTCACAATATTTTTGTCAACCAATCACTACATAACCTTGTTTTATAGGTGTTATTGGATAAAGATACCTTATTTAATAGATATTGTTGGTTCATGAACATTGAACTCATCACCAACAACACTACGGACTTCAATGAAGCTGTTAAAACACACATACCTCCTCCAAAAGGCACATCCCAGCCTTCCCGCCCTCAGGCAAGGAGACAGCACTTCACTGCTTTGCTCCGAGGCCATTTTAAGCAATAAAATCAACAAGAAGCACAAAAAAGCAAAAAACCATGGAACTAAATAGACTGCAAAAAGGACACTTGTTTACTGTATGGGAGCTGAAACTAGAAGGCAGAGCTCCGCCTTATTTGACCCCAGCCAGGAATGTGTGCATACAGTGGCTAGAATTTCTCACTACTCTACGCATGCAGATGTCCACCAGTGACCAAGAAGGTGCTGTGAGCATTAAGTTTGGAGTTCTAAATATAGACCAACAAGTTGGTGAACTTGCACATACAGAATCTGTGAATGAGGAGGATCAATTGTAAATGCTTCCTGCAGGAAGTCACACAAGTCACTTCCATCCATATTTCATTGACCAAAGCAAATCATAGGCCTTGATTAACCTCAAGAGGATGAGAAAGTGTGATCACACTGTGCTCTCAAGGAAGAGTTCAACTATTTGAGAGAATTGCTAATGTTCATTACTGATATCATTTAGTCGTTCATTGATTAGTCCATCCTTGTGGCAGATTTTCTTTCCCAAAGATAGTGGCCATATTATCTCCCATCCAACATGCTGTCCTTATGTGACTTTGCTACATCCCCACCCCCCATCAAGAGATAGAGTCTATGCTTTCTTTCCTTGAAATGGGGCAGGTCTGTGACTCCAGGAGAAGTCACCATGTGTGACTTCTGAGGCTAGATCATTAAGGACTTCCACCTGATCTTCTTTGGGACAATTACTCTTAAAACCCAACAACCATGCTGAAGGGAAGCCCAAGCAGCTTGCCCTGTGTCCGGCTGATAAATGGCATTGACCCCGACCCATGTGAGTGACCATGTGTTCAGACAGTGCCAACTCCCCACCATTGAGTCACCACCAGACATCGTCGATTTTTCCAAGCTGGGCCCCAGAGGTCAGAGGGCGGACACAAGCTGTCCCTGCAGTACCCACAGAATCTGGGAGCAGAATTAAATGGTTACTTTTTTATGCCACTAAGTTTGGGGTGATATGTTTTTGGGGATAATAACTGAAAAAGTACCTTCTATGTATAGTGCTATAGTAGATATTGGTGGGTTTTAGTAATGCATAACATGTGTTTCTAGTCTTCACCTATTGTGCAGTCAGGTCGTTGTTTACTCTGGGGCCATTCCTGCACCCATAGCATAATGACATATTTGATCTTTTTAGAGTTGCCACTATCTCAAATATGGTAACTGTAAAATGGGTAGCAACTCAGTAGTCTAACAGGAAGTGTAACCTTTGAATTTGCTTGGCTTCTTCTTTAGTTTTGGTGAGAATTATAATACTCATCCATCATTGAGATGCAAGCCAACCCACTGAAGCTCCTCTTACACTAAGCACTTTGCTCAGGGCCTGACACATAATTGTTTGATAAATGTTGAATGAATACCAGTCAGAATTTATCAGATGCATTGATAGTGACTGAGTGTTTTCAGGAGCACCTGTGAACCACCTTTCTAATGGACCACAGAAAATGAAGAGACATTTATTGAATGTGGGGTCGAGAAATAGGCAGCTAAAGTCTAAAGCTGAGAATGTCTTGAAAAATTAAAATATCAGTTCTAATCACTATGAGGCCTGATATAATTTCTGAGACTGTGGTGACCGGTTATAAAAAAAAAAAAGGAGGGGGGGGCACCTGGGTGGCTCAGTCATTAAGCGTCTGCCTTCGGCTCAGGTCATGATCCCAGAGTCCTGGGATTGAGTCCCGCATTGGGCTGCCTGCTCAGAGGGGAGCCTGCTTCTCCCTTTGCCTGTCTCTCTCTCTGTCTCTTATGAATAAATAAATAAAATCTTTAAAAAAAAAAAAAGGAGAAGGGTATTCATACTGATTTTAAAAGGTTCATGCTCTGAAGTAAAAATAGACAGCCGACTATGCCGCAGCCAGATAGCTAGATAGCTAACACTCTCAAAAAGCTCTTAAAAAGAAACTAAATCTTTGATGCAGCTAAGAGGAAATGTTTTTAATAGATCACTTGATTAAGGACCATTTCCTAAAAACCGAGGGCAGTTAAAATGTTCCCTTAAGCTCTTATCTATGGAGCTTTTGCTGTTGCCATGCATTATTCCATTATTTCTTGATGAAGAAAAATGAAAGAGTTGGTAGGAATTGGACTCGATTCCCTGATGACCTTTTTAGAACAGAGGTGTTCAGTATTTCAGTGCTCCCAGTTCTGAGAAGAGGAGCCACTCAGCTCCAATCTAACATACACCTGTGAATCAGTCGGCTCTCAGCCTTTTCTTGGGTCCTGCAGAATGGTCTCCCAAGGCAGTTCCACACCTGAGTTTGTGTGGTTGTGTGGATCTGCATGTTCAGAATGAGTGCCAAGCATGGGAGAGGTCAGTGGCAGATCAACTTGGCTCCAAGATGGAGGAAGAGTTTAGCAGTAATGGCTGGGACATCTTGTCTTCTAGATAGTGCTTCTCAAGCTGTCTGTGATGAAGAACCTTCTCCCTTTAAGAAATAATTTCTAGTTCATCATAAACCAGTATGTGATTTTACTGCACAAGACTAGGCACAGCTCACTATGTGGTTCTTAACCCACGAGTTCAACAAGAATTTAATTGGTCTATACCATGCTCAGTGAGATGAGTCTACTGATGATGCACATGGATTTTGTAAAAATGTTGAATTCCTATGATGTTTCTAAACACTTACTGTCAATTTCTCTAGTTATTTTACCTCAGACTGGTGACAAATAGATTGTGAGCCAGCACCATTTTGTGGATCATGCCTTGAAGAATATTGATTTAGGTGACCTTCCTAGTCTCCTGGTGCTTTCTGTTTTGGAAGGTTTTTATTGATTCAATTTCTTTAATAGATAGAGGCTTCTGCAAATGGTCTATTTCTTCTTGCATGAGTTTTGGCAGATTATATCTTCTAAGGAATTGGGTCATTTCTTCTAGGTTATCAAATTTATGGGCATAGAATTATAGTATTCCTTTTTTATCCTTTTAACATCCATGGAATCTATAGTGATGTCTCCTCTTTTATTTCTGATATCAGTAATTTGTATCTTCTCTTTTTTTCTTAGTTGGCCTGGCTATGAGCTTATCAATTTCATTTATTTTCAAAGAGCCAGCTTTGGTTTCCTTGATTTTCTCAGCTGATTTCCTGTTTTCATTTTCATTTTCAATGATTTCCTCTCTAATTTTTATTATTTATTTTCTTCTGCTTACTTTGGATTTAATTTGCTTTTCCTTTTCTAGTTTTGTAAGGTAGAAGCTTAAATTATTGATTTGTGATCTTTCTTCTTTTCTAATATATGCATTAAATACTATAGATTTCCCTCTAAGCACTGCTTTTGCTGCATCTACAAATTTTGATAAGTTTTATTTTCCTTTAAATTTAGTTCAAAATATTTTCAGTTTCTCTTGAGTTTTCTTCTCTGCCCCATGTATTATTTACAAGTGGGCTGTTTAAGCTCTAAATATTTTAGAATTTTCCAGCTATTTTTCTGTTACTGATTTTTTAGTTTAATCCCAATGTGGTCTGACAGCATATATTGTATGATTTCTATTCTTTTAAATTTGTTACACCGTGTTTTGTGACCAAGAATATATGTGGTCTATCTTGGTGAATGTTCCATGTGAGCTTGAGAAGAATGTGTATTCAGCTGTTGTTGGATGAAGTCATCTACAGAAGTCCATTATAGCCAATCGATCGGTGGTATTTTTCACTTTTCTATAATTTCAAGTATGTTTTTACTGATTTTCCATCTGCTAGATCTGTTTCTGATGGAGGGGTATCTCCAGCTATAATCATGGATTCATCCTCGATTTCTATTCTACCAGTTTTCCTTGCAATTCTATCAGTTTTTGCCTCAAGTATTTTGACAGTCTGTAGTTAGATGTATATGCATTAAAAAATGATGATGTCTTTTTGGAGAACTGACCCCTTTATCATTATGTAATGCTACTCTTTATCCCTGATAACTTTCCCTGCTCCAAAATCTGCTCTGTCTGAAATCAATATAGTGCAGCTTTTTTGTGATTAGTATTAACATGGCATATCTTTCTCCATCCCTTTATTTTTCATGTGTATGTGTCTTCGTATTTATAGTGGGTTTCTTGTAGACAAGATAGTTGAGTCTTGTTTTTAATCCACTCTGATAATTTATTTTTCTAGATTTATTTATTTATTTGAGAGAGAGAGAAAGAGAAAGACAGAGAGAACACAAGCAGAGGGAGCGGCAGGCAGAGGGAGAGGGAGAAGCAGACTCCCCACTGAGCAGGGAGCCTGATGTGGGGCTTGATCCCAGGACCCTGGGATCATGACCTGAGCTGAAGGCAGATGCTTAACCGACTGAGCCACGCAGGTGCCCCAATATCTGTCTTTCAATTGGTGTATTTAGACCATTGAAGTTTAAAGTATTATTGATATGGCTGGATTAATATCTACCATATTTAATACTGTTTTCTATTCTTTGCCCTTGTTCTTTGCTTCTTTTTTGGTCTTCTTCTCCTGCCCTTTGTCATTCTAACTGAGCATTTTAGAGGACTCCATTTTCTCTCATTTCTTAGCATATTGATTATACTTTTTTTTTTATTTCTCCTAGTGACCCTAGAGTTTGCAATATACATTTACAACTAATCTAAGTCAACTTTCAAATAACACTCTACTGCTTCACCAGTGGCACAGGTACCTTATAATAACGAAATATTCTTAATTCCTTCCTCTTGTTTCTTGTGTTATTGCTGTCACTTATTTCACTTATGTAAGCTATAATCATCAAATACATTATTGCTATTATTTTGAACAAATTTTTACTTGTCAGATCAATTAAGAATAAGGAAAAAATGTTTGCTTTACTTTCACTTATTCCTTCTCTAATCCGCTTCCTTTCGTTATCTGAGTTTCTAACCTAGATCATTTTCTTGCTCTTTGAAGAATTTATTTTAATATTTCTTGCAAGGTAGATCTATCGGCAACAAATTTCCTCAGTTTTTCTTTGTCTGAGAAAGTATTTATCCTTCACGTTTTAAGAATAATTTTGCAGAATGCAGAATTCAGGCTGGTGGGTTTTTTTTCTCTCTTGAAATATTTCACTCCACCCCACTAGCTTGCATGGCTTCTGAAGAGAAGCTAGGGTAATTCTTATCTTTGCTACTCTGCAGGTAAGGTGTTTTCTTCCACTAGCCTCTTTCAAGATTTTTTAAAAATTTATTTTTATTTATTTAATTTATTTACTTTTTAATTAGGCTCCATGCCCAGTGTGGAGCCAAATGTGGGGCTTGAACTCATGACACTGAGATCAAGACCTGAGCTGAGATCAAGAGTTGGACACTTAACCAACTAAGTCACTCAGGCACCCCAAGATTTTTTTTTTTAATCTTTGATTTTCTGCAGTTTGAATATAGTACACTCAGGTGTAGTATTTTTGTTGTTCTTTGTTTGTTTGTTTCTTTCTTTTTTGGCATTATTCCTGCTTGGTGTTCTCTGAGCTTCTTGCATCTATTGTTTGACATTAATTTGTGGACATTTGCAGTCATTATTGCTTCAAATATTTCTTCTGTGCCTTTCTTTTTTTCTTCTTTTTCTGGATTCCCACTATGTGCATGTAACACCTTTTGTATTTGTCTCACAGTTCTTGGAGATTCTGCTCTGCATTTTTTTTTCTCTTTGTCTTTCTGTTTTAGAAGTTTCTATTAACATATCCTTAAGCTCAGGGATTATTTCCTCAACTGTGTCCAGTCTACTAATAAGCCCATGAAAGGCATTCTTGTTTTCTGTTGCAGTGTTCTTGATCTCTAGCATTTCCTTTTGGTTCTTTCTTAGAATTTCCATCTCTCCATTGACATTACCTGTCTGTTCCTGCATGTTGTCTCTCTTATCCCTTAGAGACCTTTGCATATTAATGATAGTGATCTTACATTCCCGGTCTGGCATATCTGAGTCTGGTCGCATTGCTTGCTCTGTCTCTTCAAACTGCGTTTTTGGGGGGGTTGTTTTTGTTTTTGGCGTTTTTTGCCTTTTAGTATGCCTTGTAGTTTTTGTTGAAAGGTGGACTTGATGTGCTGGATAAAAGGAACTGCAGCAAAGGGGTCTTTCATAATGTGGTAGTTAGGTGGAGGGGGAGTGTCTGGGGTCCTCTGATTAAGGTCTCGGGCTTTGAGTGAGGCTGCTTCACTGTGAACCTCACTAGTATTTCTCTCTTTTTTTTTTTCACTCCCTTAAGTAGAACAAGATGGCTAGACAGGCTGGAATTGGGTATTTTCCTTCTCCAGTGTAAGGCTAGAGCTGTGTAGGGCTAATTAATCCCCAGGTTAATTAGGCTTTGATAAAACCCAGCTGATTAGGCCCTGGTAAACAGTTTCGTCTGAGGGCATGGCTTGTTAAGAACAGAGAGCTCTGGCTATTCCAAAATGGTTCCTTTCCCTTCTCACCCTACTAGAAAGCATGAGGGGATTTTCCTCAGCTCTTTACTGTGAAAACCTGGTAAGGCTCCTACAGGCAAAACTCACAAAGTATGGGGCTCCTCTGGAGTTTGTAATTCTCAGATGGGTCCCCCCTGAGCCTCAAGCAGTCTGTCAATTCCAGTTCAGGTCTCCCTATGCCGGCCCTGGTTTGTGAGGAGGCTTTTGCTTGTGGATTTCTGCTCCCCTAAGTTGTGATTCTGTTTCTGCCTGTTTCTCTCACTTTGGGGGCCGTGGTTTGTCCTGTGACCTGAGTTCTCTGATGGATCCAAGAAGTGTTGATTTCCAGTTCAGCTTTACCTTGTTGCTGGGATGGAGTGATGGTTCAAGTGCCTTACATGCCTGACCAGACGCTGGACTCCTTTACTTTCTATAAAATGATGCCTTGGCGATATTTTCTGATCTAGTGTAGAATCTAGTGAAAATGTCCACATTCTAGTCACTGTTTCTATTATACTGCCTCCCATTCTTAACCTTTCCTGGCTATACTTATTTCTTCCCAAAATACTTCGGAGTTGCTAACAATCTATTTTTTTCATTTGTGGATTTTCTTCAGCTCTACTCTGGGAGCGCTAACAACTAGTGCCACCGCGTTTGCCGGTTGTGTCAACAGGTAAGCAAGGATGTACTTTACCCTGTTGTTCTTAATATTCTGCTTGCAAATCCTGCTTTGTGAATTGACTTGGCTACAGCTGCATATTAGGCTGGTGGTTCAGGAGCGTACAGAAAATGTTGGGTAATAAATGGTGCCTCAAAGCTTGATTTATGCTTCTAGTTTCCTCTCAGCCTGTAACCTTACACTTAACCACATCGAAGATCAGCTGTATTTTGTGGCCTAGTCACATTAATTAATTGCTTTCAGCCTTGCTTTTATATTAGAATCACTTGTTCTATTTCAATTTAATTGGTCTAGGTGGGTCCTGGTATTGGTAAGTTCAAGTAATTCTACCATGCAACCTGGGGTAAAATCCACTGGTCTATATAGCAAGGGTCAGCAAACCTTTTCTTTAAAGGACCAGACAGTAAGTATTTTAGGCTTTGAAGGTCATTATAGTCTCTGTTGCAACCACTTCAGTCTGATGTAGCAGGCATAGGCAAGTCCACAGTAACTTGTATTCCAATAACTTTATTTCTAGACACCAAAATTTGAATTCATGTAATTTCATGTGTCACAGAATCCTTCTTTTGATATTTTTCCAACTATTAAAAAATGTAAAAGCCAGGGGCGCCTGGGTGGCTCAGATGGTTAACGTCTGCCTTCCGCTCAGGTAATGATCCCAGGGTCCTGGGATCGAGCCCTGCATCAGGTTCCCTGCTCTGCGGGAAGCCTGCTTCTCCCTCTCCCTCTCCCTCTCCCACTCCCCCTGCTTGTGTTCCCTCTCTTGCTGTGTCTCTGTCAAATAAATAAAATCTTTAAAAAAATGTAAAAGCCATTCTTGTCTTCAGGACGTGCAGTAACAAGTTGCAAGCAGGATTTGGCTTGTGGGCTGTAGTTTGGCAACCCCTGGTTAGTAGTTTATCTGCTGCTTCTGTTTGGTTCCAGAACAGAACATCTTTCTTCCTCAGATCACTGATAGCAATTTAAAGGAGTCCTATCACTGACTAGTTCTTTTATTTATTTTTAAAAAGATTTTATTTATTTGTGTGTGAGGGAGGGAGAGAGCACAAGTAGGGAGAGGGGCAGAGGGAGAAGCAAAATCTTTGCTTAGCCGGGAGCCCAAAGCGAGGCTGGATCCTAGGACCCTGGGATCATGACCTGAGCCGAAGGCAGATGCTTAACTTATTGAGCCACCCAGGAGTCCCAAACTAATTCTTCTAAGTAGGTCTTATCAGGACATTTTTTAAACATGGCAATGCATTTCCTTAACAGCCTTAGAAGTTGTAGCAGTTGGTATGCTTTTGTCTACCAGTAACAAGCCTGGCTTAAATGGCTTCAAAGAGTAGGAAACACATTCTCTAATTAAAATATAGACAGTTAAAAGGCTAATTCATCTTTGCCACAATGTCATCAACCCTTCTTTCTACTCTCCTGTCCTTAATATCAGTCATGGTTGATGTCTTGCCTCACGGTTGCAAGATGGCTGTAGCAGCCCCAGGTGCCACATGAGACCTATTAACATCCAGCAAAGAGGCACAGTTCTTCCTTCCATGTACGTGTGTGTGTGTGTGTGTGTGTGTGTGTGTATAAATTTTTTTTTTTTTAAATGAGACAAGCTTTTCTAGAAAAACTCTCTCCTGCATAGATCTCCCTTTAGGTCCCAAAGATCTAATCAGTCTCTGGTGGAGGAACTGAGATCACCATGATTAACTGTCATGATGCATCCCCTGGCGTTGGGAGGGATCTGGTCTGTCTTACACAAGTGGCCTCAGGATCCGAAATCAAATCAGGGTTCTGTTAGCAAAGGAGGAGGAATGGCAGTTGGAAAAGAATCAACATGGTCTCACCCAGAAGTAGATTCTTAAGATTAAAAAAAAAAAATCTGAAGAAGGCTGTCTGCTGAGCTTTGCATTTCCATTTGTCTTGTTTACTTCCCTTAAAGACCATCGGGGAATTTTTCAGTATAATTTTCCTGAGAGAAACTTTATTGATCTTCACTCAAATAACTTATATTTTTGCCTTAGTCTTTAAAGGTACTACTATTATTTCTATTAGATTATATTTAGAAATAAATGTACCCTATTTGGGCTTACCTTGTTATCTTCCTAAAACTGTACCACATTGCATATCTAGTATAAAACTCTTATGTAAAAGTAAAAAAAGTTTGTTCATTTTTAACCATCAAAGCATCGCCTAGTTTTTGTCTTATGAAAACAACAAAAAAATTAGATTACCGAGAAAATTAGAGTATCAAATACAAGTTTTAGAATCATCCACGTCACCCTCCTGCTTCCTCCACTACCGCCAAGGGATTTCTGATCTGCATCCTAAGTGGTACATGGCCCATCTCTACCTCCCCATTTGAAAACCATGGAGGGAGATCTGTATCCCTTCCAAACTCAGCTGGGCTCCTCCTACTGAGAGCTTTGATGCCCAGCCGGGAGCATGGCCTGAAATTCCACATTTGCAATTTTCTTAGACGAACATTGGGTGCAGTGGAAGGTGCTCTAGCCCAGAGCTAAGAGGCTTTTGATCCCAGCTCTTGATGAAGTATTTAACCTCAGACAAGTTACTTAACCTCTCTGCGTTCTAGTTTTGATAACTTGTAAAGCAAAAGTTTGGACCATATGATTCATGAGGTCCCTGTTAGAGCTAATCTATGTTTCTCCTTACTATGTGATCCAAAATTTTGACCTTTGCTTTCCCATGTTAAACTAGTATCTACCCTGTTACTGCTGCTTGGTGAAGGCCACACAATCACTTATCATGTCCCCTAAGATGGTCTGTTAAAGCAGCACCTCTGTCCTGCCACAGCACTGGGGGACAGGCCAGGATGTTCTGGGGGGAGACATTCCCACCTACCAGCCCTTTCCTTTTCCCCTTCTAGGAGACAAATTAGAACACAAGTAAGCAAGGGCTACACCAGGAAGGAGATAATTTTGGAGAGCTTTATTAGTTTTTTTAAAGCTAAAATGTCTGCAAATGTCTGTCTGTACCTTCATTCTTACTACTGAGACCTACTTTGCCATCGTTTACCACACAACTGACCACTGCAGCTCTCGAGATGTTTTCCTTCTAGAATTCTCCAGCCATCTTGAAGCTTTCACACCGAAGTGAAGCCATAAAACCCTGAAAAACGCGTGTAGGAAGAAACACTTTATTTGGTGGGAAAAGCCGTTTCCTTTGGCTTAGCAGCCTTTTTCTTTTCCTTCGGAGCTCGTCCCCATGCTTACCAGTCGTTCTAATTGTTTCTCAGTTCACACAGAATTTTCCTATTTTTTTCTCAGGGGTGTTACCCTGAGTAACACCCCTGAGAATATTTTAGACAAGTCGAGTCCTCCTCAGGACAACCTAGGAGAAATTTTCCCTAAGGAACTTGAGAACGGTTACCCAGACTGACATTTGTCAAGCTTGGCGCCCATTCATCCAGGAGTGTGCCGGGTGCCGGGTGGGCTCCGGGAGGGGAGGCGAGCTGTGCTTCAAATGGTTCCCACCAGCAGTTTCTATTTGCCCCTCCTGGCCAGGGGAGCCCTTTTCACGGGTCCGGCCCGCCTCCAGAGCCTCCACCCCAGGGCGATTCCTGGTGGCCTCCTCGTAGGAGGGGGGCAGGCCCGCCTCCCAGGGCAGCGGGGAGTAGAAGTCCTGCTCGCCGCTCTGCGGGAAGCCGGGCAGGAAGTCCGTGGCCTCCCCTGCAGCGGGGCGCGCTGGGGGGTCGGGGCTCAACACCTGCCCCCGGGGCCTGGGGGCTTTGCAGCGGCCATACAGGAAAAGCAGCAGGAAGGCCAGGAAGAGCAGGATGGTCACTGGAAGAAGGATGCACAGGAAGGGCTCCACATCGTCTTTGGTGGAACTTCTCTGCTGGGTGCCCTGGAATTGGGGAACGAAGCTGGGTTAGGAGATGGGGAAAGAAGACTTCTGCGTTCCCTAAAGCGCCTCTCTTTCTTCATCTGTTACCCTTATCCTCATTACCCACTCTGAAAATCACTGTAGTATTTCTTTATGCCAATGGGTTTGAGCCCATGTGAAGTAAAGTAAATGGATGTGATAAAGTATGAACTGAGATGTCAAAAATACATATTGACGATATCCTACAATATCCCCTGGTATGAAAACCAGGGGAGTAGGTTTTTTTTTTTTTTTTTTTTTTTTTGTTTTTTGTTTTTTTTAATTTCAGGAGAGTAGGTTTTAGTTGGTCAGCCCACCACTCATTCTTTGAACGGGAGCTCTTACTGTTTATGCCCTTATTTTATTTAGAATTAGACCAATAATGTGGTATTGCCACAAAAAGGATCATATGGAATTTAAATGATTTAATTTGGGAGTGAATTCTGACATTGTTATGTGTTCATATCACATATAAATAATATTTGAAATCTGAGTTGATCACTGACGTTTATGATGAATGAGATTTTAAAATTCCTTCCATTTTTTGCAATATTTGTAGAATCAATATGGAAACTTTTGAACTTTTTTTTTTTTTTAAGACTTTATTTATTTGACAGAGAGCACAAGCAGGAGGGAGCCCTATGCGGGGCTCGATCCCAGGACCCTGGGATCATGACCTGAGCCAAAGGCAGCCACTTAACCAACTGAGCCACCCAGGCGCCCCAACTTTTGAACTCTTTATAGAAAAAGAATTGTATCCTATTACAGCCTAAAGTTTCTCTAAGAGGCTGGGTAGGGACTATTGGTAGCCAAATTCCTGCAACATGCTGTTTAGATCTGTTCAAGAGGGAAAAAAGCCTGAATTGAACAATAAAGTTTAATGAATCTTATATAAATAATACCCTCCCCCCAAGAAAAAAAACCCTACCTAGTCTAGGATATTATTAAACTAGATATGAGAAGATTTCTGCAATATCTGTGCTTTCAGAGGAGAAGTCATTTGTGGACTCTATCTGGTATAAACACTAATTTTTTGGTTGTTTACTTAGAGTACAATCTCTAAAGTGTGAGCGTATCTGGTGCTTTGTTAGATATTCATCATCTGTAAGGCTTCCCATCTTAGACTTCAATGTAAACATGGAATTAAATATTCTTGAAAGGTCAGTAGTTAAAAAAAATTGCTGATAAATTCTTAAGCAACCTAGGAGGTATTGATTTTACAATATTAGCTCACAAGGTAATGATGGTTCTTGATGGAGTAAAGAATATAATAGCCATGAAATGATGCTTCAACAGCAAGTTAGAGAAGCAGTACAAAAGTACTGTTCCAAATTGCGGAGACATTCCTTTAAATAAAGCTGCTAGTAGTGAGGTATTAAAAAGCTTCTCTGTTATATAAAGCATACAGCAACAAATGTGTTTGTATCCACAAAAATTAAGCCTTATATTGTGTTTCAACAAACAAGCAAAATACTAAGCTCTTTATCTATTTATTTAAAATAAAATATAATAATAAAACTGTGAGAGCCCAGGGATCTCTCCTTGATTTTGGGGGTAAGGACAACTGTTTTGCTGACCGTGACCTCTTAAGAGTCTGGCTTATCTAGTGTTTGTATCATTTTTTTTTACTTCCTGAAGAATTTACAATTATGTGTGTTATGTTGATTCAAAATTAGATAGTTTATTTAATATTTATAAATTATTGCCAGATATTTTGTCCTTGGTAAGATATGAGATCTGATATTTTAGCTTAAAGTGCATAAAAATTAAAAGTGTGTTTTGGTTTTGTTTTTGGAAACAGAGCATCATCTTTGGGGTTTGACAGCTCTGGCTTTGAATTCTAGTAGGACTTTCTAATACTTGCATGACCATGAACCATTTATTTGTCCCGTATGGGCCTGGATTTCCTTCTCTATGAAATGGAAATAATATCTTTTTTGGAGGGTTGGCATGATAATTTAATGAATCAATGTGTGTAAAGCACTTGGTGAATAATAGATATTTATATATTTCTACCTCAGGAACTCACATGGTCAAATTTACTAGAAAATAAAATACTACAGATAACCAGAAGAAGTCTAGAAATTTATTGCTAAGGCTAGAAAATGCAGTAAGCATAAAAAAAAAAATAACATTACTATATTTATATTTTAATATATTTTTTCAGAAAAAATATTTTAGTAACAATATATTTTATGTGTGTGATTTTTATATTTCTAAGTTATGGGTTCTTTCTGTTTTCTTACACATAATCTATCAAAACTATTAATTTAAAATCTGTTGTGATGTAATAGGACTTTGATTACAAAAGCTATAAGAATAGATGAACTCATAAACAATTTACTACCATTAGTAAAAAATCAAGTTGGACTCAAAAGCAATTTAACTTTGTTTAGGCTTTTTCTCTAGATGAATCGTTAAAAACATTAAAGCTTCTGAAACACTCTTGGGGGCATCTGGGTGGCTTAGTCGTTAAGCGTCTGCTCTCGGCTCAGGTCATGGTCCCAGGGTCCTGGGATCGAGCCCCACATCAGGCTCCCTGCTGGGGGGGGGGGAAGCCTGCTTCTCCCTCTCCCACTCCCCCTGCTTGTGTTCCCTCTCTCGCTGTCTCTCTCTCTCTCTGTCAAATAAATAAATAAAATATTTAAAAAAAAACACTCTTCAACCTTGATAAATATGGACTATTATGCATGACTTAGTTTTTGTCATTCTCCATCAATTATATGAATGATAATAGTTTCTAAACAGCTGTGGGCATCAAATTTAAATACTCTGTAAGTTCAAGATGCATAGAATATAAAGATACTTAATGTTCTACTTAAAAGATTTTGTGTAATAGACCCTATTGTTTACGGCTATGCCACTTATGGTATTTATCAGTATTAGTTGCATTTTTTTTTTTTTGCAATTAGTTGCAAAATTTCAGAAGGAGAAGAGCCACAGTCTCCTTCTGTAATCGGCACTTCCATTGATTGAGTCAAATTTATCCAAATATCAAGTGGCACTAAAAGACTTATCTAAGATGGCAAATTCGGACAATTTCTTGAGATAACTCCTCTTGTGTTCCAGTTAAGAGAAGCACAGAGTGACAGGAAAAATTTATGATGGTCTCCTTAATTTTCTCTTTTACTAATTCTTGGTATATTGGTTCAAATTGTTTTGGATTTTTTTTTAAGTGCAGAAAAGATGTCTGCTTTTCTAGTCAAATGTTCTTATTTGTTCGCTTCCCTCAAAGTTGTTTCTTAACTTTTAATATTTCTGATGCATATATTGACTCAAGGGCTTTCTTGTTTGGGGAATATTTTTTAAAATATTCAGTTAAAAGTGTGACTGTTGAAGGGTATAAAAATCACAGTTATATATATGCAATTATAAGTGTTAAATACAAATAATATATAAATATATATAAAAAATATCTCTCTGTAAAAAGGTAGTTTGGGAGAACTTAAATATTAGCCTTGTCAGTTGGTTTTCCAGACAACAAGAAAATAGTTTTCTTTCCCTCTTTTTGTGGGGCAGGATTCCTCATTTCCCTCCTGATCATAAAATTGAGTTCTTGGGTTTCTACAAATATTTTTCCTTTCTGCCGCTTCAGATTGAGTCTTCTTTGGTGATTGCCCAGACAAAGCAAAGCAGCTGCTGCATATCTTAGAGACAAAAACCTCCTTAACCCTCTGCTACCCTGCCGGAGGTAAGAGCCTTGGCTTCTCCTAACTCCTAGAAACACTGTCATTCTACAGCCAAAGGGAGCCTCTCATTACTGTGTATGTAGACATTGCTTTACTGTGCAAAGAACAAAGTCCTAAAACCAAGGCTTAAAGATTTGTTGACTCCTCCCTTCAGGTGTTCTTTGATAAATTTGATCTATCAGGTGTTCTTGGAACTATTTGTGGCAAGTTTTACTTGAATCCATCCTTGTCAAAAGAATACAACTTCCCAGTTACTTCCTTAGACCACGCCAGTCAGTGAATGAATATTTCTGTCCTACCCATAAAGGAAAATGCTGCCACTAAGTTTTAAGATCCTAAAAATATAGGCATAATTGGTTTTAAAGCTGACAAGAAACACTTTGGGGAAGAAAAGCCTGAAGTTATAGATACAGACCTGCAGCTGGGTTTCTGGAAGAGGTCGGCTTGCTTCACTCGTTAACCTCTCATACGTCCCCCTGCCAGCGTGGCCAAACTTCCTCCAGCTACTGGCCATCAGGCCCTGCATGTTTCCATCCGACTGTTGCACTGACCACCCTTCCACCTCGCTGCCCAGATTTCAACAGTACTGCTTGCTCTTGACCTGGATCCAGCTTGGATGTGCTCGGCTGATGGCTGTTGGTAAACTCCTTCTCTGATGAGTGGCAACCGGGAAAAGAAATCAACCAGAGAGACCTCTCGGGGCTGGCTATATTTAATTCAGTGCCTCTGCATTTGTTTTGTGGCCTTTATCACGGTAAGGATTGGCATCAGATGTCAGACACGGAATAGATTTCAGACCGAGGAGTTCTCTGCATTTGCGTTATTACAGTGCAGTGGATGGTCTCAGTGAGTAAAAGCTGTTTATATTGAGATATAAGAAGACCCTCTCCCTTCCCTTCCCACATCCCTCTCCAGAGATAACAGCTCAGCAAGAAAAACTACCCCAGCTGAATTTCCTTTAGTTATTTCTGGGTTCTAGGATACAGAGAGAAGGGTATTTGGTAGAGAAGCAAGACTCTTTTATAACCTTTTAGTGAATTATTTAGATGAAAGATGCTAATGATAAAGTTGTGCAGAAGCCAGACAAACAATAGCTCGGATTGTTTGCAAGAAATATTTGCTGGTCTCAACTAAAAAAAAAAAAAAAAAAAAAGATCAAATTACTAATACTTAGTCTTCCTTTTGATTATCTTGAGAACTTTATAAAATTATTTATACTAAGCTTAAAATAAGAAACTTTCAATTTGAATATTCACTGAGATAACTTTGGGATGTTTAATTCTACATATTTGTGGAGAGTTGAACATTTAAGACATGGTGGTTGGATTCTCTTTAGTGGAATAAACTTCAGTTTCAAATATTTATTCAACAACTTACAATTCAATATTGCAACTACCCACATCCTGATCTAAGCATCATTTCCATCGAAGCAACTGTCACGATGCTAAAAGAGTATTTCCTAACTAGGATTTTTTTTTTCTTAATTAGGATTCTCCACCACTGGCCCATGGGGGCCCACGGAGAGGTTTTGGGGTTAGGGTAGTGAGCTCACTACACTTTTAGATAGATCCAATTTCTGGGGAGGAGCCATCATTTTCATTACCCTTTCAAAGACTGCATCCCTCCTTGATACAGTTTGGCTCTTAGCCAAACTTCTCATTTGTGGTAGAAGTTTTCACTAAGTTTCCCAGTGCCTGGATCAGTATCCTAGCGTGGAAGTCCTTTATCACTTTGTCCTTTTAGTTCTTACTGTGGAGCAAGTTGATTTTGTGCTCTCAGTTAAAATATTGCCTTGTCCCACTGATGTGTTCCTATTTTAAGCCAGGCTTGTACCCCCACACTGGGATACCCAAAGCACCTGGCCATCAGTGCGCTCTTTTACTTTTTTTTTTTCCACATGTCGTGGTTTTGCTAATACTGTGTCCTCAACTCTTGCTCCACCCTATCAACTTCAGTACCTTCATTTCTTAAGAAGCAAGTTGGAAATCTGGATCAAAAGCATTAAATATGCACCTGTAATGTTGGACCCTCCTCCAGCATTGAATGAATCGGATACAAATTCCTGCTCTTCTGGCTATATTTCTGGGGACTAAGAGAAACAAATCACATAAATAAAATATTTATCAGAAGGTGATACATGCTATGGAGAAAAGCAAAGGAGCAGAGTAAATGCTGAAGGAGGGGCACTTTTAAAGGGGGAAGTCAACTAGGACCTCAGGGAAAGTGATATTTGCACAAAAAGCTGAAGAATGCAAGGGATTCAGCCATGAAGTTATCAGATGGTAAAGTATTGCAGACCACAGGAATAGCCAGTGCAAAGGCCCTGAGGTCACATGCCTGGTAAGTTCTCAGAATGGCTAGAAGGTCAGGGTGGCTGGAGCAGTAAGCCAGGAAAAAAGTAGGATATTAAGAGAGAGAGGATTTGTGGGAGGTCATAGGGCAGCACAGAGTAGAGGGTTTATAGAGCATTGTAAGACTTGTAGCTTTTACTCTAAGTAAAATGTAGGAGCCATGTGGAGTTTTGAGCAGAGGAGTGATAAGATCAGACTTCCATTTTAAAAGGATCACTCAGGCTCATCTGTGTTTGAAATAGGTATAGGGATTAGGGCAAAAGCACGGAGACCAGCTAAGGCCTCTTTTAATAATTCAGGGGAGAAATAATGGACCAGAGTAGTAGCAGTGGAAATGGTGAAATCTAGATACATTTTAGGAATAGAGGCAACAAGATTTCTGGAAGAACTGAAAGTGGTACAAAATGGAAAAAAAAAAATCAAGGAGGATTCTGTTTTAGCCTTGAGCAATAGGAAGGATGACCATTCTCCTTTATAGAGAGGGAGAAAGACCAGATGGGGCAGGTTGTGTTGTTTTGTTTTGTTTTTACACAAGAGGAATAAAGAGAGTTGCGTTTGGACATGGTAGGTTTGCAATATGTGTGAGTTTGGATATTAGAATTTGGAGTTCAGGAGTGAGGACTAGACCACAGTCAACAGTTGGAACTCACTGGCAAGGAGATGGTATTTAAAACTTCAAGACTTAGTGAGATCACCAAGAGAATGAGAGTCAATAGGATGGGGAGACAGGGAGTGGCAGTGAGATGGAAGAGAACGCAAGAATGTGTGGTGTCTTAGAATCCAAGGGAAGAAATGTTTCTAGAAGGAGGGAATGATCTCAAAATGTAGGTACTGTGTAATCAAGTAAGATGATGGCTGAGATTTACTATTGGATTTAACAAAATGGGTTTGGGGAAGGGGTGTTCCTGGGTATTTGGACAAGAGTAGTTTTGGTGGAGTGGTTGGGGCAAAGGTTGATTGGCGTGGTTGTAAGGGGGGGGAGCAGAATTGGAGATAGTGAATATCAACAATCTTGAGTTATTTTTGCTTGAAAGGGGAGCAAAAGATTGATGAGTAGCTGGATAGAGCAGTAGAGTTAAGAGTTATATACTCAAAACAGAACAAGTTAACAGATTATTGCAGTGAGCATTGGGTGTTATAGGCAAACGATGAATCGTGGAACACTACATCAAAAACTAGTGAAGTACTGTATGGTGACTAACATAACATAAAAAAAAAGAACAAGTTAATAGATTATTGGAAAAAAGATATCATCAATATATGTCAACCCTCAACAATTCTAAGAATTCATCCTAAAGAAACAATCTGATGAATACTCAAAGATATTATGTTGTTGAAAGATGTTTTAGCACTACCTTGAATGTCTAGAATAACAAACAAGATTTTTAAAAATTCCACAAAAGACTTAGCTAATAAAATATCCACATATAAAGACAGATTATCATCTGAAAGGAAAGCCCAGAAAAATGTAAACATGCTTACCACAATTAAGACAAACTTGTTAGAAAATTGCATGTTTATTACAAATTTTCATGCCTCTGCATATAGAAAAAATGTTAACAGTGGTATTTTTCCTAAGTGGTGGAATTATAAGTTGTTTTTTTTTTTTTGTGGAACTATGGTTCTTTTTGCTGATCAACATTGGTAATTTTTCTATAAATATAGATATTCTATTTTCGAGAATTACCAAGACTTGTTGGTTTTCTGGTTTTGCTAGTTTGTGGAGCAGTTGGACCCAGGGCAGTCTGCTTTAGTTGTGTGACATATTTCATCTTCTGGGTCAATAATGGAGAAAAGTCCCTGAGAACTCCTAGTCAGGGAAGATTGAAATGAATTAAAGATGCCTATAGAACAGCAGCAGGGTTTTTTTTTTTCCCCATATTTAATTCTAAACTAGTAAATACATTTGAATTTTAGCAAACTGGTCAGTGCACTTTCTCAAGATGCTATTATAGGAATTAAATAAGCTTATATTTGATTAGGAGGACTGAAAACTAATCAGTAGATGGCAGGCAGCGCTGTGATGAATCACTCTGCCTGGAACCAGAGTTCCATGGAGACCAAGGGTTCACCTAAGGGTCAGCAGATCTGGCCTTGGGTTTTCTTCGACTTTGTCCCTGATAATCTGGAAGGGAAGAGACCTAAACAATGTGACGAAACCCGCTAGCAATAATGGACTGAATGAGGAAGATATGCCGGAAATGATTTTTTTAAAAACCAAACAAGTATGACAATAAAAAAGGAAAAATTACTGAAGTTTACTTTGGAAAAACAAGAACACTTACAGAAATGGAAGATTTCCATTTTGAACAGAAGATTAAAAAAACATATTATGAAGCTGTAATTAACATAAAATAGAATCTTAGCCTTCTTACATGCAAATTTTGGTGAATCTTAGCGCAAAGATCTTCTGTGTTCTGTTTGATGAATTTTGACAGTTTTATTTACCCCTGTAATCACCACATAAAACAAGATATAAAACATTTCTATCACCCCAGAAAGTTCCTTCAGTCAACTATTTTTAAATTCCTGTCTACAATGGAAGAATATTTTTAAAAGTCTCAATTATTCCCCCAAATCAAAAGCAGGATATGAAATGTATAAGCTTACTGTGTCCTCTGGTTATGAACTTGGGTATTTTCAAGCATTTGGCCTTTACTTTTTCTATACCTGGAATCAGGGAAAATCTAGGTATATTTAAAATAGAATAATGATCACAAATATTTGGAAATCATATTCTTGATACTTGAATATCTTGGATATTGGATACTTGGATATTCTTGAACTTAAAACTGGAACTAGGTAGGTAGATACATTTAGATTAAAAATCCTCATGTAATTTGTCTATGCATGTTTTCTTTATTCATATATATGACAGGGAATGGGTTAGCTGGGGTGAAGGAACCCCATTATTTAATTCCTAAATTGTCATATATTATTATATTACCTATCTTTTTTTACAACTCTGAATTATAAGAATTCTTCCTAATTTTGCAGATTAGGAGATTAAGGATTAAACAATCTTGGGGACAATTTTTCCCAGTTTTTCCTAGATTCTATAATTCCTGGAGCCAGGTCTGGGTGTCCTCATGCCTCACTGTGTGAGGCAAAGGAAGTCTAAGATGATGAGGGCTGTTCCTTTTCTCCCACGTGTAGCTGCCTTCAGCTTGATGCAAAACCTAGAGCTGGCAAATGTTGCATGGTTATAAATACAAGGCCTCTTAGGAAAAATCAGTTGCCTTCAAACTCCTTTCTCTACCATCATTTCTTTCTTGACACCTTTCCTGGTTTGCCTCTGTCACCATCAGCCCAGACACAGTCAACGACCACCTCCTATGGCTGGCTCCCATGCCATACACATGCTCTCATTAGTTCACAAGTTTTAGTCTGTGTTGAAGTTGTCTGAAAGTCTTTCTTTGACCTCCCTAATAGAGGACAAACAATTGTCTTGTCACTTCTCTGGATGCCCAGGCCTGACATGCAGTGTTGCACTCAAATGTTTTGGGAAGAATGAATTACCGAGTCTCCTTTTACATGTGGTCTCCATTACTCTATTGAATACTGTCAGATGACCTCACCAGAGGGTTATTGGATTGCAGGTACTGGTCAGAGGGCGCCCTTTGGGGTGACCTGGGAGCTGCTGGAACTACATCTAGGTACTGGACTTTTTCCCTGCTCTGTGGAGGTCTCTGCTCAAACTCAACAGGGCTGGCCCTTGGGAATCCGTGGGCCTATACACTGGGCTGCACCATTCACTGGAGCTCATCCGAATCCCCCAAAAGATGCTCCCAATAACGCACATTTAAGCAAAGTCACTTAAAATATCCAAAATGCTCTTGGGGAAATTTTAATCTGAACCCAAAATTCGGCAAGTAGTTTAGAATGGAACAAATAACATAAGTGGCGTATGTTTGGGATATGACAGCTCCTGAATAAGGAGTAGCTACTGTTGGACATACAGAAGAACCTATAGAACATCCACCAACTCTGATTTAAATACGTGTTTTGAAGTCCTCGTTTGTATCAAGGTCTTCTCCCTCCGGTTGGGAATACTATCATATGAGAATGCTCGATAGATTTGACTTCATAATTTGAAATAAGAGAAATGAATTCCAAATACATCTGGGCTGTTTTCATGTGCAGCCTGATAATTGAGACAAAATCTCTTCCTTCAGCAAGCATTTCTGTATTTTTGAAATGATGATATAATTAAAGTCACAGTGTATAGGTTCCCAGTATTCTTTCCCCTATAGACATCAGTCCATACTTGTGTGAGCTTGCCCAAATGCTAAGAACAAAACCTAAATATCCCCTACCCCTCCTACAAACACACACGTAGGTGAACAGAATAAAATCTTTGGTGGGTTTGTGATTACAGATAGAATTATGGAAATTCTTTTCAGGGGCAACCAGTTGGCGGGACCATTTGGATTGTGTGAGAATTTTATTTATAACTTCATTCACTTTTTGTGGTTAATTAACCCATAGCAGTATTTCTGTTTACTGTCTCATTTCAGGAACTTACATATGTGAAAAAAATGGGCCTTTTAGCCACATTTCCACACACATGGGTCTAAAATATTGTCCTGTTTATTCCAAATAGTATTTTATAGACAGACTTAAGCAATTTAAGGATGTATTTTCTTTTTTTTTCCTTGGAGTTTTTATTTAAATTCTAGTCAACACACAGTGCAATTTTAGTTTCAGGAGTAGAATTCAGTGATTCATCACTTACATACAACACCGAGTGCTCATGATAGCAAGTGCCCTCCTTAATACCCATCACCCGTCAGCCCATCCCCCCACCCATCACCCTCCATCAACCCTCAGTATGTTCTCGATCTTTAAGAGTCTCTTATGGTTTGTTTCCCTCTCTTTCCCCCCACTCCCATATGTTCATTGCTTTGTTTCTTAAATTCCACATATAAGTAAAGTCATATGGTATTTGTCTTTCTCTGACTTATTTCAGTTAGCATTATACTATTATACTCTCTCTGTTGCTAATAAGGCAACAACTTCCCAGGAGAACTTGTCCATGGCCCCACATTACATTTCTCTTACTGATCCTGCTCTCTTTTGAGGTTTTAACCAAGAAGGAAAAATAAAAGTTGAAAGAAATAACAAAGGATATAAATGATTCAAAATCTGGGTAATCAGCTTTTGAATAACCACTGAATTTTCTTGTCAGACTTTCATGAGAAGTAGTAGGATTTGAAATGACATCAATGCCCATATGTAGGAGAACGGCTGAACTATGGTGCATTCACACAAAGGCATACCATGCAGCTCTGTAAAAGAATAAGCATCTCTATGGATGGAGAAATGGGAATGTGGTGTTAGGGGTGGGAAGGAACAATACCTCTGGGTATACTTTTTTGTATAATTCTGACTCCTAGAAGCTTGGTAAGGTTTCACACATCTAAAAACTTTTATTTTTCTATAAATTGATCAGTTTTATGTCTTCAAAGTTATTGGCATCATTGACGTTAATTCTTTTTAAATCACACCCGTATCTATGGTTATGTCCTTTTTTTCCATCCCCAGTTTCATTTGTGCTTCCTATTTTTTTTTCATTTTTGAACAAGACTGCAGGTTTGTCAGTTGTATTAATCTTTTCTAAAAACTGTATTGGGCTTCCGGATTCTTTGTTTTCTATTTCACTAAGTTTCACTGTATTTCTTTTCTTTTTTCTTTGAATTTATTTTGCTGTTCTGATGGCCCTAAATTTCTCGAGATGAATGCTTAACTCTGGACATTTTTAGTCTTATTTTCTTTATGAGCAGTAAAGTTACTGCTCATATAAGTATAAGTTACCCTCGGACTATTGCTTTAGCTGCCTCCTCCAAATTTTATTATATAGAACTTTTATTATTTAGTTCTGAGTATTTTTAAACTTCTACTTTTTAAATTTTTTTAATTAACATGTAATGGATTATTTGTTTCAGAGGTACAGGTCTGTGATTTTTATTTGACCCAAGACTTACACATGCATTTAATTTCTACCGGTCAGAGGATTTTCTATTTATACTTATTTTTGATTTATAAATAAGTTTCATTGTTTTTAGAGAATATATTCATGTGATAGCAGTTCTTTAAAATTTTACAACTTAATAAAATATGTGGTTAAAAAATTATTAAAATAAATAATAAAATTAAAAAAATGTGGTTAGTTTTTCTTTAAATGTTCCATGTGTGGTTGGAAACCGTGGCTGCTCTAATTGTTGGTTGTGGGGTTCTGAATATGTTAATGAGATCTTTTTTTTTTTCAAAGAATTCAAAGAGCTTAGATCACCTTAGCTTTACCCCCCAGCTCAAATGATTTGATATTTTAGTTGTTTTTTTTCTTTTAAATTAATAGACTTAATTTGTTTTTCCAGTCGTTTTAGGTTTATAGAAAAAATTGAGTAAAAAGTACAGAATTCCCATAAGCCCTTTGCCCCACCCCAAATTTCCCCTATTTTTAACATCATGTATTAGTGTGGTACATTTGTTACAATCAATGAACCAATATTAATACATTATTATTAACTAAAGTCCTTAGTTTAGTTTTCACTCTATTGCACATTCTATGGGCTTTGACAAATGTACAATGACATGTATCTACCTTTGCAGTATCATACAGAATAATGGTTTCACTGCCCCAAATGTTCCCTGTGCTCTGCCTATTCATCCCTTCCTCCACCCCTACCCCCTGGCAATCACTTATCTTTTTACTGTCTCCATAGTTTTGCCTTTTCTAGAATGTCATATAGTTGTCATAAGGTATGTATCTTTTCAGCTTGGCTTCTTCCACTTAGCAAGGTGCATTTAAGATTTCTCCATGTATTTTTGTAGCTTGATAGTTCATTTCAGTTCTGTTCTTTTTAAAGTCCAAATATAAGATACTGTTGTCAGATATTCTTGTTTAGATTTACCTATATATTTACAAATTCCTTGGCTTACTATCCTTCTTGCATCTCAGACTTTCCTTCAGCAATCATTATCCATCTTCCTTCTATGAAGGAATAAAATCACTCTTTAAAAAATGTGTATCTTTATTTTACTCTCATTATTGAATGATAGATTTTCTGAGCAAATATTTCCAGATGGATAGATATTTTTATTGGCATTTTGAAGATATTGTACGGCTGGCTTCAGTAGCTGATGTTAAGAAGCTAATTATCTTTGCTAGGCCCTTGTAACTGGTCTATCTCTTCCGTCTGGCTGCCTTTAAAGTTTTCTCTTTGTTTTTGGCCTTTAATATCATTATGCAATTAAAGGTGAAGATATTTTATTTAAATCTTATTACAAGTTGCGTTTTATATAGCTGTGGTTCATGTATTCCATTTCCTTTTTGGAAACTTTGGAATAATTATCCTATTGTTTTTCTTTCATTCCTTTTGATACTGTTACTAAATATATTTTAGACCTTTTCATTCTGTTTTCCATATCTTTTTAACTTCTCTTCCCAGGTTCCATATCTTTGATTCTGCATTTATCAACTAGTTAGCAAATTCTCATCTCCTTGGAGTCTGATTAGCTGTGAAACACATCCATCCTTAAGTTTTAAATTTGAACAATGATATTTTTCATTTCTAGATGATTTAGGGTTTTCCCCCTTAAAAGTGGTTGGTAATTTTTTATAGTCTCTTATTCCTAGATTTTGTTTCTGGAACCTGTTATTTCTTATAACTTGATTTTTTTATCTGGTCGTTTAAATATCTGAATCCTTTAGAGTCAAAGTCTGTTTATTTTTGCTTAATCTCTCTTAGAGTAAGAATGTATTTTCCCTGTGTGTTTGGTAGTTTTTACAATTGGGAGTTCATAATTTGTTGAACCTGACGTGGGAGAATCCTGAGATACTAAATTGAAGGTGCTTTCCCTAGAGTTGATTTGCATTCAGTACTGATGGGTCCAACACCAACATGGGATCACTTCAACTACACTTGGGAATTCCAGATTAAATGTGGGAGTTGCAGATTCAGCTTGTTTGCCTTATTGGAAGCCTCAGGCTCAGCCTTCCAATTCCATGGTGATCTCTGCTCTAGTTTCATATGCACGTTACCTTGCCTGTCAGATTCTCGAGTGTCCTGCTGTGCATTGCTATACGATAGAGCATTTCTTAATCTTATTTGATCATGGACCTTTTTGGGGGCAAGACTCATTTTCAGATCTAGTTTTCCAGTGAACATTGCTTAAGTTCTAGTCCAACCCCTTCATTTTATAGAGAGGAAACTGAAGCTGTGTGACTGGACCAGTGTTTCACAATAAGTCTGTGCTAGAGTGAGGGAAAAATCCTTTCTGTCATATAACCAACAGGTTTTCAAACCCTGGAAAGTCCATTAGTAGAACATCCATTTCTTCCCTGGTGAAAGCGTTCTTATATGTGACATGTCTCACCATTGGACATGTTTCTGAGAGCTGACTGTCTTGGGGCAGATTATATTTGGGGCAGATATTTGTTAAAATATGTAAGTAAAATCTTACATTGTTTTTGGTTGGGGGAACAGTGAGATTGATGTTCTTAACAATAAAAGGTTTAGATATTGTTCTGGGTTAGGGGTATGTGCTGTGTAGTTTCTCAAGAGTTAGGCTAGGTGATTTAGAAAGATATTTGTATACTCTAGGGTATTGCTGTTGAAATATGGAGGATCAAGGCATTAATAAGTTTATGGCTCAATTTATCCAGATGAAAGCCTTTGAATTGAAATGTGCATTATTTAACAGTCCCATTTTTTGACATACAATTGGGATACTGGTGATTTAATTTGGGGACACTGGGTTTGAAATGCCAAGTTTAATCTGCATTCTCATTTTAAGGCTCATTCTTTTAGCAGTATTTATAACTCAAAGTTTTGTTGAATCATGTTTCAATTTCTTGCCTTTATATATTTTACTTATACTTTACACATATTTTTAAGACTCCTGTTGGTAGTTCTCCCTGCAAATAGATATTTGTTATGATTATTATAACATAATAAGCAGTTTGTATTGAATTGAAATTTGGAACCCTTTATCCCTTAGTCCCTGAGTTATAGAATACTATTGTTTAGAGGGTTCTTAGGTAGTGAAGTCTAAGTTCAGGGCTTCAAATTCTAAATTAACCACCCAGCAAGTGGTATAGATCCTTTATTACTTGGCAGTATCTTTGTCATTTCTTAAGCAAGTATTTCTATTGAGTATTTTTTATTAGTAGTATTATTTTATTATTTATTATTTTCTTGAGTATTTTGATTCTAGTTAACAGTGTCACATTAAGTTCAGGTGTACAATACAGTGATTGCACAGTCCCATACATCACCCAGGGCACACCATAAGGACAGTCCTTAATGTCCATCACCTATGTCACCCATCCCCCTCCTCCCCTCTGGAAACCATCAGTTCCCTATAGTTCAGAGTCTGTTTCTTGGTCCCCTCCCCACCCATCACCTTCCCCTTTGCTAATTTGTTTTGTTTCTTAAATTCCACATGAGTAAAATTATATGGTATTTGTCTTTCTCTGACTGACTTATTTCTCTAGGTCCGTGAATGTGGTTGTAAATGGCAAGATTTCATTCTTTTTTAGGACTGAGTAAAATTTCTTCTGGATGTTTGTTAAGTTCTAGGCATTATGTTTACATAATACAGTCTCTGCCCAGAGAAGCTTGTAGTTGTGTGTGGGACGGGCAAATGAACAGGTAGAGGTCAATGGGAAGCATTCGGGCAGATGTAATCTCAAAGAGCACCGAGAACCATAAAAGAAGGCATCTAAACCAAACATGGATGTAAGGAACGGGCTTCTAAAATAAATATACCACCAGCTCTTTTCTCACTCATTTCCAAACATTCCCCATGCTCTTTAAATTCTTTGCCAACCGCCCTTCTTTTCTCTTGGGCTCAGTTTTTCTCTCTAAAACAACTATTAGGCAAGAATTTTATCCTCACTTGAGTCAACTTTCCTCATCTTTTCTCATCCACCACGGTGCGGATTGTGCTAAGGAAGAGCTGTCCTTTCGGTCCGAAGCGAGTTCTGCTGCCCTAGGTCTGCCTCCAACCTATGATCCAACCCAGTCTCCTCCCTCCTGGGATCCTGTTCTCCTTTTCCAACATATTTCTCCTCTCTCTCTCTCTCTCTCTCACACACACACACACACACACACACACACACACACACACACACTCCTGTCCCCTTCTGTCATACCATAGGAGGCCACATCTACCCCCCCATCCCCAGCAGATAGTCACTATTGAGCCTCTCTTTCAAATGATTTCCCTTCAGTCCATAAGCACTAGATTATCTCCCATCCTGAAACAAACAAAACAAGAACTTTAATTTTTTTCTTAGGTCATTGTTCCTTCTGTGTGTTCACTGTTGTTCTCCTTACCTCCACAATTTAAAAATAGTCATCTCTCCTGCCTTCCCTTCTCCCAATTGCTCTTTGTACAGTTTGGCTTCTGCCCTCACCCTTGTCCTGAAATTAGTCTGATAAAAGTCACTACAACTTTCAAATTGATGGTGGACCATTTCCAGTGTTTATCCTACTTGGTATTCGTACTGAATGCTCTCTTCTTGAAGGGCTCATTTACCTGACTTTGGGATATCCTGACTCTGCTGCCCTTCCATCTAGCTGTTGGTTGTTTCTCATATTTCTCTGGGAGCAAGGCTTTCATGGGCTGATGTTTTTGCTCAGTTCGCATTACCCAAAGGTAACCTTTCCAAAAAATCAACTTTAAATAAAAAGATGCAAATAGGTTAAATAGGAAAGAATAAAAACAAATTACTATGCAATAATTAACCTAATGATTAACATCGTTAATATTAATATAAATTGATATCAGCCCAAGAAATATTAACAGAGATTTAAAGACTACTAATAAAAGGGTCAATTTGTTAAGATGATACAATAATCCTAAATATATACACCTAACAACCATACTTCAATATCTGAGGCAAAAGCAAAAGAAATTAAAAGAAGGAATAGACAAATTCACAATTATAGTTAGAGATTTTAACATTTCCTCTCAGTGTAATTGACCTAGTTAGTATTTATAGACCATTCCACCCAACAACAGTAGGATATGAATTCTTTTCAGGTCTATATGACGTACTCAACAAGACAGACCATATTATGGACAATAAAAATTCTTAAATAGAAAAGAGTTGAGCTTTGCAAAGTGGCAGTGTCATAGCCAATGAGGTTTCTCCGAGGCGTGATTATTGCTAATTGAAAAGAGTTGAAATCATGTTCTCTGGAATTTAAATTGGAGATCAATAGGAAGATATAAGGAAAATCTCCAAATATTTGGAAATTAACACAATTTTCAATAACAAGGATTAAAGAAGAAATCACAAAATTAAAAAATATTTTGAACTGTTACCTTAAGAACTTGAAAAAGGAGTGAATTAAACACAAAGTAAGAAGTGGGAAGGAGAATAACAGAGACAGTAGTAGAAATCAAAGAAATAGGAAATGGACAAAAATAAGGAGAATTAATGAAATTAAAACCTGGTTATTTGAAAAGAATCAATAAAAGTAACATTTATCCAGATTGATCAAGAAACGGAGGGCAAAAATTGCTAATTTGCAAATGATAGGGGAGCATTACTACTTCAGATATTTAAAAAACAATAAGGAAATGTTATGAGCAACTTCAGGTCAATAAAGTTGACAATTTAAATGAATTAATAAATTCCTACCAAAGCTCACTCGAAAACAGATTTAGCAATTACATCCCTAGATTATCTATGGGAGAGAAATGAAAACCTGTATGCATATATGTATAGCAGCATTGTTCATAATAACTAAAATGTAGGAATAACCCAAATGTCTGTCAACTGATGAATAATAAAATGTGGTCTACCCATCCAATGGACTATTATTCAGCCATAAAAGGAGATGAAGTACTGATACATCATGCTATAATATAGGTGAAATTTGAAGACATCATGCTAAGTGAAAGAAACCGGTTATAAAAGACCACATATTATATGATCCCATTTATATGAAATCTCCAGAATAGGCAATTCTAGAGAGACAGAATGTAGATTGGTGATTGCTTTAGGGCAGGTGAGGGGGAGGGTGATAGCTAAAGTGTATGGGGTTTGAGGTGCTGGAAATGTTCTAAGATTTACTGGGATGGTAGTCATGCAACTTTTTGAATCTAAAAATTACATTGAATTGTACACTTTAAATGGGTGAATAATATGGTATGTGAATTACAGCTCAATAAAGCTGTTATATAAAGAAAAAAATAGATAGCCTAAATAGCCACTATCTACTAAAGAAGTTAAATTCATAATTTAAAACCTTCCCCAAAAGAAAACTCCAGTCCCAGATGTATTCATTGGTGATTCTACTTAACATTTTAGGAAAAACAGCATCAGTTTTACAAATACCCTTCTAAAAACTAGAAGAGAAAGAAAACACTTCACTATTCAGTCTCTGAGGCTACTATCACCTTGATACCAAAATCAAAGGCATGACAAGAAAAGAAAGCTACATACCAATATTACTAATGAATATAGATGTAAAAATCCTTAATACAATGTTAGCAAATTAAGTCCAGCAATATATGATAATAATACATCATGACTGTTACGGACTGAATTGTGTCCCCTTCAAAATTCATATTTTGAAGACCTAACCCCCAGTGTAACCACAGTTGGAGATGGGGCCTTTAAAGAGATAACTAAGGGTAAGTGAAGTCATAAAGCTGTGGCCCTAATCCCATAGGACTGATGTCCTTATAAGAAGAGGGAGAGATGCCAGAGATCTTTCTGTCTGCATGTGCACAGAGGAAAGGCCATGTGAGAACTCAGCAAAAACATGGATATCTGTGAGCCAGGAAGAGAGGTCTCACCAGAAACCAATGCTGCTAGTGCCTTGATCTTGGACTTCCAGACTCCAAAAGGTGAGATAGTAAGTTTCTATTGTTGAGCCCCTCAGTCTGTGGTAGTCTGTTAGGGCAGCCCCAGGAGACTAACATAATGACCAAATGGAGTATATCCCAGGAATGTAAGTTTAGATTGACATTAAAAAATTAAGCAGATTTTTCACCATATTAACTGACTTAAAAAAAAAAAAGAATATGATAGCTTCAACAGAGGTAGAAAGAACATTTGACAGTCTTCAAGCACTCATGGAAAAAAAAAATGTTTCAGCAAACTAGGAGTGAAAGAAACCTTTCTCAACCTGATGAAGAACAGCTAATGTTATATTTAATGATGAAAGACTGATGCTTGTCTGCTAAGGTCAGGAATGAGGCAAAGATGTTCTCTCTCACCACTCTTATTCAACGTCTTACTGCAACTAAATCCAGTATAATAAGGTTGGTGAAAGAAATAAAAGATGTGTATATTGGAAAAGAGAAGTAAAATTATTTTAATTGTCAGATGACGATATGTCTAGATATTCTATGGAATTTACAAAAACAAAAACAAAAACCCTCCTAGAAATAATTGACTTTTATTAAGGTCACAGGATATAAAGTCAATATAGAAAAATCAATTGTATTTCTGCATTTTAGCAAAACTGTTCGAAGTTGAAAAATATAAATTATAATAGCAAAAACCATAAAATACTTAGGGACACATTTAACAAAATATGTGTAAGAATTATACACAAACTACAAAATATTACTGAAAAAATTAAAGAAGACTTCATAAATGGAGAGATATGCTATATTTCTGGCTCAGAAGAGTTAATATTAAGATGTCAATGATCCCTGGGGACTCCGGGCTGGCTCAGTCATTAAGCATCTGCGTTTGGCTTAGGTCATGATCCCAGGGTCCTGGTATGGAGCTCCACATCGGGCTCCCTGCTCAGTGGAGAGCCTGCTTCTCCCTCTCCCACTGCTGCCACGCTGCTTGTGCTCTCTCTCTGTCTGTCTCACTCTCTCTCTGTCAAGTAAATAAATACAACCTTAAAGAAAAGATGTCAATCATCCCTGAATTGATATCCAAATTGAATGCAATCTCAACTCAAATTCCAGCCCATTTTTTTTTAGGAAATTAATAAGATTTTCTAAAATTTATATAGAAATGAAAGACTTGGGATAGCCAAAGCCATCTTGGAAAAAAAAAAAGAAGCTGAATGATTTACTATGTAAGATCAAGACTTTAAAGCTGTACAGTAAGCATGTTGGTATGATATACCAACGTGTGGTGTGGTACAGGCATCTAGACCACTTCAGGAGAATGGAGACCAGAAATAAATCCACAGTCTATTGGTTGTTTTGAAAAGGTAATAAGGTGAATTCATAGGAAAAGGATGATCTTTTCAACAAATGGTGCTGGAACATTTTGAAATCTACATGCAATGAAGCAAAACTCAAAGCTTCTTTCATACTGTACAAAACAACTAAAAGTGGATCTTTGACTTAGACTAAATGTGATAGCAAAAACACAGCTAGAAGCCAACACCGGGCATATTTTTTGTGAACCTAGACAAAGATTTCTTGGGTAAGATATGAAAACTGTGAAAATCAAAAATTAAAAGTAATACATTTGATTTCATCAAAATGAAAACTTTTGCTTTTCCAAATTTACTGTTAAGAAAATGAAAAGACAAGGCACAAACTGTGATTTGCAAAACCTGCTTCTGATAAAGGACTGTTATCCATAATATAAAAATAACTTTTTGGGGGCCCCTGGGTGGCTCAGTCGTTAAGCGTCTGCCTGCGGCTCAGGTCGTGATCCCCGGGTCCTGGGATCGAGCCCCGCATCGGGCTCCCAGCTCCGCGGGAAGCCTGCCTCTTCCTCTCCCACTCCCCCTGCTTGTGTTCCTGCTCTCGTTGTGTCTCTCTCTAATAAAATCTTAAAAAAAAATAATTTTTTTGTTTTATATATATAGTGTGTGTGTATATATACATGTATAGTCGACACAATGTTACATTAACTTTGGGTGTACAACAGTGATTTGACAAATCCATACATTATGCTATGCTCACCACCGTGGAGCTACCATCCATCCCTGTCCGATGCTATTACTGTACCATAACTATATTCTCTGTGCTGTGCCTTTGATCCCCATCACTTATTTATTCCATAACCTGAAGCCTGTACCTCCCACTCCCCCACACCCATTTTGCCCATCCTCCACCCCCATCCTCTGACAACACCAGTTCTCTGTATTTATACATGTTTCTACCTTTTTGTTTGTTTCTATGTTCATGTGTTTTTTTGAGTGTACATTTAAGTGCAATCATATGGTCTTTGTCTTTCTCTGTTTGAAAATTTCCCTTAGTATAATACCCTCCAGGTCTATCCATGTTGTAGAAAATGGCAAGATCTCATTCTTTTGTATGGCTGGGTAATATACCATTGCATATATATACCACATCTTATTTATCCATTCATCTATCAGTGGACATTTAGGTTATTTTGGTTATTGTAAATAATGCTGCAACAAACACAGGGGTGCACATATCTTTTCAAATTTGTGTTTTTATTTGGGTAAGTGCTCAGTAGTGGAATTATTCGATTGTATGCTATTTTTACTTTCAATTTTTTGAGGGACCTACATACTGTTTCTCACAGTTGTTGCACCAATGCACATTTTCAACAGTGAGTAAGGGTTTCTTTTTCTCCACATCCTTGCCAACACTTTTTATTTCTTACCTTTTTGATCCTAGCCATTCTGATAGATGGAAGATGATATTGTACTATGGTCTTGATTTGCATTTCCCTGATGATTAGTAACGTGGAGCATCTTTGCATGTATGTGTTGGTCATCTGTATATTTTCTTTGAAAAAATGTCTATTTATGTCCTCTGCCCATTTTTTAATCGAATTCGGGTTTTTTGTTTTGTTTTTTTAGTGTTGTATAAGTTCTTTATATGTTTTGGATATTAACCCCCTATTGGGTGTATCATTTGAAAATATCTTTTCCATTCAGTAAATTGCCTTTTTGTTTTGTTCATGGTTTCTTTCACTGTGCAAAAGCTTTTAATTTTGGTGTAGTCACAATTGTTTATTTTTGCTTTTGTTTCCCTTGCCTGAGATGACATCCTTAATCCATTTTGAGTTTATTTTTGTGTATGGTGTAAGAAAGTGGTCCAGTTTCATTTTTTTGCATGTAGCTGTCCAATTTTCCTAACATCATTTTTTGGAAAGGCTTTCTTTTCCCTCGTTGTATATTCTTGCTTCCTTTGTTATAGATTAATTGGCCATATAAGTGTGGGTTTATTTCTAGGCTTTCTATCCTGTTCCATTGATCTGTGTGTCTGTTTTTATGGCAGTTGCATACTGTTTTGATTACTATAGCTTTGTAGTGTGTCTTGAAATCTGGGATTGTGATACCTCCAGTTTTGTTCTTCTTTTCCAAGTTTGCTTTGACTATTTCAGGTCTCTTGTGGTTCCATTCAAATTTTCAAATTCTTCAAGTTCTATGAAAAGTGCTATTCATGTTTTGATAGCAAATGCATTGAATCTGCATTGAATTGCTTTGGGTGGTATGGACATTTTAACAATATTCTTCCAATCCATGAGCATGATATGTCTTTCCATTTGTTTGTGTCTCCAATTTCTTTCATCAATGTCTTATACTTTTCAGAGTATAGGTCTTTCATCTCCTTGGTTAAATTTATTCCTAGGTATGTTATTCTTTTGGTGTAATTATAAATGGGACTGTTTTCTTAATTTCTCTTTGTGTTACTTTGTTGTTAGTATAGAAATGCAAGAGATTTCTATATATCAATTTTGTATCCTGCAACTTTACCAAATTCATTTATCAGTTCTAGTAGATTTTTAGTGGAGTCTTTAAGGGTTTTCTATATATAGTATGAAGTCATCTGCAAACAGTGACAGTATCACTTCTTCCTTACCAATTTGGACCTTTTATTTCTTGTCTAATTGCTGTGGCTTGGAATTCCAGTACTATATGGACTAAAAGTGGTGAGAGTGGACATCTTTGTCTTGTTCCTGATCTTAGAGGAAATTTCTAAGTATTTCATCATTGAGTATAATGTTAGCTGTGGGTTTTTCATATATGGCCTTTATGTTGTTCAGTTATATTCCCTCTAAACCCACTTTTTTTGAGAGTTTTTTTCTCATAAATGGATGTCGAATATTGTCAAATGCTTTCTCTGCATCTATTGAGATGATCATATGATTTTTATTCTTCATTTTGGTAATGTAGTGTATCACACTGATTGATTTGCAAATATTGAACGATCCTTATATTCCCAGAATTAATTCCACTTGATCATGGTGAATGATTCTTTTAAATTGCTGTTGAATGCAGTTTGCTAATGTATTATTGAGGATTTTTGCACCAATGTTTATCAGGGATATTGGCCCATAGTTTTCTTTTTTTTTGTATTGACTTTGCTTTTTGTACCAGGGTAATGCTGGCCTCATAGAATGTATTTGGAAGCTTTTATTCCTCCTTTATTTTTGGAATAGTTTGAAGACTATTAATATATTAAATGCTTATAAATACTTTAAATGTTTGGTAGAATTTACCTATGAATCCATCTGGTCCTGGACTTTTGTTTGTTGGAAATTTTTTGCTTACTGACTCAATTTCATTACTAATATTGGTATGTTCAGATATTCTTTTTCTTCTTGGTTCAGTTTTGGAAGATTGTATGTTTCTAGGAATTTATCCATTTCTTCTTGGTTGTCCAATTTGTTGTCCAATTTATTTTTATTTTTATTTTTATTTTTTTTAAAGATTTTATTTATTTATTTGAGAGAGAGAGAGAATGAGAGATAGAGATCATGAGACGGAAGAGGGTCAGAGGGAGAAGCAGACTCCCCGCTGAGCAGGGAGCACGATGCCGGACTCGATCCCGGGACTCCAGGATCATGACCTGAGCCGAAGGCAGTCGCTTAACCAACTGAGTCACCCAGGCGCCCTGTTGTCCAATTTATTGATCTATAATTTTTCATAGCCTTATAACCCTCTGTATTTCTTCTTTTTTAAAAAAAGATTTTATTTGAGAGAGAGAGAGAAGAGGGAGGAGCAGAGACAGAGAGGAAGAAGCAGACTCCATGCTGAGTGTAGAGCTTGACGTGGGGCTTGCTCTCACAACTCTGAGATTGTGACCTGAGCTGAAACCAAGAGTCAGACACTTAACTGAGTGAGCCACCCAGGTACCCCTTTAAAGATTTTATTTATTTGAGAGAGAGAGAGAGAGAGAGGAGGGGGAGAAGGAGTTGGGGGAGGGCCAGAGGGAGAGGGACAAGCAGACTCCCTGATGAGCATGGAGCCTAACACAGGGCTCAGTCCCAGGACCTTGAGATCATGACCTGAGCCAAAGTCAGATGCTTAACTGACTGAACCACCCAGGCGCCCCAACCCTCTGAATTTCTGTGGTATTGGTTGTTACTTCTCCTTTTCATTTCTGATTTTATTTATCTGAGTCTTTCCTCTTTTTTTCTTGATGAGTCTGGCTAAAGGTTTATCAATATTTTTTATCTTTGCAAAGAAAGAGTTTTTGGTTTTATTGATCGGTTGTATTGTTTAGTCTCTATTTCATTTATTTCTTCTCTGATCTTTATTATACCCTCCCTTCTACGAACTTTGGGTTTTGTTTTTCTTTTTCTAGTTTGTTTTTTTTTTTGAGGTGTAAGTTTAGATTGTGCATTTGAGATTTTTCTTATTTCTTGAGATAGGCCTGTATTGTTGTAAATTTCCCTGGACTTGCTTTTGCTGTGTTCCAGAGATTTGGGGCTATTGTGTTTTTCTTTTCATTTGTCTACCTGTATTATTTATTTATCTATCTATCTATCTATCTATTTATTTATTTATTTTTAAAGATTTTATTTATTTATTTGACAGAGAGAGTGAGAGTACAAGCAGTGGGAGTGGGAGAGAGAGGCTCCCCGCTGAGCAGGAAGCCCAATGTGGGGCTTGATCCCAAGACCCTGGGATCATGACCTGAGCCTAAGGCAGATACTTAACTAACTGAACCATCCAGGTGCCCTTGTAACTGATTTGTATTTTCATACCATTGTGGTTGGAAAAAATACATTGATATGATTTCAGTTTTCTTAAATTTCTTAGGACTTGTTTCATGCCTAACATGTGATCTATCTTGGAGAATACTCCATGTGCACTTGAAAAGAATGGGTGTTCTGCTATTTGGGGATGGAATGTTCTGTATATATCTGTTAAGTCCATTTGGCCTAATGCTTCATTTAAAGACACTATTTCCTTATTGAGTATTTGCCTTGGTGATCCATCTATTGATGTAAGTGAGGTGTTGAAGTCCCCTACCATTATTGTATTACTGTCAATTTTTCCCTTTGTCTGTTAAGATTTGTTTTACATATTTAGGTGCTTCAATGTTTGGTGCATAGATAATTACAATTATTATATACTCTTGTTGTATTAACCCTTTGTCATTATGTAATGCCCTTCTTTGTCTCTTGCTAGTCTTTGTTTTAAATTTTATTTTGCTTGATAAAAATGTCCCCCCCCCCATTTTTTTGTTTCTTTTTGCATGGTGTATATTTTTTCTGTCTCTTCAGTTTCAGTCTGTCTGTGTCGTTATGTCTAAAGTGAGTCTCTTGCAGGCAGCCTATATATGGGTCTTGCTTTTTTTTTTTTTTTTCATTCAGTCATAGTATGACTTGATTGGAGCATTTAACCCATTTATATTGAAACTAATTATGGACAGGTATGTACTTTTTGTCATTTTGTTAATTGTTTTCTGGTTGTTTTGTAGCTTATTCTGTTCCTTTTTCCTCTTTCTTTTTTGTGGCTGAAGACTGTATTATTATGCTTGGTTTTCTCTTTATTTTTGTGTATCTGTTACAGGTTTTTGTTATTACAGTGATGTTCATATATAACCTCCTGATTATACAGCAGTCTCTGTTAAGCTGATGGTCACTGAAGTTCAAATGCATTCTAAAAGAATTTCATTTTTACTCTCCACCTCCATGTTTTATGTCTAATGTGTCATATTTTACATGTTTTTATTTAGTAAGTCCCCTTAACTCATTATTTAGATATAATTGATTTTACTACTTTTGTCTTTTTACCTTCGTACTAGCTTTATAAGTGATTGCTGTACTTTTTTTGTATGTTTCTCTTTACTTGTGAATTTTTTTCCTTTAACAATTTTCTTCTGATTATGACCTTTACTTTTCCATTTAAAGAAGTCCCTTAAACATTTTTTATAAGGCTGAATTAGTGCTGATGAGCTTCTTTAACTTTTGTTTGTCTGGGAAACTCTCTCTCCTTCAATTCTGAATGATAACCTTGCTAGTAGAGAATTCTTGGTTGTAGCTGTTTTCCTTTTAGCACTTGGAATATACCATGCCACTCCCTTCTGGCCGGAAAAGTTTCTGCTGAAAAAATCAGCTGATAGCCTTATGGGCTTTCCCTTGTATGGTACTAGTTGCCTGCCCCGCACCCCCCCCATGATTTTCAAACTCTCTTTAATTTTTACCATTTTAATTATTATGTGTAATGATATGGACCTCCTTGTATTCATCTTGATTGGAGCTTTCTGTGATTCCTGAACCTGGATGTCTTTCTCCTTCCCAGGTTATAGGGAAGTTTTTCAGCTGTTATTTCTTCAAGTAAGTTTTCTGTCCCTTTCTCTCTCTCTTCTTCTAGGAGCCCTATAATACAAATGTTTTTTTGCTTGATGTTGTCCAAGAGATCCTTTAAGCTATCCTCATTTTAAAAATTCCTTTTTCAAAAAGAATTCTTATAATAATAAAAAACAATGTGATTTAAAAATGTATTTAGGATTCAAACAGTATTTCATTCCCCCCATCAAAAAAGGAAAACAACACAAAAAGATTCTCAACATCATTAGTCATTAGGGAAATGCAAATTGAAACTACAATGAGATGTCACCACATATCTTTCTAGAATGAATGAGATTAAAGAGATTTTAATCTCCCTGATAATACAGATTTTAGCAGGGATATGGAGTAACTAGAACTTGTATACTGTCTGTGGATATGAAAAATAGCACCACTTTGGAAAAATGTTTCAGTTAAAAAAATTAAAACCTGCAAGGGCACCACTAGGTATGTACCCAGGAGATAGGAAAATATATCTTCACACAGACACATATGATTGTTTATGGTGATTTTATTCATAAAAGTCCCTAATTGGAATCAAGACATGCACGTCAAGTGAAGAATGCCAACACACTGTAAGAATCCATACAGTGAAACACTTGGCAATTTAAAGAAATAAATTACTGACACATGCATCAACATGGTTGAATCTCTGAAGCATTACACTTAGTATAAAAAGTCAAACACAAAAGAGTATACACTGTATGATGCTATTTGTATGAAATTGTAGGAAAAAAATCTATAAAGACAGAAAACAAAATAGTGGTTGCCAAAGGCCAGGTTGGAAGGGGATGACTGGCTGGTAAGGCGATATAGTTTGGGTGATGAAAGTGTTCTATATCGTGATTGATGTGTTGGCTATACAGTTTTATATTTGTCACACTTACCAAATTGTACACTTAAAACTGCTAGATTTCACTATATGCAACTTAAACATCTATAAAACTATTTTCTTTAGAATGCTATAAGGATGAACAGTACATGAGGTGTACCTGGAGTTGTGTGGATAGGTTGGCAGGCTTGAAGGAATTTTTGGAAAAGCAGAAGCTGAGTGGGAGCTCCAAGAAGGCAAGCGGGTGTCTTTCTTGTGCATCACTGTGTATCCAGGGGCTGTCCTTGTGCTCAGCACATGGTATATGCTCAGTAGAAACCTACTGATTGAATGAAGAATGATAGTCTTTCCAAGTGTTAAAGAATGAAGATTGGGACCAAGAGGGAGCTGTGTGAATTTCCAGAGATTGGCAAGGAGAGGCCAGGAAAGTAGAATAAGCCAATTATGTGGAGCCCTCAGTGCCACAATTGTATGTATTAACTGTACTCTAGTGATAGTAATATTAGAGCTATGTTCTGTCAAAACCAAACAGACAAATACATGATTTTAAATTTTAAAGGAGGGAAAAAGATACATGAATTCCTCTAGTAACAGTGTGGATAGAAGACTAATGGAGAGGAGAAAGTCTGGAGTTAAGGAGGAGAGCATTTGAGAGGCTGAGAGCATTTGAGAGGCTGTTGGGACATGTGGGTCAAAGGAAAGTTCAAATGCAGTAGAAATGAGCATAAAGAAAGTCTTGAAAATACTTTATCCTTTCCTTTTTGTGGACTTTTGATTTGTGCCTAGAAAGTCTTTTCCTCTTAAAAACAATTTTTCTGATTATTCAGAGTAATCAGTGGCACAAAGATTAGAAAATTAAACATAGAAGAAAATTAACATGTCTATTAATGTTTATCAACTTAAAAATTTTAGTATGTATACTTCTGATTTGTGTATTTGTGATTGTGTATTTTTTAAACAAATATGAAGTTTGGATTAAAAAATCTTAAGTTGGAAAACTGCAGTTTAGGGGGTTTTAAGTAGCTTCTGCTTTCTGGGATAGACCCTCTCTTTGTGCTGGGAGATATCCTTCATTCTAGCAGAAGTCCCAAGTTGCCAGGGAATTGACCCCAGTGTAGAAATTTCAGTCTGAGTTGTGTTCTATTTAGTAAAATATTGATAATTGGTGGTAACATGATTTACCCTTTACACTTGAAGGTATTTTCTACATACACTTGGAAACTTCGGCTCCTTATGCCTGAATGTGATTTAGGGTCCATATTTGGGCATAGGCCAGGGCATTTGTCAAGTAATTGCTTTCAGGTGGAATGACTGGACTGCCTATCAGACAGTGTGACCTGGACTGAATAAGGCCTTGGGGAATGTTCTCTGGATTTCTTACATTGCCATGGACTGGATCATGAGGATTGGATCACAATCTAGTTGCTGTTCACCTGTCCAATCGTCCTAGGACAGAAAATGGAATAAATATTAAATGAGAGGAGAAAAAGATGGCTATAGCCTGGAGAACAAAGTGGGTCAATGTTTCAAAGGAGACAGTTGATATAAGAGTCACAACAATGGTCTGAAACAGGGTGGGGGCCTGGACATGTTCTATACTTCTTCCAACCTGATTCCTAGAAAGTTTTAAGGAATGTGGAATTATCAAGAAAAAATAAATTTTTATTTAAGGTAAGGAAGTGGAGGGAGAAAAAAATTGGTGAGGAAGAGGAGTTTATTGATAATAGAGCAGTTATAAGATCACCACTGTAACTGGATCAAAAGCAATATAACTGAAATTCTAGAGAATGACAGCTTCAGTCTGTTTGGGCCGCTATCACAGAACACCATCAACTGGGTGGCTTATAAACAATAGAAATTTATTTCTCACAGTTCTGGAGGCTAGGAAATCCAAGATCAGGAACTGGTAGATTCAGTGTCTGGTGAGAAGCCACTTCCTGGTTCACAGATGGATGTCTTCTTGTGTCCTCACATGGGGGAGGGGGCAAGAGAGCTCTTGGGGTCTCTCTCATAAGGGCACTAATCCTATTCATGAGGGCTCCACCCTCTAACCGAATCACCTCTGAAAGACCCCCACCTCCTAATACCATTACGTTGGGGATTAGGTTTCAACATATGAATTTTGGGGGGAAACAAACAGTGTAGAGTGGTAACTCACTTTTTTAAATGTAGATTTGGGTCTAAGCATAAAAGAGACTAATAGAAAACTTCAATTTCTTGCTGTTTTGAAAAATATTTAGACTATCTAGTGCTATTCTGAGAATTAAATATTCAATTACTATATATCCCATTGAATTTTACCTATTCTAGATTAATATAAATTTTAAAAGTGTACAAATAAATGCTACTTGGGTGCAGTTATTTGATAAGCTTTATAACGTTTTAGGTTATTTTGCTCTGATGAGTTTATGAATGGGCCTATAGGTCAGTAGTAAAAGGCATAAGTTCTGGGGCCTGATTGGTTTGAATTCTATTTAAACAGAATAACTTTGAGTGAATTAGGTAATTTCTGTAAGCTTTAGGTTCTTCTGTAAAACATGGATAATGCCTTGCTCAAAACTGTCCTGAGGATTGTATGAAATAATCCATGTCAAATGCTTTGTACTTAATAAGTTCTCAGTGTTTGCTGCTGAGAGGATAGGAAATACTATCTCTATTATTAAAAAAGAATTATAAACTTAACAGAAATTTAACTCTGAGAGCTCTTTGGTCAAAATCCTCTTTCTCAAGTCTTTTTTTAATTGAAGTATAATAACACGCAATGTTATGTTTCAGGTATACAACATATTGATTTAACTAACAATTCTATACCTACAGTACTCAGTGTTCACCACAATAAGTGTAGTCACCATACAACATTATTACTATGTTATGGACTATATTTCTTATACTGTACTTTTCATCTCTCTGACATTTATTTTACAACTGGAAGTTTGTACCTCTTAATCCCCTTTGTCTACTCCATTCGTCCCTCCACCCATCTACCTTCGGTAACCACCAGTATGTTCTCTGTATTTAAGAGTTTGTTTTTGTTGTTGTTCATCTTTGTTTTGTAGATTCCATGTATAAATGAAATGACATGGTATTTGTCTTTCTCTGACTTATTTCACTTAGCGTAATGCCCTTTAGGTCCATCTATGTTGTTGCAAATCACAAGATCTCATTCTTTTTTTATGGCTATGTACTATCCCGTGGTATATTTATACCAAACCTTCTTTATCCATTCATCTTGGATACTATAAGTAATGTTGCAATAAATCTAGGGGTGCATGTATCTTTTCAAATTAGTGTTTTTGTTTTCTCTGGGTAAATACCCAGTGGTGAAAATTACTGGATGATATGGTAGTTCTATTTTTAAGTTTTTGAGGAAACTCCATACTGTTTTCCACAGTGGCTGTACCAATTTACATTCCCATCAACAGTGTATGAATGTTCCCTTTTCTCCACATCCTTGCCAAACTTATTTTTTGTCTTTTTGGATACTTACCATTCTGTCTGGAGTGAGGTGATATCTCATTGTGGTTTTGATTTGCATTTCCCCGATGATTAGTGATGTTGAGCATCTTTTTGTGTGTCTGTTTGCCATCTGCATGTCTTCTTTGGAAAAATTCAGGTCCTCTGCCTGTTTTTTAATTGGACTGTTTTTTGGTGTGGAGTTGTATATGCCTATATATTTTGGATATTAACCTTCTTATTGGAAATGCCAGTTGCAGATATCTTCTCTCATTTACTAGGTTGCCTTTTAGTTTTGTGGATGGTTTCCTTTGCTGTGCAAAAACTTTTTACTTCAGTATAATCCTAATAGTTTATTTTTGCTTTTGTTTCCCTAGCCCGAGGATACATATCCATAAATACATTGCTAAGGATGATGTCCAAGAGATTACTGCCTATGTTTTCTTTTAGGAATTTTATGGTTTCATTTTTATTTTATTTTTCTCTTTAGTTTGGTTGTTTTCCATTACTCTGTCTTCCAGATCACTGATTTGTTCTTCCACAACCTCTAATGTGCTATTGATTCCCTTTAGTCTATTTTTGAATTTCAGATATTGAATTTTTCAGTTCTTTTTCAGGTTTTCTATTTCTTTGTGGGAGTTCCCACTGAGTTCCTCCACTCTTTTGTTAAATCCAGTGAGTACCTTTATGAACATTACTTTGAATTCTTTATCAGGCATATTGTTTATCTCTGTTTCATTTAGTTCTTTGTGATTTTTGTCTTGTTCTTTCATTTGGGACATACTCTTCTGTCTTCTCATTTTGTCGAATTCTCTGTGTTTGTTTCTATGTTTTGGGTAGGTCATCCATATCTTCTGGTCTTGAAAGTAGTGGCCTCATATAGAAGAGATTCTGTGGCGCCCTGTAGTGCAGGACCCCCTGGTCACCAGACCATGTGCTTCAGGGGTGTCCTCTGTATGGGCTGCTTGGCCCTACTGCTGTGGCTGAGCCCCAACTGTTTTCTGCCCATCTGGGTACAATGACCCACTTTGCCTGCTATGAGCACAGTGGGTAGGATTTTGTTTCCCTGCTGTGGAGAGGACTGTTTGAGGCTACCAGGGGCTCACTGGTGAGGGGGACCAGCAGTCAGCCTAGACATTGGCAATTAGCTTTTCCACCACAGTTGTGGGTACACTGAGTGTCAGGGCTTACTCCCTGAGCAGCCAGCTAAGAACCTGGGCTGTTGGAACTGTGGGCGTCACTGGTGTGTGGAGTTCTTTCCCCCTCTCCCCAGGCCAGAAGTTCCTTTGGACTGGTACCGGGTCTGGCCAGGGCTGCTTCTAGGGTGTGGCAGAGCAGGAGCTGCTTTGAAGGGGATGCCTGCCAAGGTCAGCAGGTTGGAAGGAGTGGGCAGGGGAATGAGGGAATGGGGCATAAGGTAACAGTAAGATGGGGGAGAGTGTTAGCACTGGCTCCAAAAAGCCTCTGGCTATCTAGGCTGGGAGAGGGGAAGAGAAATGGCTCCTGACAGCACTTTTTTTCCTGGTGAAATCTCCTGAAGGTCCCTGCTCCTCTGGCCCAAGTTTTAAGATTAGTCAATAAATCTCCTTCGGGTATACCCCCAGGCACTTTTCAAAACTGCTGCTTCTGTGTTGTGTCTCTGGCCACATGATTTAGTATGTTGGCTTTTAAGGATGGACACTCAGTTTCCTATTGCCTGCTGGCTATCCCAGAGTAAGCCCACTGATTTTCAAAGACAGATGTTATGGGGACTCATCTTCCCAGTGAGGACCTCCAATGCCAGGGGTGTCTGGTGTAGTGTCTGATCTTCTTACCTCTTTGTGCTTGTGGTACTTCCGTTTGTGGTTAGTCTCACTGTGGGTTTGGTTCCTGGCCATGTCTTCACCCCTCCTAGCCTTCTCAATGTGGCCTTCTCTTTGCAATTAACTGTGGAAGGTCTGTTTTGCTGGTCTTCAGGTCATTTTCAGAGTTAGTTGCATATATGTAGCTGACATCTCAGTGTGGTCATGGGATGAGGTGAGCTCAGGATCCTACTACTCTGCCATCTTTCTGTCCCACTTCTTGATCTCAACTCTTTAGACAAGAATGTGATCTAAAGAGAGACTGGTAAACCACAGTCCCTCCCTGTCCCCATGGATGTTGAGGGACCCAAGTGGGATTGAGGGGCACCTGCTTCAGATTCTGTGGGTTATGCCACCGAGTTTTGCCACTGATCCATCTCTGGCTAGTATGGACCTGAAATTCTGGGTGTCTGGTGTGGTTAAGAGAACTTGTAAACATTTATGCTAGTTATTTCATAGTGTTAGCTAGGTCACATATTTCCTGAGGGAATATTTTATTTACATGTGACTTATTTCTAACTCACAAAAAGGATTTAGGCTGTTCATAAATAAAAACAATACAAAACTAAAAAGCAAGGGGGTGGGTGCTACTAGGGAGTGAAAGTGAAACAATTCTTTTCACCTGGTGGAAGACTTGAACTCTGACTCAGACCTGGGCTTGAATGCTGACTGTTTTCTAGCTGGACCTCCTTAGGAAGGTGATCTCTGTGTACTTTCCTTCCATAAGATGACATGATTGAATCTACCTTGTTTAAGTGTTGCAATGAGTGAATAAGGAGAGTCAGGAGATGCAGTAAGTAGCATGGTGCTTGTGGTTTGCTCATCTCTTATTCCTCAACACTTTTCTTCAGCCTGAATTTAGCTCTGAGTTTCCTGGAAGCTAAAGCAAAAACAAAGAAGTCAATAGCTAGTATAAGATCAAATAATTGTTATTAAAGACCTTGGCTTTGAATTCAGGAAGAACTCCTCATGGTTTCTTATATAAGAAAACAAGTGAGTAATGTAATGGGCACCTACTATTAATATAGATTTATAAAAGACAAATTTGGCAATTTTTGTATCAACCTTCTTTAAAAGCCAAGGACATAACATTAAATCTTAGTTCATGAAGGCATTTCTAAAGGAAGCTGAGATAATTTGGTTTGAATTCACAGCTTCTCAACAGCATAATCTAATGCAAGAATAAAATTAGAAATTCTAAAAATTGTGTGTTTATAAAATGACCTTTAAGTTTGTCGTGAATATTAGCTCTCTCAAGTTATCCTTTGGCAAAATGCTGGATTGTTGGGTTGAATACAACCATCAGTTGAATTTCATGCTGCTTATTCCTATGGCAGATGAATTTATTCTGTATTTTCCATGGTCATAACACTGGACTGTCTCTCACTGTGAGGATTAATAATGTAACACAATTATTTTGAGAATACTGATTAAAAAATGTTTGAATTTAAGTTTGTGGGTGATTTTATCTGATTGAGGTTGGAGGTACTGCATGGGGCAAGGCTTCCTCCAGGCTGTTAATTTCATTTAAATTTTTACCTCAAGGTGTATCATGTTCTAATGGAGAGAGCATGGCTTTGGGGTCACACTGATTGGGGGATTCAAACCCCAAACTTTGCTTTCCTCATCTGTAAAATGTATCTGAGAAACTCATCCTGGGGAGTGTTCCTGAGAACAATTGTACATAAATTGCCCTGCACAGGTCTGAGTCTTGAGATAGTGAGGGTTGGACTTGGGGTTTATTTAGGTTCTCAACAATCTAATGCTCCATTCAGACAGGAAATAGTTTTTCCATGATGAATTAAGCATGGATTATCAGAGACTCCTGTTCCTTTGAAAAGTCCATCCTCTCAGTCTTGCCTTTCTTTAAAAAATGGCTACTTCTGGGGCATATGGGTGGCTTGGTTGGTTAAACGTCCGACTCTTGATTTTGGCTCAGGTCATGATCTCAGAGTGGTGAGATCGAGCCCCATGTTGTGCTCTATGCTCAGTGTGGAGTCTACTTGGGCTTCTCTCTTTCCCTCTCCCTCTCACCCCTACCCCGCTTGTGTGTGCACTCTCTCTTTCTCTAAAATAAATAAATTTTTAAGAAATGGCTACTTCAGTCATCTATGAATTCATTTTTAAAATGAAAATAATGAAGATATGATTAAATAGGCTGGTTGCTCTTGCTACATTGTTAGTGCTATAAGTAAAATTCCCCTCAATTTATTTCATAGTCTACTGGCTGATAATGTGAGATTGTGATAATAACTGGGTTTGACCACTAATGCATCAGATTTCCTCCGTAAAATCATTGCCAATATTAGTTATTGAATATTTTAGAATAAATATTAGCTTAGTGCTTAGTAGTCAAATTGATTCCAGACATCTAAAGGGTTGGTATATTCATTAATAGGAAGCTGAATCTAAATAAGAATTTAGAATTAATTCTATTGATTTGATACGTCACCCATTTCATCTTTAAACATTGCTAGCTCTATTTTTATTTTTGAAATATTTCTAATTCAAAGCAATTTTTAAAATTTACATGAAATTTCTCTTTTTTTAATTTAAAGGGCCAATCTGACATAAAAACATTGAATTTTTCCATTTTTCAAAATGTGAGCAGAGGGGGGATTTTAGGCCATTCTATTTTTTTCCTACAGTGCTTTAAAAATTCAAACCAACTGGAATTTTAAAAAGTGTATAAAATTCATGAATACGTACAGAGTTATATTTTTAGTAAGCTTTACTCTATAGCAGGGAGACATTTCTTCTTAGTTGGAAAAAATCTGTGCGCTGTCCTCTTTTGAATGCCTCCAAAGCAGGAGCCTTTGTGAGGATTTACAGGAACTACATTGTTAGTGCTATAAGTAAAATTCCCCTCCATTTATTTCATAGTCTACTGGCTGATAATGTGAGATTGTGATAATAATTGGGTTTGACCACTAATGCATCAGATTTCCTCAGTAAAATCTTGGTATCAGAATTTTGGTCAGGAAAACGGAATGGTTTATGTTTTAAGGGCCATTGTGTGACCAGCCCTGTCACATGGCAGGTGAGAGAATGAGACTCAGAGGTAATTTGCTGACAAATAGTGCTAATCTAGGACTGGAATTAGGGCTCCTGATTTCCAGGTGATCACACTAGAATATAAGGTGACATGAGACAGAAAATGCTCTTGTCCCAAATGTAATTTGATGCATTTACCCCAGATTTACAGCCATCCTTCCTTATGATAATCCTGGACAGAATTTCTTTAACTGATTATTGTGCCATAGATTCTTGCAGTTTGGGGAAGTCTATGAATCCTTTTTCAGAATAATTTATTTTAAATACTTTTAAATGCACATGGTAAAATATATTTTATTAAAAAAGGAAACTAAACCAATGTAGTTATCAAAATATTCAACTTTGAAAGAGTATTATACGTGTAATCTTCCTCATTAACACGTTAGATAACAAGATCTAGCAGTGGCTCTAATAGCAAATTCAGTGCTTCCCAAGGACGGGAATTTTGAGGGATCTGCAATAGGGAAAGATCTGTGGCCTTTGTGGGCAATGAGTCACAGGCTGCCATCATCATGGTGGTTTGTTGCCTATAATCAAAATTGAGGGACATGTTAAATTTCAGTTAGAAGTTAGTGAAAAAAGGGGTGACTGGCTGGCTCAGTCGGTAGATTATGTGACTCTTGATCTTGGGGTTGTAAGTTTGAGCCACAAGTTGGGTGTACAGATTACTTAAAAAAAGAAGTCAGGGAAAATAAAGCTATACTTTTTCCTTTTCTTGTTCATAGACCCCTTAATTTCTTGTGAATCCCAAGTTACAAACCTCTGCTCTGAAGTGAAGCTATCTGGGCAGGTAAAGGCTTGAACAACTACAATATTTCCGGGCCTCCACCTAAACTCTTGTATTTAAGGACCAAACTTAACAGCTTTTCATTTTAGGTCAGATCATACATCAGATTCTTAGAACCAGAGTCTTAGAGTAAGAATCTTGGAATAAGACTAAGCTTCTTAGAATAATTTTCGAAGAGTGATCCATAGGTTTTCTGTATCAGAGTACTTTTGAAAGCTTGTTGCATTGCAGATTCCTGAGCCCTGCGTCATTTTTCCTGGGTCAGAATTTCTGAGGCAAGGTCTGGACACCTGCAAGTTCAACAGTCAGTCAAGTGGTTGTTATATACATCCCAACTTGGGACTGTCTAGGGTAGCTGAGCTAGTAATGGGCATAAATGAGCTAGGTGGGAGAATGGCTTGTAGGTGGGGGAGGTGTGTTTTTGGTAGAGGTTGAAGTCCCTCTATAAGCTGTTGTCCTGTTATATTTCTTATGATGATTACATAAAGAAACCTGTTCTAAGTCTGCATTTGTCTATATTGCACATGGAGTGGGTGGTGTCTTTTACTGGTTAGGTAAACCTGAAGTGGGATTATTGCAGCTGCTGGCAGAAGAGGCCATGAGCTGCTTAAGTTCACCCAGAAGCGAGTAGGAGGAAGGCTATGGAATCGGGGTGGAGGACACTGATTGGGTTTATCTGCAGCAGTGGAACCCTGCCCATTGGGAGGAACGAAACTGCACTCTGTCAAAATACCTCATACCCAAGGAGACAGTTTGGAAGCCTGATGGAAGATGATCTCATGAGACAGAATTACTCCCAAAGGGGGCAGACAGCTTTTTGACATTGAGGGCCACTGACATTGAACTTGGGGGATCTTGTCAATTGCCAACTCAGTTGGCTTTCCTCAGAAATAACTTTGCATTTGTAGGGGCAATTGCTCCCCCACCTACCCCCCATTCCAATCGCCTTACAAAACCGGACATACTGTGATTTTTAGATTATTCATTACAAAATCAGGTATAAATCTCAGCCCACAACTTCATGTATCACATTTTGATCTTCTTTTATTTTTCTCTGACTCAATGAAAAGAAGGATTCTGAGCTTCCATTCTGTCAAGGTGGCTGCTCACTCTGCTGCTTCTACACTGTGAGGTGTGGAGATCTTTCTGCTACCCCGTGCCACGGTCAGGGATTGGGACTTTTTCCCAGGCTTGCTAGCCAACCTGCAGCAGGAGCTCCATGCAGGCCAGCCCTCTCTGGGCTCTTACAGTCTTGTCATTGCAAGGGTCCTCCCTGACCTGCAGCCTTTCTGCTACTGAACCTCTTCTCCCTCTTCCTTACAGCCCTGGGAATTCACTTCTAGTCAAGGACAAAGAAATTCTTTCTCCTTATGTTTCTACCCTAGAGAGTTTGTCTACAATCTCCCTTTCTATGGCACTCTTCCCTCAAAACCCATATTAAAAAAACCCAAACCATGTGTGTATACACACATGTATATGTATATGTATGTGTATGGCTTAGGCTTTTGGAATATAAGAGCCAGAGAATGTCCCAAGCAATTTGTTGTCATTCTGCCCCATTATATCCCTTTCCTGAAACAATGAACCCCTGAGCCAATTACCTATTTGAATACTGGGAGAAAAAAGAACATAGATTAGTATCTCAAATACTTTTTAGTCACAGGATTCTACTTAATGCTTTTGAGGAAAAACTTATATTGAAGAAAGGTGACCTGGTAGATTCATCTATGATCTTTGGAGCAAAGATCTGGTCCTGTAAATCCATATCTATGCCCATTCCTGAGTATCGGCCAGTCAACAGTTTTACGAAAGACACAATCCTAGTTATTCTGATAAGTAATGAATCCTGTGCATCCTATCGTTATGTTAACTTCTTGCCATTTGATTCTTTGGAGTGGCATGAGAGGGAAGGAGGCAGTGCACAGGCATGCTCAGCTGTGTGTGTGGGGTGGGGCTTGAAGGGTCTCCCTCACGCCCTCCAACACCACCAGCCAGACCTAGTGGGGGGCTGAGGGAGACCTGCTGACAGGAGGTACCATTTTTATCCCTAGGCCACGCTCTAATCCCCAAGGGTTTTACAGGCTTTCTCCCTCCCACTGGAATAAGAGCAAGTTAAATTAAATTTACCAATTTAATAATGTAAAATTTAACTCCCTAAATTTGTACTAATGTAAACACTGCCAGTGTCTTTAGTCAATAAGGCTTAGAACTATGCTCGGTTTTCCAAGAAGCCTATTTCCAAATGGTTTGAACTGACAGGTCTGTAATAATATATATTCCTCCCACTTGAGAGAAAAATCTATTCTAGGCTTTTAGACTGTTACTTTTATAACCTATTGTCATCTTAGAAAACCCATTGAATATTTACTGATTCGATGGAATATTAAATTTTAAACTATAATATAGCCATCAGTATCTTCTCCTTTATAATTGGTAAATTAACTTCGATACTATTTTTTTCAAGTTGAGTTATAATGGAGCCTTCTGCATCACAACATTTGTCATCTAATTTATCTTCTTAAAGGTTATTCTCTGCAAGAGACTGGGAAACCATGTCAAAGTCAACTGAATTTCAATGTTTGAGTTCCCAGCTCTAAACTGTTGTGAATTTGATCCCTTCAGGTTGAGATAATCCCTTTCTTTTTTTTGGATTTAGAAACTGCTTATAAACTTCTCTGGGATTTAATTATGCTGTTGCCCTCTCTCTTTGCATGAGATCATTAAGCTGGACAGTTTGTTTCTCTGACAACAAAACATTTTGAGCAAGCAGATTATGTTAGTGGGGCAGATTCAGGGCACCCATGACTTGATGTTGTAACTAGGAATCTATAAATAAAAACAAACAAGGAAGAGATAAAAAGCATGCTTAGAGTATTCTTTCAAAGGCTTGAGATAACAGGAATGTTGGTCAATACGTGAAAGCCACAATATTACATCATGCTTCAATTTTATTTTCACTTGCTTATTGAACCTACCTTTAAGCCAGATGGGAAAGTGAATTTTCTAATGAGTGAGATGAAATATTTATCAAAGCTAAATTATACAAGTTTTGATCATAAGCCAAATAGTTGAAGCATATCAAGTCTTACTTTAAAGAAATACATATAGATTTATGTACATATTATATTCATTGCTGGATATTAATAATAGAAGAACTGGCTATTGACCTGGAATTTATTTCCAAAATGTTTGATTAAAGAGATCTGCAACTGAGCTGCCAACCTCCTCATCTAAGATTGGCACAAAATGTTAAGCTTTCTGTGTTGGGAGTGCATTCATGGGTATGAATGTCAAGGATATGTACACATGAGTCTCAAGTATAAATCATCTTGCAAAATAGTGGTGTTATTTATGAGATGGGTTATCCTCCAGCACATAGCAGTACTGCATTTAGTAGTCATTAGCTTTTACAAAGCACTGCAACGTTGGGGCTTTCATGGTATCTCGAAGCAGCCCTGAGGTTAGAGTTTATATTCATTTTACGGCATGGGAACCTTGAGCTCTGTACTCAAATGTTGTATGGTTTTCCCACTCCCAGGAAGGGGCAAAGCTTTGGGATGTGAACTCTGCTTTTCTGGCTAAAGTCCAGGGCCATCTTGGCTCTGCTCTTCTCCATCTATGAACATGGTTGGTCACTTATGTTTGTGATGTCTGCATGCAAAGTGTGTATCTATTTTAGTTTTATTTCATCCATAAGAGGGAAGTGACTGTGTCTTAGTAGTACAACTGTGAGATTACCAGTGTATGATAGAATGAGAATCATGGTTTAAGGTCATGTACACAGTTTGCATCTCTATGGCATCTTGTACTTCTTTTATCCTTCTAATGGCCAGTTTTCCACGATTTGGGCATGATGATTCCGAGGTTTATACTGTTGTAGGCTTTTGAAACAGTTTTAAAGCTGCAATCTAATAAGACCATGATGTTAAAAGTGGCTATATTTTCTTTTCAATATTACCTTCTAATAATATTATTTTTATTAATTGAGGGATTTGTTTATGAAGAAAAGGTAACAATTTTTGTAATGAATAAATTCTATCACTATCTACTGAAAATATGAATTTATTTAAAAAAAATTATAGGGGTGCCTGGCTGGCTCAGTCAGTGGAGCATGGGACTCTTGATCTCGGGGATTTAATTATGTTGTTGCCCTCTCTGAGCTCAAACCTCACACTGGGTGTGGGGCCTGCTTTAAATAAATAAATAAAATATTAAATAAATTATATATATGTAATATATATATATTTCTTCAAATGTACTTTCTAGGCATGTACCAAATTGTTAACAGTGACCATCTCTGTGTTATGGAACTGGAAGGGGCCTCTTCATTCAGTTGTGAACTGCCATGGAAAAAGGAACCTGAGGGTGCCTGGGTGGCTCAGATGGTTAAGCATCTGCTTTCGGCTCAGGTCATGATCCCAGGGTCCTGGGATCGAGTCCCGCATCGGGCTCCCTGCTCCTTGGGAGCCTGCTTCTCCCTCTGCCTCTCTCTCTCTGTCTCTCATGAATAAATAAATAAAATCTTAAAAAAAAAAAAAAGAAAAAGGAACCTGATTCTTTTGGCCGAATTCTATAAACATAAGATATTTACATAAATTATTTTGATATATTTATTAGGTAAAGAAAATTGTTTCACATAGCTTTTTAAATGCATTTGAATTTTTATTCTACAACACAGGCAACATAAATACAGTATCTCTTAAAATATCTTCTCTTTAGAATTTTCATTTTCACCTCAGATAAAATGTACACAAAATACACTTGCAAGCTTGCTTACAGGGACCTGTTAAACAATGAACAGACAGATTCTATCAAATCAGTTTATCAACATATAAAGGAGGGTTGTTTCCGTTTCTTTTTTATTATTAATGTGAGCAAACTGACGAAATAAGAAGGCAAAATAAAAATTGTACTTCCTTGACAAATCCTTTGGAGTAAACAAAATGCTTCAAGGCTCCTGGTGAATGGGATTGCAAGGATGGATTCTGCATTTTATAGATAAAATGGTATACTGACTCAAATCATTATGGCTATACCACACTTCATTTATTTATAATTTTTAATGGAAACAAATCAATTCTTTGGCATAATACAAGAAGGGATAAAAGAACCCTTACTACCCACTGACTTTAGAGTGGGAGATGGTAGTTGGGGAACTGTTTATAGTGTAATTTATTTCTCTTAGAAAAGCAGGAAAATAATCTTGAATAATAGTCTTTTGGCATGATTAGGGCAATAAACGTCTTATTCTTAGCTCCCTTCCTCCCACCCCCACCCATCCACTGAAATAAAATCAACAAAAATAAGTGAAATTACTCTTTCCCTCTAGGCACCTGCTCCTGCCCCTATCATGCCATACCTGGATATCCTACCACATGGTTTCCATTGAAGTGAAACCCAAAACATCAACAGCATTAATCTTTGTCCAGTTTTGCCTATTTAGCAGGAAACCGATTTTTATTACAGAGAACCACTTCCAACAAAAGAACTGCCAAGGGAGGAATACAGAGTAGCCCGCACGTGATCATGAGGTAGCCATGGGTGGCCACTGGTGGCAAGGCCCGAGATTCCCTAACTTGAGAACATATTTTATGTGGTAGCTCGAAAGATTGGCTTTTAGATACCCCCCTCCCTTTTTTGGCACCAGTTGGTAACATAAGTTGAAATAAATTATTCCTAGAGATTAATATTTTAATTTCAAAATCAATTACTATTAGAAGAACAAAAAGCACACCTAATTTCCAAAACAGATTATGGAAAATAAAAGTGAAATAAAACAATTATTTCCATCCACAGAGGCAAGAACTTGACTCTTTAGTACCATTAACACTTTGATATGCTTTCTGATCTCACTAATTCTAGTAAATACTGTCCATTATTTTCTATTCATACAACAATCCAAAGTAATTTAAATGATGTCAGGGTATTCAAGCAGAAGGCTTTAGAGAAAATTAATAAGAATGATATGTAACTAATATAACTTACATGTATGTGATAATTCTAAGGTACTTAATTTTTTTCTCTTGAATTATTCGGTGATCCTTATTATTTTTAATGCAAAAAGCATTTCCAAAGCTAATTAATCAAAGTGTTAGGAGATAAACTAAGGCCCCCCTGATATGTGAGTTAACATCATTTCACTGTATTCCCAAAGCATATGGATGCACGTGTACATTTCTCCCATCACTGGAAGATGAGAGAATACGGTCTCCACCGTGCAGATATGAAAACAAACACATTTACTGAAAAGTCCCTAAAACAGGCACATATACTGCTCAAAAGGGAGTTGTTCAGTTTGCAAATTTCCATGAAACCACTTGGTAGACTCTTTACAGGTACACAGGAAATTAAAATATTAATTTACACCAGACAGTTAAGTGAAAGATGAAGGTACATCAAGTAGTGTAATATCATTTTGAAGTGTCGCTGTTTGGGTGGCTAATGAGAGAAACCTACTGGCAAGCAAGCAACTACTCAAAAACCTCTGGAAGCCAGGAGCCAAGGTTGTAACAGAGTTGAGATGGGCATAGTAAAACCATAATGACAGAAGAAACTCAAACACTACATATTTAAATTTAAAATCACATCAGCACAAGTCGAAGGGTCAACATGATGCAACTGATCATCCACAGAACCAGTGTTTCTAAATACAAAGACGAGAAGCTTACACAGATCTCACTGTTCCATTGAATGGATACATTCATTGTCTTTTAGCTTGTAAAAAACCAAATTGTTGGTCTAATAAATCTAGAAACTGGGAAGATGGAACAGGAATGCTGTAGAGAATTCAATCCCAAGTTGTCTGCCCAAGGTTCAGTTTGGTGTTTCTCTAGAGCTTGATAAGTCAGGCTGATCTTAAAGTTAGTAGTTGGAAATTTTTTCAAGGCAGTTCTCAGAGTGTGGTCCCCAGACCAGCAGCATTGGCCTCACTTGGGTTCTTGTTAGAAATGCAAGTTTCCAGACCTACTGAATCCGAAACCCTGGGTGTGGGCCCAACAACCAGTGTTTTAGCAAGCCCTCCAGGTGATCCTGATGTGTGCTAACGTTTGAGAACCACTTTAGAACAAAGTCAAAAGATACTACACAACCACTACTTAACCTTCAGGATAGGAACTAATAGTACAAACAATTCTTGGTGGTTGAAAGGCTGGGAGGATCACAACTGGATAGGATTAACCAGCAGCTGACTACAGTTTTGTCACTAAGATGGTCAGCCAGTCTCTCCTCCCTGGAGCACTCATGCATTATCACACAAAGATAGACGGGAAAGGTTTTGTATGGTGCTAGTGGTGTGGTATTGAGTTTTCTTCACTTAGTAAGTGGTGCCATTGTTTATAAGGAAATTGAGTGTTGTTCTCGACTGAGTTTTTCATAAATTATCCCCGGGGATAATTTTTTTTTTTTTGGTCTGTTTTCCCTGCAGCAATAATTGTGTTTTGGAAACCTAAGTGGTGTTCTAGTCCAAAACTTTGTATTAAACTATTTCTTACTTCCACATCACATACAAACATTACAAGCAGAGGAAGAGGATCTCACGAAAGGAGAGACGATTTTCTAGATTGTTCCACTATGAGGGAAGAGAACACAATTTTTTTGATGAAGCATAATTATGAGTTCTTTACTAGTTTCCTAAATCTTACTCAACAGCAAGTTCACATTTCCAATAAAAAGTGCTTAAAAAGAATCTCTTGCTTAAGGCCACACTAAATGTCACTAGGATCACCTAAGTGGTACCCATGTGTATCCAAGTTCCGTCATCTGCTTAATGCAATATGTTGGATTCTCCTTCTGTTTCCTTGTCTGCAGAGTATGGAGAAATATTGAGGCATATGGCACATGGTTACCGTGGATACTGACCTGATGCCCCCAGGACCTGGGTCTCTAAACCATCTTGTCTTAGCCGTTGCTTCCTCTTTGGAGAGACTGCATTTGAAAACTGGTTATAATTTGTTTTGCATATTCCCAAACTTCGATGATGACTCATGTATTTACTACTGGATACTTCCCAGGGAAGCAAGTAGAGAGGCACTGTTGGCTACAGGGCACTTTATTCTGAGTGGTTAAATGGCAATTGAAAAAAGTTTACCAATTGTGCATGTCATACTGGACACAGACTGCCACTCTTTTCCGCATAGCAACTGGCCGAGAACAATATTATTCCATCATTTCCAACTAATTTGGCAAGTTTTCTAAATTAGTACTGAAGGCCTGCTTTAAGATTAAAGTTCAGACCTTATTTATTTTCACTCAAAATATTATGTTATATATGATCTTTCTATGTATAAACACTAGTTTTTTTTCTTTTTTTTTTTAACCCTATTTGAAAAATCCCTATAACATAGCAGATCTGGGACATTAATTAGATATTTTCAACTCATTTTAACTGTTTAATTCCTGGAAACACTAAAGTGTTTACTCCGTGTACTTAAGAGCACGGTGTTGTAGAGAGCGCATGGCCTTTGAATTCAGGAACACCTCTTTTGCAACCAGCTTCGCCATTTACTGGCTATCTCAGGCCAGTTTCTTAACCTCTCTGGGTCTGTATCCTCATCTAAAAAAAAAATGAGGAAATCTATGCCCGTTTGACAAGGTTATTGTGAGAATAAAATGCTAATGTAGGTAAGGTCTACATTCACAGTGGCCCTTGACAAATGTCACCTCCTTCCTGCTGTTTGCAAACTCTTGCTGCGGAAATCAGCTCCAAATAAAGGTCTTTATTCTGCTTAGTTTGATGGGTGGAACACAAATGGATTTTCTTTTCTGAGAAAAAAACTCTTCTACCTAAGCAGTCTTGTGATGTATTTGGAGACAGTCTGGGATATTTATTATACAATCGCATTACCTTCTTATGGTTAAGACCATTTGACTTTCTCCATTGACTCTGTATAAGCTGCCTTCTTAAAAGAGCAAGAACTAAAAGCCTGGTGATATTGTACCAGGAAGTTTCCATTTAAAGGTACTTTTGAATTATGTTAATATTTTGTCACATTTGATTGCAAATATTTTAATCTGAGCTGTTATGTATGTTAGCATCTGCCTTGGTCAGTCACCAAATAGCATAAAGATGGTAGAAAATGTCCTCATTTTGTATTGATGGAGAAGGCTAGAAAATAATCAAAGGGGAGAGATAATAAGATTGTGTAAAGAGGCAGCCCAAGCGTTTTTTTTTTTTTAAGATTTTATTTATTTGAGAGAGAGAGAGAATGAGAGAAAGTATGAGAGGGAAGAGGGTCAGAGGGAGAAGCAGACTGCCCGCTGAGCAGGAAGCCCGATGCGGGACTCGATCCCAGGACTCCAGGATCATGACCTGAGCCAAAGGCAGTCGCTTAACCAACTGAGCCACCCAGGCACCCAGCCCAAGCGTTTTTTAAAAAGCTAATCAGGAGAGGGGTGCCTGGGTGGCTCAGTTGTTAAGCGTCTGCCTTCGGCTCAGGTCATGATCCTTGAGTCCTGGGATCGAGTCCCGCACTGGGCTTCTTGTTCGGCGGGAAGCCTGCTTCTCCCTCTCCCACTCCTCCTGCTTGTGTTCCCTCTCTTGCTGTGTCTCTCTCTGCCAAATAAATTAAAAAAAAAAATCTTTAAAAGCTAATCAGGAGAGGCAAGAGCTAGGAGAGATTCTGGCCCTCCATCAAACCTCTGCCCTTATGGCAAGGAGAAATCTGATGATAAGTGTGGTCTACTTGGCTGTCAGGAATTCCTAAACACTCTGAATTTTTTAGGTGCTTTCATAATGCATCCTTTACCAAAATATTAAAAAGAGTAAATCTCAACCTTAGGGTAACACACTTTTGGCAGTAAATACAGGCAACTGAAAGCAACGTGTAAAATCTTATTCTGCTTAGATCAGTAAATATATGGTAATACTGTTTTAACCACCAAGGCTGTCTTGACCTTGGTCTTTCAAAGACCTTGGGAGAGAGGGAGTGAAGGAAGAGATGGGGAAAGGCAGAAACCAAGACACCAGGAAAGTGTGAGGGGCTGACCAGGGCACGGTCACTTCACTGTGACCTGACGTCCTATTCATTGGAGATTATTTGCCTCAGGCAATATCCCTTTTGACAACCACAGATACCTCTGGGAAGCATTATGGTCGTTTAGCTAACTTTCTGGTTGAAATCTGATGTGGATGTGGAGCACAGGGTATGCTGGGAGTGGAGGTGGCTGGAGACCAATGTGGGCTTTGGGGTAGGCTGCAGAATAGATGATGGGAAGGGGCCAAAACCCTCTTAAAAACTGTAGGTAAAGAACTATGTACATTTTCTCACTTTTTAATTCTTGGAACCTACAAGCAGTTTATTTTCATAAACTAGCCTTGGATCTCATAAGAGAGCATCTATGGGAGAATGGATTCTGATTTCTAAAGTTAACTAACATACTCCGGGACATGACATTCTACATTGAGACTGGCTTCCCTCGAATTTTTACACTTTATAAAAAGTTGCTACATATAAACATTTTATAATCACTCTGATTTGATACTCTGCTCTACTGAAGCTCCTTCCCCACCCCCAAAGTGAATTTTGGGGTCCTCATGGGCTCACAAAGGGGAACTAAACCTCAGATTAGCAGTACATCATGGTGGTTCTGTTTCTTTTTGTAGCTTTTGTTAAAACAAAAAAGTACCTGACTCTCGTCTACTTTCAAAATATAAAAATTTAAAAGTATAGACTATAGCTAATTGCTATCCCCAACATTCATTGCTTGTCAAGATAAAATAGTTGATCTGTTTCTAAGCTTTTTTGTCTTGAAGGCAAAGAGAGGGTGCTGTGGAACTGGAAAGGCGTCTTCTGGACTCTGTGGTGATCTCTGGATGGTACATGGAATGATGGGGTTCTTTTAGATTGCCTAAATAAATCAGGGAACCCTGTCTTCATCTTAACCTTGTAGATAGTTACCTATTTCTCAAGGAAGACAAAGTTTACCAATACCAGCACTGAGTAAAGTTGTTAGTTTTAAATCCTTACCTCTATACTGAAGAGTTGATGTTTTATTTTTAAAGAATGACACTCAATTATGAACACATTTTAAGGGGCTGGGAAAATGATAATGTAGGTCTTAGCAACTAACTCTACTTCCTAGAATGTATATGAGTGGGCCTGGTTGAGGAGTTTCAGTCATTATAAGAACTACTAAGTATATTGTAAAGAAGATAAAGTTTCCAAATTAATTTTCTAGTTCTATCTAAAAGAAATATCCATGTAAAATAGCCATTTAGAAAGACCTCAGACATAGGGTAAATTTACTTGCCAGAGAGGACAAATATTTTAAATTGAGAAACTTAATTTCCTAAATTTCACTGTGCCCCCTTCTTTAGTTTTATTTTCTTCTGAGACTAGAGCTTGTATGCCTGACACTATAATTTCATGTGACGGTTGCATAATATTTTAAGGTTGAAAATGACTTCACCCCAATCTCCTTTCTTACCCCTTCCAGTTGTCTTCCTACCACCCCACACTTCCTGCCCCATTCCCTGAGAAGTCGGCTCACTGGATGGAGAACTGAGTCCTTTCCTCCAAGGATGCTGATACAAAATGAGTTGCATTTTAACATTTTGTTTTCTTAAAAACCTGATGTTCTGCCTTATGTTCAGATAGTTGGAGCATAGAAATGTCTGTGCAACAAGAAACTAAGGCACCATTTTTTCTTTCCCTTTCCTGTTTTGCTTTGGGAGCAAAAGCAAAGGCTAATGGGAAGCCAGGGTGGCGGGTCAGTCTTAACGTCTCTTGACAAGATCTCTATCGGCCACTATCACTGGGAGCTGTGTGCCAAAAGCTGCCAGGACATAGACTTAAAACCCTGCCAGGAAAGCATTTTCTTCCTTTAGAAATAGGGAAATAAAGGCACAACAGTACCTTAAAAGAAGTTGGTGCATACCAACCAGAAAATCTTGACAATTTAGGACAACTTTGAAACGTTCTGGAACATTTTACAGAGGAAGTCATCCCCTTGATTATGACAGCCAAGAATATGTTTTTCCAACTGTTTTCTTCCCTGCTAAGCCCACAATCATAATGAAAATCTTCCTCTGATGGAGAATGTCTGCTACCAGATGCCTGAGTGCTTATACATCAGCTTGACTTACCAGCAGATATTTCCTTAACAATTGCATTTAAAAGAAAAAAAAATCAGATGGATGAGTGTAGTGTTTTCAAAGGAGTAGTCCTTGAAAGGGACCCTTTTGGGAATAACATTGCAGGCAAAAGCACTGGGAAATAAACATCAAGATTTAGAAATATGTCAAAGAATGGAGACTTTTCTGAAATAATGTGCAAAATCAAAGTATCGTTTGTGTCCTCTAGATACAAGGTGAGTGTCCAGAATGGCCCCTGTGCTGATTAGCGAGGGAGGGACAGACTGTTCTCCGAGACACTGGTTTCAGTGGGGCTGGTGGTGGGGAAAATGCTATCTGTTGGACCAGGAGGCATTCTCTAACCTCCACTATTGTATTTCGTTAATGTGAGTCTTCTACACGATGATGTCATAGACCCGGCCCACTCTGCCCAGCCATTCCCTCACAGCCTGGCGCACTCTGATGTCCGTCACGTGGCAGGTCAGCTGGCTGATGCATGGGAACACCGCTGGCTGCAGGGCCGTGAAGGTCTGGTCTGGAAGGATCTGAATCTGATTGAGAACTGTTAGCACCATGTTGGTCCATGCCTAAGAGAAAGGATTGAGGAGAATGATTAGCAGTTTTCTCCTCTGGGTTCATTTGAACTCTCAGGTGTGGCTAAGCCCAGCCAATTGGCAAGTGAGTTTTCTCAGGCTTTAGGTCGCAAAAAATCAGTCTTTATTAATTTAATGGGGCAAGAAATTGTCATTTTAAGTTCATATATACAAGGAGTAGCAGAGTCTCCTCTACCATTAGGAATACCTTATTTTCAGGTTTCATGAACTACAGGAATATCTTGTTTTATTGTGCTTTGCTTCACTGTGCTTCCTAGGTACTGCTTTTTCTTTTTTTTTTTCAAACTGAACATCTGCACAGCCCTGTGTGGAGCAAGTCCATTGCCAGCACCATTTTTCCAATAGCATTTGCTCACTTGGTATCTCTGTGTCACACTTTAGTAATTCCCACAATATTTCACACTTTTGCATTATTATTATATTTGTTATGGTGATCTGTGATCAGTGATCTTTGATGTTACTACTGCTTGTTTTGGGATGCCATGAATCGTGCCCACATAAAATGGTAAACTTAATCGATAAATGTGTGTGTTCTGACTGCTCCACTCACCAGTTCCTCCATCTCTCTCCTGCTCCTCAGGTCTTCCTACTCCCTGAGACACAACAATACTGAAGCTAGGCCAATTAATAACTTCACAATGGCCTCTAAGTATTCAAATGAAAGGAACAGTCCTAGGTCTCTCCCTTTAAATCAAAAGCTAGAAATGATTACTAAGGGAAGGCATGTTGAAAGCCGAGACTGGCACAGGAACCTAGCTTCTAACCTAGGTTAGCCAAGTTGTGAATGCGAAGGGAAAGTTCCTGAAGGAAATTAAAAGTGCTACTCCAGTGAGGACACAAATGATAAAGAGAAACACCTAAGGGCTATTATGGAGAAAGTCTGAGTGGTCTGGATAGGAGATCAAGGGCAGCCACAACATTCCCTTCAGCCAAAGCCTAATCCTGAGCAAGGCCCCAACTCTCTTCAATTCTGTGAAGGCTGGAGAGGTGAGCAAGCTGTAGAAGAAAAGTCTGAACCTCGCAGAAGTGGGTTCATGAGGCTTAAGGGAAGAAGCCATTTCCATAACGGAAAGTTGCAAGGTAAAGCAGCAAGTGTTGATGTAGAAGCTGCAGCAAGTTCTCCAGAAGGTCTGGCTCAGATCATTCATGAAGCTGGCTACACTAGACAGCAGATTTTCAGTGTAGATGAATAGCCTTCTATGGGAAGATGCCATCCAGGACTTCATAGCTAGAGAGGAGAAGTCAATGCCTGGCTTCAAAGAACAGGCTGACTCTCTAGTTAGGGGCTAATGCAGCTGGGGACTTTCAATTGAAGCCAGTGCTCATTTACCATTCTGAAAATTCTAGAATCCTTAAGAATTATGCTAAATCTACTCTGCCTGTGTTCTATAAATGGAAGAACAAAGCCTGGATGACAGCACATCTGTTTACAACATGGTTAACTGAATATTTTAAGCCCACTGTTGAGAACTACTACTCAGAAGAGTCCTTTTAAAATACTGCTTACTGAAAACAGTATAGAGGCTCCTCAAGAAGTTAAAAATAGAGCTACCCTATGACCCAGCAATCACACTATTGGATATTTACATCAAAGATAGAGATGTAGTGAAAAAAAGGGGCACATGCACCCCAGTGTTCATAGCAACAATGTCCACACGATCCAAACTGTGGAAGGAGCAAAGATGTCCTTCAGCAGATGAAAGAATAAAGAAGATGTGGTACATATATACATGGGAATACTACTCAGCCAACAGAAAGGATGAATACCTACCATTTGCATTGACACGGATGGAACTGGAGGGTATTATCCTAAGTAAAATAAGTCAGAGAAAGACAATTTTGTCATATGGTTTCACTTATATGTGGAATATAAAGAATGGCGCAGAGGACCATAGGGGAAGGGAGAGAAAATCGAATGGGAAGAAATCAGAGGGAGAAAAACCATGAGAGATTCTTGACTCAGGAAAACAAACTGAAGGCTGCAGAAGAGAGGGTGGTGGAGGGATGGGGTAACTGGGTGATGGGTATTGAGGAGGGCACATGATCTGATGAGCACGGGGTGTTATACACAACTAATGGATCATTGAACACTGCATCAAAACTAATGATGTACTATATGTTGGCTAATTGAAATTTTAAAAAATAAATAATAATATGCTTATGGACAATGTCCTGGTTACCCAAGAGTTCTGATGGCGATATACAATGAGATTACTGCTATCTTCATGCCTGCTAACACATCTATTCTGCAGCCCATGGATCAAAGAGTAATTTCTACTTTCAAGTCATTATATAAGAAACCCATTTTGTAAAGCTGTAGCTGCCATAGATAGTGATTCTTCTGATGGATCTGAGCAAGGCATATTGAAAACCTGGAAAAGTATTCACTATTCTAGATGCCATTAAGAACATTCATTCATAGCAGCAATGTCCACAATAGCCAAACTGCGGAAAGAGCCAAGATGCCCTTCAACAGACGAATGGATAAAGAAGATGTGGTCCATATATACAGTGGAATATGACTCAGCCATCAGAAAGGATGAATACCCAACTTTTGCATCAACATGGATGGGACTGAAGGAGATTATGCTAAGTGAAATAAGTCAAGCAGAAAAAGTCCATTATCTTATGGTTTCACTTATTTGTGGAACATAAGGAATAGCAAGGAGGACATTAGGAGAAGGAAGGGAAAAATGAAGGGGGGGGGACATCAGAGGGGGAGATGAACCGTGAGAGACAATGGACTCTGAGAAACAAACAGGGTTTTAGAGGGGAGCAGGGAGGGGGGATGGGTTAGCCCGGTGATGGGTATTAAGGAGGGGACGTACTGCATGGAGCACTGAGTGTTATACAAAAACAATGAATCGTGGATGACTGCATCAAAAACTAATGAGATACTGTGTGGTGACTAACATAATAATAAAAAAAAGAACATTTGTGATTCATGGGAAGAGATCAAAATGTCAACATGAACAGGAGTTTGGAAGAAGCTAGTTCTAGGAGAACTAGAATTAGCAGTGGAGCCTGAAGATGGGACTGAATTGCTGTGATCTCCTGATCAAACTTGAACACACGAGGAGCTGCTGCTTATGCATGAGCAAAGAAAGTGGTTTCCTGAGATGGAATCTACTCCTGGTGAAGATACCATGAAGATTGTTGAAGTGACAACTAAGGATTTAGAATATTATATAAACTTAGATGATAAAGCAGCGGCAGGGTTTGAGAGGACTGATTCCCATTTTGAAAGAAGTTCTGAGGGTAAATGTTACCAAACCGCATTGCGTGCTACAGAGAAATCATTCGTGAGTCAACACAGCAAACTTTATTGTTGCCTTATTTTAAGAAATTGCCACAGCCGTTCCAGCCTTCAGCAACCACCACCCTGATCAGTCAGCAACCATCAACAGTGAGGCAAGACCCTCCACTGGCAGAAAGACTGACTCGCTGAAAACTTCAGAGGATGGTTAGCATTTTTTAGCAATAAAGTATTTTTAAAATTAAGGTATGTATATATATTTCTAGATATGCTATTGCACACTTCATAGACTATAGTGTAAATATAACTTTTACATGCACTGGGAAACCAAAAAATTCATTTGACTTGCTTTGATATTTGCTTTATTGCAGTGGTCTGGAGCCAAACCCGCAATATCTCCAAGGTATGCCTGCACAAAAATCTTACTTATTCCTCAGATTTTTAAAAACTCTCCTGCCTTCTCATAATGAAATTTCCATAGGACATAGGACATTTTTAATTATCAGTCTCTATAATGCCTAGCAAACTGGAATAGGACTACCTTCACTCAGGATAACTTTTAAAATCGTAAGCAAATCTCCAAAACATGAAAAAAATTAAGACATTTATCAAGAAGGTCATCTATTACAGAATGACCATACATCTCCCTTTTACTGGACTTTTGCAAATCTAGTCTGACTTCCGTGGATTTTGAAGTTTGGTTCTATGTTCCAGTATTTTAGAGGAAAATAAGGCATCTTGCAAGATTCATGTTAAGTCCAAATTTATGTTTATTCTGAGACTATGTTCTTGTGTAGGTTCACAGAATCCTAGGATCTAAGATCCTAGGCCCACAATTTAAACCCCTGGATTATTTTTAAAGGGCTCCCTATGACTCTAGATCCCTCAATTTCTCTTTTACCATCTCATCTATTTTTAAACTGAACAAACAGTACCAACACAGTTTTCTTCTCAAGCTGAGTTTTTGATGTACCATGGAATTATTCATTTTAAACATATGAGGGAACAGGAGCACTCAAAGCCCTCTAATGATGAAAATTGTTATGTGCTCCTAATGGGTTAGAAAAACTCGAGATGAAAACATTGATAGTCATTGGTATAACCATATAATAATAGGCACTTTGCTTTTTTTTTTCCTTTACACATTTCTTCAGTGTATCTTCCAATGATAAACTCAGGACTCAATGCCAGTGAAAGCACATCCACTTTAGAAGCTTCAGCTTCATTTATTCGATGAGTTCCGAGTTCTCAGTATCTCTTATAACCTGTAAAAATAATTCCTGGAGTTATGTAAGAGTAAAATGTCAGTTTCACACGGGATATATTGACCCAGGCAGATGCTATGTATTAGGCTCAGGTGACCCTCTGACTTTGGAGGGGAACTGGGTTCTGTCTCCTACTGGTGTCTATCAACTTGTAGAATGTGTGAGTGTTCCCTAAGGAGGACACCTCTGTCCCCGGAAGCCCCCCCCCCCCACTGCCAGGTGTGCTTCCCAGCACCCCCGGGCTGGTGGGAACCCACCTGGATCTGTGCTTCGGCATCCCTCACGGACACACTCAGGGAGCTCCCAGTGGAGCCGGAGCGGGGCCTCTTCTGTCGCAGCAGCTCAGGGCCCGCGCTGAACGAATGGCGCATCTGCCCCTGGTCTATCAAGTGCTGGGGACGCTGAAGCAGCGGGGAGTCCTGGCCCCTCGGACCCAGTGGCTCGCCCTTCTTCTCCACTTTGACCTCCTTGGGGAACGTGGGCAGGTTATGCTGCTGCTTCCTCTTTTTGTACTCCGTCATCAACTTGGAAATGGTTTTGTCGGCCGCCATGGTGTAGATTTTGTTGCCCGCGTTCTCCCACCATTCCTTCTTCCGGCCGGGGTCCTTCTTCTCCACCTTGGGGCTTGGGGGCAGCAGCAGCAGGTCCCCGCCACCTCCCCTCAGGCTGCCGGGCTCACCGGCGTGATCCCGGGTCTGGCTCCGGTCGTCCTCAGAAGGGGTGTCTTTCCCCGAGAACCCGCCAGTTGACGGGGTGGATGACTCCGACTGGAAGGAGGGAAGGATGAAGAACGGGTCACTCTTGAAGACGGGCGCTTCCTCCATGCCGCTCTCCAGGTCCAGGTGCATCTGGATGTAGTGGTTGCACAGCTCCATGCACAGCTTGTGCAGCCGCTTGACCAGCCACACCCAGTCAGCGTTGCTGATGGGCTGCACGCTCAGGGAGGGCAGCCGGGCCCTCCACTGCCGCTTCTCCTTGCCCCTCGGGGGGCTCACCTGGGCCGTCTCCTCAAAAATGTCTTCGTCCTCTGACGAGCACTGCTGGGACGAATCTGTGCTTCTCTCCTCGTCCTCAAAAAGCACTTTCTTCACTTGCTCAGCAGTGATGGTTTCCTGGTTGGTGAGGACGGCGCAGACCAGTGCGTGGAAATAAATATTAAAGCTCATGGCCGACTGGCGGTAGAGGTTGGCTGCGCCTCCAATGCCAGACACCTTCTTCAGCAGGCACTTCAGCCCAGGGCTCGTGTCGAACTCCCTTGCCGTCCTGTACGAGTCCAGCAGCAGGTCAAATATGACTGCCAAGTTCTGCATGGAGATGTACCTGAGGAAGCCGGCCAGCTTGGCCTCCGGGACTTGCACCGTCTTCTCCTCTCCGGGAGAGGGGCCCTTGACGAACTCTTCTAGCAAGATGTCATACAGGTTCTGGAGTAACACCTGATGAGACAGCAAGCTCACCACAATTTCCCTGAAAGACACACTTCAAATGAAAAGAAGGGGATTGATTAGTAGCCTTCTGCCCCATGTGGGTTACTTTAAAGTGATTCCGATGTTACGCACTATAGAATGACATAGGCAAAATTATACACTAAACTGCTTTATTTCAATGCTTTCCTTTAAAAAGGGCAAACTTCGGGGTGCCTGGATGGCTCAGTCGGTCAAGTGTCTGCCTTTGGCTCAGGGTCCTGGGATCGAGTCCCACGTCGGGCTCCCTGCTCAGCTGGGAGTCTGCTTCTCCCTCTGCCTGCCGCTCCCCCCTGCCACCCGCCTTAAGCGCACTCTCTGTCTCTCTCAATTAGATAAATAAAATCCTTAAAAAAAAAAATAAAAGGCCAACTTCTTGGGGCATTACATGATCACCATTTTAATCATGATTAATGGAATTGCCAATACTTTCTCAAACCTATGAGCCATGTAATATTACTGTTTTATAAAAACTTTTCAGTATAGACACAGTAAAGGGATACAACATTTGACATTTTATTACTTGCAACTATGAAATCAGAAAGTAACAATGTCTGGTCAGTTCTGTGAATCTGAATTGGCTCTCTTCTCTACCCTTTGGACTTTTTTCTCAAACTCAAAGTTGTGAGCAGTCTCACTGAAGTCTATCTTTCTAGGGACCAAACCAGTTTACTAGGATTAACTGTTAATGCTTTAGGTGCACAGATGTAAAAACTTCAGGGCTTCCAGCACGTGAGATGGATGAGGGCCAAACATTCACAAAATTAAGAAATAGATAACTCAAGCTTTCTAAACTAAACCTAGGAGGGAGAAAGCCATGTTCACTCAACACCTACAATTCTCTTCTGCATCCTTTACTGCCATCATGGTCACAGGACTCCTCTGTGGGCCTTGAATGCTCTTTTGGATCCACTGAGATGCCCCTCAGGTCAGCTATGTGGCATGGGGGGCGGTGTGTGGGGTAAATAGACACCTGGCCAGGACTCGTGGTTGAGAAGTGGGCATAGCCTACATAAGGAAGCCTTACAAATGCCCCTTGGTGATTTGGCCTCTTCTGTTTGGTTGGATTCTTATACTAAGAAAACAGTTTCAATTCTAGGTACTACCTTTACTGAATATTTTAATTCACCCTTGTGGTTTGTGGTTTATGGTTTCACTTTGCTTTCACTGCTCTTGGAACTGCATGAAAATAGCTTATGCCATTATGTTGCAAACTAATTCCCTTAACAGGGTAATTATAAAAGTATGACAACTCTTATTAATTGTTTATTTCAAAGATCCAACTATTATGTTAATATGTCTAGCTGTGACCTTGCATTTAAAAATGACTCTTTTAACAGAAAAGAACACAATTGCTTCTGTACATTTAAAGGCTGACCTTGCCCCCTACACTGAGGGAACATAGAAGGCTCAGCACAGATCTGTCATTTACAGACTCTAACCCCTGATTTTTTTTTTTTTTTGGTGGTAAAATATACATGATACAAAGTTGCTATCTGAGCCATTTTTGAAAGTACAATTCAGTGGCATTAAGTACCTGCACAATTTTGGGTAACTGTCACGACTATTTCTAGAGCCTTTTCATCCCAAATTCAATACCCCTTGAACAATAACTCCCCATTCTCCCCTCCTTCTGATAAGTTATTTAAGGTACTAGGAACCCTGAATATGCATTCTTCTGAAGACAAGGGCTCTAAAAGCCACCAAGTTGGTCTAGCGCTTCATGTCTACAGTCATAGGACGCTAACTAAAGGGAAATCCTGTCGCCCATCACCCTTGTCTGCCCCACCGAACTGTAAAGTCTTCAAGGGCCAGGGCAGTATCTTATTCATCTTTGTCCCCAGGGCCTGGGAAGATGTCTGGTGAGAGTAGTACTCAGTGAGTGTCTAAGACAAATGGAGTAACACGAACAGATTTGTTCTAAGCGCAGGCGCCTGAACAGATTGCCACCTGGAGGAAATGTTCTCCTTGAGAAATGGCTCAAACACCTCAACCCCGTGCCCCTGGCAGCCTGGGCTCCTGAAGCAGGAACCGCAGCCAGAGAGGTGAGTCTGATCAACCTTTGGAAGGTATAAACACCCTAGCCCACAGGACATGATCTATCATCTTCCCTGAGAGCTGGAAAGTCCTTTCCCAGAAAACATTTAAAAGGACGGTGGATGCAAGGCCATGTGTGAAATATGGAGTATCTTTATCAACCCGAGATAGTCCCTTTGATGCTTTAGGTGATAAAATTGCTAAGTGTGCATGTGAAAAGGGCAGAAAATTCCTTTTGCTTTAGGTTCAAGCTACATGCTGCACAATAAGAAAACAAAGGGAAGCAGCGGGAGCAATAGTGAGATAAAAATTTCAGAAAGGTACCAAAAAAGTGAAACAACTGGTTACAGATGTGCAATTCTTAATCACCTATGCTGATAGGAGATTAAAAAAAAAAAACCTGGAGCAAACAAAAATCAACAGATAATTTTTCGATTTGTTGTACCCAAGTGTTTCAACCTTTTTCTCCGCACACCCATTATGAAGGGGACTGTGCATGCTTCTGAGGCCAAGTGCAAAGGAAAGCTCTCCTCCTGGAGAGTTAATTGCCCAACAAGACATGCTAATGCCAGTTTCAGACAGAAACATTCAGAATTTCAAGTACTACATCTTAAAGCTCTCATACTCAGTGGTTTGTATAAAGCTCTGGGCTATCAATGCCACGGCGATTTAAAATCACACCCAGGTTTCTCTTTATTTTTTTTATTTTTTAAATTTTTTATTGTTATGTTAATCACCATATATTACATCATTAGTTTTTGATGTAGTGTTCCATGATTCATTGTTTGTACATAACACCCAGTGCTCCATGCAGAATGTGCCCTCTTTAATACCCATCACCAGGCTAACCCATCCCCCTACCCCCCTCCCTGCTAGAACCCTCAGTTTGTTTTTCAGAGTCCATCGTCTCTCATGGTTCGTCTCTCCCTCTGACTTACTCCCCTTCATTCTTCCCCTCCTGCTATCTTCTTCTTTTTCTTTTTTCTTAACATATGTTGCATTATTTGTTTCAGAAGTACAGATCT